>NW_027316056.1:37361004-37531004 GCF_026437365.1 Eucyclogobius newberryi | reverse complement strand
TGTTTCATGTTCATGTTTGTTTGTGTTTCATGTTTGTGTGTGTTTCATGTTCATGTTTGTGTGTTTCATGTTCATGTGTTTCATGTTTGTGTGTGTTTCATGTTTGTGTGTTTCATGTTCATGTTTGTGTGTTTCATGTTCATGTTTGTGTGTGTTTCATGTTCATGTTTGTGTGTTTCATGTTCATGTTTGTGTGTTTCATGTTCATGTTTGTATGTGTTTCATGTTCATGTGTGTGTGTTTCATGTTTGTGTGTTTCATGTTTGTGTGTTTCATGTTCATGTTTGTGTGTTTCATGTTTGTGTGTTTCATGTTCATGTTTGTGTGTTTCATGTTCATGTTTGTGTGTTTCATGTTCATGTTTGTGTGTTTCATGTTCATGTTTGTGTGTTTCATGTTTGTGTGTTTCATGTTCATGTTTGTGTGTTTCATGTTCATGTTTGTGTGTTTCATGTTTGTGTGTGTTTCATGTTTGTGTGTTTCATGTTTGTGTGTGTTTTATGTTCATGTTTGTGTGTTTCATGTTCATGTTTGTGTGTGTTTCATGTTTGTGTGTGTTTTATCTTTGTGTGTTTCATGTTCATGTTTGTGTGTTTCATGTTCATGTTTGTGTGTTTCATGTTTGTGTGTTTCATGTTCATGTTTGTGTGTTTCATGTTCATGTTTGTGTGTTTCATGTTTGTGTGTTTCATGTTTGTGTGTTTCATGTTTGTGTGTTTCATGTTCATGTTTGTGTGTTTCATGTTCATGTTTGTGTGTGTTTCATGTTCATGTTTGTGTGTTTCATGTTCATGTTTGTGTGTGTTTCATGTTCATGTTTGTGTGTTTCATGTTCATGTTTGTGTGTGTTTCATGTTCATGTTTGTGTGTGTTTCATGTTCATGTTTGTGTGTGTTTCATGTTCATGTTTGTGTGTTTCATGTTCATGTTTGTGTGTGTTTCATGTTCATGTTTTTGTGTTTCATGTTCATGTTTGTGTGTGTTTCATGTTTGTGTGTTTCATGTTCATGTTTGTGTGTTTCATGTTTGTGTGTTTCATGTTCTTGTTTGTGTGTTTCATGTTCATGTTTGTGTGTTTCATGTTCATGTTTGTTTGTGTTTCATGTTTGTGTGTGTTTCATGTTTGTGTGTTTCATGTTCATGTTTGTGTGTTTCATGTTCATGTGTTTCATGTTTGTGTGTGTTTCATGTTTGTGTGTTTCATGTTCATGTTTGTGTGTTTCATGTTCATGTTTGTGTGTGTTTCATGTTCATGTTTGTGTGTTTCATGTTCATGTTTGTGTGTTTCATGTTTGTGTGTTTCATGTTCATGTTTGTGTGTTTCATGTTCATGTTTGTGTGTGTTTCATGTTTGTGTGTTTCATGTTTGTGTGTTTCATGTTTGTGTGTGTTTCATGTTCATGTTTGTGTGTTTCATGTTCATGTTTGTGTGTTTCATGTTCATGTTTGTGTGTGTTTCATGTTCATGTTTGTGTGTGTTTCATGTTCATGTTTGTTTGTGTTTCATGTTCATGTTTGTGTGTGTTTCATGTTCATGTTTGTGTGTTTCATGTTCATGTTTGTGTGTTTCATGTTCATGTTTGTGTGTGTTTCATGTTCATGTTTGTGTGTTTCATGTTCATGTTTGTGTGTGTTTCATGTTTGTGTGTTTCATGTTCATGTTTGTGTGTGTTTCATGTTTGTGTGTTTCATGTTCATGTTTGTGTGTTTCATGTTCATGTTTGTGTGTGTTTCATGTTCATGTTTGTTTGTGTTTCATGTTTGTGTGTGTTTCATGTTCATGTTTGTGTGTTTCATGTTCATGTGTTTCATGTTTGTGTGTGTTTCATGTTTGTGTGTTTCATGTTCATGTTTGTGTGTTTCATGTTCATGTGTTTCATGTTTGTGTGTGTTTAATGTTTGTGTGTTTCATGTTCTTGTTTGTGTGTTTCATGTTCATGTTTGTGTGTTTCATTTTCATGTTTGTTTGTGTTTCATGTTTGTGTGTGTTTCATGTTTGTGTGTTTCATGTTCATGTTTGTGTGTTTCATGTTCATGTGTTTCATGTTTGTGTGTGTTTCATGTTTGTGTGTTTCATGTTCATGTTTGTGTGTTTCATGTTCATGTTTGTGTGTGTTTCATGTTCATGTTTGTGTGTTTCATGTTCATGTTTGTGTGTTTCATGTTTGTGTGTTTCATGTTCATGTTTGTGTGTTTCATGTTCATGTTTGTGTGTGTTTCATGTTTGTGTGTTTCATGTTTGTGTGTTTCATGTTTGTGTGTGTTTCATGTTCATGTTTGTGTGTTTCATGTTCATGTTTGTGTGTTTCATGTTCATGTTTGTGTGTGTTTCATGTTCATGTTTGTGTGTGTTTCATGTTCATGTTTGTTTGTGTTTCATGTTCATGTTTGTGTGTGTTTCATGTTCATGTTTGTGTGTTTCATGTTCATGTTTGTGTGTTTCATGTTCATGTTTGTGTGTGTTTCATGTTCATGTTTGTGTGTTTCATGTTCATGTTTGTGTGTGTTTCATGTTTGTGTGTTTCATGTTCATGTTTGTGTGTGTTTCATGTTTGTGTGTTTCATGTTCATGTTTGTGTGTTTCATGTTCATGTTTGTGTGTGTTTCATGTTCATGTTTGTTTGTGTTTCATGTTTGTGTGTGTTTCATGTTCATGTTTGTGTGTTTCATGTTCATGTGTTTCATGTTTGTGTGTGTTTCATGTTTGTGTGTTTCATGTTCATGTTTGTGTGTTTCATGTTCATGTTTGTGTGTGTTTCATGTTCATGTTTGTGTGTTTCATGTTCATGTTTGTGTGTTTCATGTTCATGTTTGTATGTGTTTCATGTTCATGTGTGTGTGTTTCATGTTTGTGTGTTTCATGTTTGTGTGTTTCATGTTCATGTTTGTGTGTTTCATGTTCATGTTTGTGTGTTTCATGTTCATGTTTGTGTGTTTCATGTTCATGTTTGTGTGTGTTTCATGTTTGTGTGTTTCATGTTCATGTTTGTGTGTTTCATGTTTGTGTGTTTCATGTTTGTGTGTGTTTCATGTTCATGTTTGTGTGTTTCATGTTCATGTTTGTGTGTTTCATGTTCATGTTTGTGTGTGTTTCATGTTTGTGTGTTTCATGTTCATGTTTGTGTGTTTCATGTTCATGTTTGTGTGTTTCATGTTTGTGTGATTCATGTTTGTGTGTGTTTCATGTTCATGTTTGTGTGTGTTTCATGTTCATGTTTGTGTGTTTCATGTTCATGTTTGTGTGTGTTTCATGTTCATGTTTGTGTGTTTCATGTTCATGTTTGTGTGTGTTTCATGCTCATGTTTGTGTGTGTTTCGTGTTCATGTTTTTGTGTTTCATGTTCATGTTCATGTTTGTTTCATGTTCATGTTTGTGTGTGTTTCATGTTTGTGTGTTTCATGTTCATGTTTGTGTGTTTCATGTTCATGTTTTTGTGTTTCATGTTCATGTTTTTGTGTTTCATGTTCATGTTTGTGTGTGTTTCATGTTCATGTTTGTGTGTGTTTCATGTTTGTGTGTGTTTCATGTTTGTGTGTTTCATGTTCATGTTTGTGTGTTTCATGTTCATGTGTTTCATGTTTGTGTGTGTTTCATGTTTGTGTGTTTCATGTTCATGTTTGTGTGTTTCATGTTCATGTTTGTGTGTGTTTCATGTTCATGTTTGTGTGTTTCATGTTCATGTTTGTGTGTTTCATGTTTGTGTGTTTCATGTTCATGTTTGTGTGTTTCATGTTCATGTTTGTGTGTGTTTCATGTTTGTGTGTTTCATGTTTGTGTGTTTCATGTTTGTGTGTGTTTCATGTTCGTGTTTGTGTGTTTCATGTTCATGTTTGTGTGTTTCATGTTCATGTTTGTGTGTGTTTCATGTTCATGTTTGTGTGTGTTTCATGTTCATGTTTGTTTGTGTTTCATGTTCATGTTTGTGTGTGTTTCATGTTCATGTTTGTGTGTTTCATGTTCATGTTTGTGTGTTTCATGTTCATGTGTGTGTGTGTTTCATATTCATGTTTGTGTGTGTTTCATGTTTGTGTGTGTTTTATCTTTGTGTGTTTCATGTTCATGTTTGTGTGTTTCATGTTCATGTTTGTGTGTTTCATGTTTGTGTGTTTCATGTTCATGTTTGTGTGTTTCATGTTCATGTTTGTGTGTTTCATGTTTGTGTGTGTTTCATGTTTGTGTGTTTCATGTTTGTGTGTGTTTTATGTTCATGTTTGTGTGTTTCATGTTCATGTTTGTGTGTGTTTCATGTTTGTGTGTGTTTTATCTTTGTGTGTTTCATGTTCATGTTTGTGTGTTTCATGTTCATGTTTGTGTGTTTCATGTTTGTGTGTTTCATGTTCATGTTTGTGTGTTTCATGTTCATGTTTGTGTGTTTCATGTTTGTGTGTTTCATGTTTGTGTGTTTCATGTTTGTGTGTTTCATGTTTGTGTGTTTCATGTTCATGTTTGTGTGTTTCATGTTCATGTTTGTGTGTTTCATGTTCATGTTTGTGTGTGTTTCATGTTCATGTTTGTGTGTTTCATGTTCATGTTTGTGTGTGTTTCATGTTCATGTTTGTGTGTTTCATGTTCATGTTTGTTTGTTTCATGTTCATGTTTGTGTGTTTCATGTTCATGTTTGTGTGTTTCATGTTCATGTTTGTGTGTGTTTCATGTTCATGTTTGTGTGTTTCATGTTCATGTTTGTGTGTGTTTCATGTTCATGTTTGTGTGTTTCATGTTCATGTTTGTGTGTGTTTCATGTTCATGTTTGTGTGTGTTTCATGTTCATGTTTGTGTGTTTCATGTTCATGTTTGTGTGTGTTTCATGTTCATGTTTTTGTGTTTCATGTTCATGTTTGTGTGTGTTTCATGTTTGTGTGTTTCATGTTCATGTTTGTGTGTTTCATGTTTGTGTGTTTCATGTTCTTGTTTGTGTGTTTCATGTTCATGTTTGTGAGTTTCATGTTCATGTTTGTGTGTGTTTCATGTTTGTGTGTGTTTCATGTTTGTGTGTTTCATGTTCATGTTTGTGTGTTTCATGTTCATGTGTTTCATGTTTGTGTGTGTTTCATGTTTGTGTGTTTCATGTTCATGTTTGTGTGTTTCATGTTCATGTTTGTGTGTGTTTCATGTTCATGTTTGTGTGTTTCATGTTCATGTTTGTGTGTTTCATGTTTGTGTGTTTCATGTTCATGTTTGTGTGTTTCATGTTCATGTTTGTGTGTGTTTCATGTTTGTGTGTTTCATGTTTGTGTGTTTCATGTTTGTGTGTGTTTCATGTTCATGTTTGTGTGTTTCATGTTCATGTTTGTGTGTTTCATGTTCATGTTTGTGTGTGTTTCATGTTCATGTTTGTGTGTGTTTCATGTTCATGTTTGTTTGTGTTTCATGTTCATGTTTGTGTGTGTTTCATGTTCATGTTTGTGTGTTTCATGTTCATGTTTGTGTGTTTCATGTTCATGTTTGTGTGTGTTTCATGTTCATGTTTGTGTGTTTCATGTTCATGTTTGTGTGTGTTTCATGTTTGTGTGTTTCATGTTCATGTTTGTGTGTGTTTCATGTTTGTGTGTTTCATGTTCATGTTTGTGTGTTTCATGTTCATGTTTGTGTGTGTTTCATGTTCATGTTTGTTTGTGTTTCATGTTTGTGTGTGTTTCATGTTCATGTTTGTGTGTTTCATGTTCATGTGTTTCATGTTTGTGTGTGTTTCATGTTTGTGTGTTTCATGTTCATGTTTGTGTGTTTCATGTTCATGTTTGTGTGTGTTTCATGTTCATGTTTGTGTGTTTCATGTTCATGTTTGTGTGTTTCATGTTCATGTTTGTATGTGTTTCATGTTCATGTGTGTGTGTTTCATGTTTGTGTGTTTCATGTTTGTGTGTTTCATGTTCATGTTTGTGTGTTTCATGTTTGTGTGTTTCATGTTCATGTTTGTGTGTTTCATGTTCATGTTTGTGTGTTTCATGTTCATGTTTGTGTGTTTCATGTTCATGTTTGTGTGTTTCATGTTTGTGTGTTTCATGTTCATGTTTGTGTGTTTCATGTTCATGTTTGTGTGTTTCATGTTTGTGTGTGTTTCATGTTTGTGTGTTTCATGTTTGTGTGTGTTTTATGTTCATGTTTGTGTGTTTCATGTTCATGTTTGTGTGTGTTTCATGTTTGTGTGTGTTTTATCTTTGTGTGTTTCATGTTCATGTTTGTGTGTTTCATGTTCATGTTTGTGTGTTTCATGTTTGTGTGTTTCATGTTCATGTTTGTGTGTTTCATGTTCATGTTTGTGTGTTTCATGTTTGTGTGTTTCATGTTTGTGTGTTTCATGTTTGTGTGTTTCATGTTCATGTTTGTGTGTTTCATGTTCATGTTTGTGTGTGTTTCATGTTCATGTTTGTGTGTTTCATGTTCATGTTTGTGTGTGTTTCATGTTCATGTTTGTGTGTTTCATGTTCATGTTTGTGTGTGTTTCATGTTCATGTTTGTGTGTGTTTCATGTTCATGTTTGTGTGTGTTTCATGTTCATGTTTGTGTGTTTCATGTTCATGTTTGTGTGTGTTTCATGTTCATGTTTTTGTGTTTCATGTTCATGTTTGTGTGTGTTTCATGTTTGTGTGTTTCATGTTCATGTTTGTGTGTTTCATGTTTGTGTGTTTCATGTTCTTGTTTGTGTGTTTCATGTTCATGTTTGTGTGTTTCATGTTCATGTTTGTTTGTGTTTCATGTTTGTGTGTGTTTCATGTTTGTGTGTTTCATGTTCATGTTTGTGTGTTTCATGTTCATGTGTTTCATGTTTGTGTGTGTTTCATGTTTGTGTGTTTCATGTTCATGTTTGTGTGTTTCATGTTCATGTTTGTGTGTGTTTCATGTTCATGTTTGTGTGTTTCATGTTCATGTTTGTGTGTTTCATGTTTGTGTGTTTCATGTTCATGTTTGTGTGTTTCATGTTCATGTTTGTGTGTGTTTCATGTTTGTGTGTTTCATGTTTGTGTGTTTCATGTTTGTGTGTGTTTCATGTTCATGTTTGTGTGTTTCATGTTCATGTTTGTGTGTTTCATGTTCATGTTTGTGTGTGTTTCATGTTCATGTTTGTGTGTGTTTCATGTTCATGTTTGTTTGTGTTTCATGTTCATGTTTGTGTGTGTTTCATGTTCATGTTTGTGTGTTTCATGTTCATGTTTGTGTGTTTCATGTTCATGTTTGTGTGTGTTTCATGTTCATGTTTGTGTGTTTCATGTTCATGTTTGTGTGTGTTTCATGTTTGTGTGTTTCATGTTCATGTTTGTGTGTGTTTCATGTTTGTGTGTTTCATGTTCATGTTTGTGTGTTTCATGTTCATGTTTGTGTGTGTTTCATGTTCATGTTTGTTTGTGTTTCATGTTTGTGTGTGTTTCATGTTCATGTTTGTGTGTTTCATGTTCATGTGTTTCATGTTTGTGTGTGTTTCATGTTTGTGTGTTTCATGTTCATGTTTGTGTGTTTCATGTTCATGTGTTTCATGTTTGTGTGTGTTTAATGTTTGTGTGTTTCATGTTCTTGTTTGTGTGTTTCATGTTCATGTTTGTGTGTTTCATGTTCATGTTTGTTTGTGTTTCATGTTTGTGTGTGTTTCATGTTTGTGTGTTTCATGTTCATGTTTGTGTGTTTCATGTTCATGTGTTTCATGTTTGTGTGTGTTTCATGTTTGTGTGTTTCATGTTCATGTTTGTGTGTTTCATGTTCATGTTTGTGTGTGTTTCATGTTCATGTTTGTGTGTTTCATGTTCATGTTTTTGTGTTTCATGTTTGTGTGTTTCATGTTCATGTTTGTGTGTTTCATGTTCATGTTTGTGTGTGTTTCATGTTTGTGTGTTTCATGTTTGTGTGTTTCATGTTTGTGTGTGTTTCATGTTCATGTTTGTGTGTTTCATGTTCATGTTTGTGTGTTTCATGTTCATGTTTGTGTGTGTTTCATGTTCATGTTTGTGTGTGTTTCATGTTCATGTTTGTTTGTGTTTCATGTTCATGTTTGTGTGTGTTTCATGTTCATGTTTGTGTGTTTCATGTTCATGTTTGTGTGTTTCATGTTCATGTTTGTGTGTGTTTCATGTTCATGTTTGTGTGTTTCATGTTCATGTTTGTGTGTGTTTCATGTTTGTGTGTTTCATGTTCATGTTTGTGTGTGTTTCATGTTTGTGTGTTTCATGTTCATGTTTGTGTGTTTCATGTTCATGTTTGTGTGTGTTTCATGTTCATGTTTGTTTGTGTTTCATGTTTGTGTGTGTTTCATGTTCATGTTTGTGTGTTTCATGTTCATGTGTTTCATGTTTGTGTGTGTTTCATGTTTGTGTGTTTCATGTTCATGTTTGTGTGTTTCATGTTCATGTTTGTGTGTGTTTCATGTTCATGTTTGTGTGTTTCATGTTCATGTTTGTGTGTTTCATGTTCATGTTTGTATGTGTTTCATGTTCATGTGTGTGTGTTTCATGTTTGTGTGTTTCATGTTTGTGTGTTTCATGTTCATGTTTGTGTGTTTCATGTTCATGTTTGTGTGTTTCATGTTCATGTTTGTGTGTTTCATGTTCATGTTTGTGTGTGTTTCATGTTTGTGTGTTTCATGTTCATGTTTGTGTGTTTCATGTTTGTGTGTTTCATGTTTGTGTGTGTTTCATGTTCATGTTTGTGTGTTTCATGTTCATGTTTGTGTGTTTCATGTTCATGTTTGTGTGTGTTTCATGTTTGTGTGTTTCATGTTCATGTTTGTGTGTTTCATGTTCATGTTTGTGTGTTTCATGTTTGTGTGATTCATGTTTGTGTGTGTTTCATGTTCATGTTTGTGTGTGTTTCATGTTCATGTTTGTGTGTTTCATGTTCATGTTTGTGTGTGTTTCATGTTCATGTTTGTGTGTTTCATGTTCATGTTTGTGTGTGTTTCATGCTCATGTTTGTGTGTGTTTCGTGTTCATGTTTTTGTGTTTCATGTTCATGTTCATGTTTGTTTCATGTTCATGTTTGTGTGTGTTTCATGTTTGTGTGTTTCATGTTCATGTTTGTGTGTTTCATGTTCATGTTTTTGTGTTTCATGTTCATGTTTTTGTGTTTCATGTTCATGTTTGTGTGTGTTTCATGTTCATGTTTGTGTGTGTTTCATGTTTGTGTGTGTTTCATGTTTGTGTGTTTCATGTTCATGTTTGTGTGTTTCATGTTCATGTGTTTCATGTTTGTGTGTGTTTCATGTTTGTGTGTTTCATGTTCATGTTTGTGTGTTTCATGTTCATGTTTGTGTGTGTTTCATGTTCATGTTTGTGTGTTTCATGTTCATGTTTGTGTGTTTCATGTTTGTGTGTTTCATGTTCATGTTTGTGTGTTTCATGTTCATGTTTGTGTGTGTTTCATGTTTGTGTGTTTCATGTTTGTGTGTTTCATGTTTGTGTGTGTTTCATGTTCGTGTTTGTGTGTTTCATGTTCATGTTTGTGTGTTTCATGTTCATGTTTGTGTGTGTTTCATGTTCATGTTTGTGTGTGTTTCATGTTCATGTTTGTTTGTGTTTCATGTTCATGTTTGTGTGTGTTTCATGTTCATGTTTGTGTGTTTCATGTTCATGTTTGTGTGTTTCATGTTCATGTTTGTGTGTGTTTCATGTTCATGTTTGTGTGTTTCATGTTCATGTTTGTGTGTGTTTCATGTTTGTGTGTTTCATGTTCATGTTTGTGTGTGTTTCATGTTTGTGTGTTTCATGTTCATGTTTGTGTGTTTCATGTTCATGTTTGTGTGTGTTTCATGTTCATGTTTGTTTGTGTTTCATGTTTGTGTGTGTTTCATGTTCATGTTTGTGTGTTTCATGTTCATGTGTTTCATGTTTGTGTGTGTTTCATGTTTGTGTGTTTCATGTTCATGTTTGTGTGTTTCATGTTCATGTTTGTGTGTGTTTCATGTTCATGTTTGTGTGTTTCATGTTCATGTTTGTGTGTTTCATGTTCATGTTTGTATGTGTTTCATGTTCATGTGTGTGTGTTTCATGTTTGTGTGTTTCATGTTTGTGTGTTTCATGTTCATGTTTGTGTGTTTCATGTTTGTGTGTTTCATGTTCATGTTTGTGTGTTTCATGTTCATGTTTGTGTGTTTCATGTTCATGTTTGTGTGTTTCATGTTCATGTTTGTGTGTTTCATGTTTGTGTGTTTCATGTTCATGTTTGTGTGTTTCATGTTCATGTTTGTGTGTTTCATGTTTGTGTGTGTTTCATGTTTGTGTGTTTCATGTTTGTGTGTGTTTTATGTTCATGTTTGTGTGTTTCATGTTCATGTTTGTGTGTGTTTCATGTTTGTGTGTGTTTTATCTTTGTGTGTTTCATGTTCATGTTTGTGTGTTTCATGTTCATGTTTGTGTGTTTCATGTTTGTGTGTTTCATGTTCATGTTTGTGTGTTTCATGTTCATGTTTGTGTGTTTCATGTTTGTGTGTTTCATGTTTGTGTGTTTCATGTTTGTGTGTTTCATGTTCATGTTTGTGTGTTTCATGTTCATGTTTGTGTGTGTTTCATGTTCATGTTTGTGTGTTTCATGTTCATGTTTGTGTGTTTCATGTTCATGTTTGTGTGTGTTTCATGTTCATGTTTGTGTGTTTCATGTTCATGTTTGTGTGTTTCATGTTTGTGTGTTTCATGTTCATGTTTGTGTGTTTCATGTTCATGTTTGTGTGTTTCATGTTTGTGTGTTTCATGTTTGTGTGTTTCATGTTTGTGTGTTTCATGTTTGTGTGTTTCATGTTTGTGTGTTTCATGTTCATGTTTGTGTGTTTCATGTTCATGTTTGTGTGTGTTTCATGTTCATGTTTGTGTGTTTCATGTTCATGTTTGTGTGTGTTTCATGTTCATGTTTGTGTGTTTCATGTTCATGTTTGTTTGTTTCATGTTCATGTTTGTGTGTTTCATGTTCATGTTTGTGTGTTTCATGTTCATGTTTGTGTGTGTTTCATGTTCATGTTTGTGTGTTTCATGTTCATGTTTGTGTGTGTTTCATGTTCATGTTTGTGTGTTTCATGTTCATGTTTGTGTGTGTTTCATGTTCATGTTTGTGTGTGTTTCATGTTCATGTTTGTGTGTTTCATGTTCATGTTTGTGTGTGTTTCATGTTTGTGTGTTTCATGTTCATGTTTGTGTGTGTTTCATGTTTGTGTGTTTCATGTTCATGTTTGTGTGTTTCATGTTTGTGTGTTTCATGTTCTTGTTTGTGTGTTTCATGTTCATGTTTGTGTGTTTCATGTTCATGTTTGTGTGTGTTTCATGTTTGTGTGTGTTTCATGTTTGTGTGTTTCATGTTCATGTTTGTGTGTTTCATGTTCATGTGTTTCATGTTTGTGTGTGTTTCATGTTTGTGTGTTTCATGTTCATGTTTGTGTGTTTCATGTTCATGTTTGTGTGTGTTTCATGTTCATGTTTGTGTGTTTCATGTTCATGTTTGTGTGTTTCATGTTTGTGTGTTTCATGTTCATGTTTGTGTGTTTCATGTTCATGTTTGTGTGTGTTTCATGTTTGTGTGTTTCATGTTTGTGTGTTTCATGTTTGTGTGTGTTTCATGTTCATGTTTGTGTGTTTCATGTTCATGTTTGTGTGTTTCATGTTCATGTTTGTGTGTGTTTCATGTTCATGTTTGTGTGTGTTTCATGTTCATGTTTGTTTGTGTTTCATGTTCATGTTTGTGTGTGTTTCATGTTCATGTTTGTGTGTTTCATGTTCATGTTTGTGTGTTTCATGTTCATGTTTGTGTGTGTTTCATGTTCATGTTTGTGTGTTTCATGTTCATGTTTGTGTGTGTTTCATGTTTGTGTGTTTCATGTTCATGTTTGTGTGTGTTTCATGTTTGTGTGTTTCATGTTCATGTTTGTGTGTTTCATGTTCATGTTTGTGTGTGTTTCATGTTCATGTTTGTTTGTGTTTCATGTTTGTGTGTGTTTCATGTTCATGTTTGTGTGTTTCATGTTCATGTGTTTCATGTTTGTGTGTGTTTCATGTTTGTGTGTTTCATGTTCATGTTTGTGTGTTTCATGTTCATGTTTGTGTGTGTTTCATGTTCATGTTTGTGTGTTTCATGTTCATGTTTGTGTGTTTCATGTTCATGTTTGTATGTGTTTCATATTCATGTGTGTGTGTTTCATGTTTGTGTGTTTCATGTTTGTGTGTTTCATGTTCATGTTTGTGTGTTTCATGTTTGTGTGTTTCATGTTCATGTTTGTGTGTTTCATGTTCATGTTTGTGTGTTTCATGTTCATGTTTGTGTGTTTCATGTTCATGTTTGTGTGTTTCATGTTTGTGTGTTTCATGTTCATGTTTGTGTGTTTCATGTTCATGTTTGTGTGTTTCATGTTTGTGTGTGTTTCATGTTTGTGTGTTTCATGTTTGTGTGTGTTTTATGTTCATGTTTGTGTGTTTCATGTTCATGTTTGTGTATGTTTCATGTTTGTGTGTGTTTTATCTTTGTGTGTTTCATGTTCATGTTTGTGTGTTTCATGTTCATGTTTGTGTGTTTCATGTTTGTGTGTTTCATGTTCATGTTTGTGTGTTTCATGTTCATGTTTGTGTGTTTCATGTTTGTGTGTTTCATGTTTGTGTGTTTCATGTTTGTGTGTTTCATGTTCATGTTTGTGTGTTTCATGTTCATGTTTGTGTGTGTTTCATGTTCATGTTTGTGTGTTTCATGTTCATGTTTGTGTGTGTTTCATGTTCATGTTTGTGTGTTTCATGTTCATGTTTGTGTGTGTTTCATGTTCATGTTTGTGTGTGTTTCATGTTCATGTTTGTGTGTGTTTCATGTTCATGTTTGTGTGTTTCATGTTCATGTTTGTGTGTGTTTCATGTTCATGTTTTTGTGTTTCATGTTCATGTTTGTGTGTGTTTCATGTTTGTGTGTTTCATGTTCATGTTTGTGTGTTTCATGTTTGTGTGTTTCATGTTCTTGTTTGTGTGTTTCATGTTCATGTTTGTGTGTTTCATGTTCATGTTTGTTTGTGTTTCATGTTTGTGTGTGTTTCATGTTTGTGTGTTTCATGTTCATGTTTGTGTGTTTCATGTTCATGTGTTTCATGTTTGTGTGTGTTTCATGTTTGTGTGTTTCATGTTCATGTTTGTGTGTTTCATGTTCATGTTTGTGTGTGTTTCATGTTCATGTTTGTGTGTTTCATGTTCATGTTTGTGTGTTTCATGTTTGTGTGTTTCATGTTCATGTTTGTGTGTTTCATGTTCATGTTTGTATGTGTTTCATGTTTGTGTGTTTCATGTTTGTGTGTTTCATGTTTGTGTGTGTTTCATGTTCATGTTTGTGTGTTTCATGTTCATGTTTGTGTGTTTCATGTTCATGTTTGTGTGTGTTTCATGTTCATGTTTGTGTGTGTTTCATGTTCATGTTTGTTTGTGTTTCATGTTCATGTTTGTGTGTGTTTCATGTTCATGTTTGTGTGTTTCATGTTCATGTTTGTGTGTTTCATGTTCATGTTTGTGTGTGTTTCATGTTCATGTTTGTGTGTTTCATGTTCATGTTTGTGTGTGTTTCATGTTTGTGTGTTTCATGTTCATGTTTGTGTGTGTTTCATGTTTGTGTGTTTCATGTTCATGTTTGTGTGTTTCATGTTCATGTTTGTGTGTGTTTCATGTTCATGTTTGTTTGTGTTTCATGTTTGTGTGTGTTTCATGTTCATGTTTGTGTGTTTCATGTTCATGTGTTTCATGTTTGTGTGTGTTTCATGTTTGTGTGTTTCATGTTCATGTTTGTGTGTTTCATGTTCATGTGTTTCATGTTTGTGTGTGTTTAATGTTTGTGTGTTTCATGTTCTTGTTTGTGTGTTTCATGTTCATGTTTGTGTGTTTCATGTTCATGTTTGTTTGTGTTTCATGTTTGTGTGTGTTTCATGTTTGTGTGTTTCATGTTCATGTTTGTGTGTTTCATGTTCATGTGTTTCATGTTTGTGTGTGTTTCATGTTTGTGTGTTTCATGTTCATGTTTGTGTGTTTCATGTTCATGTTTGTGTGTGTTTCATGTTCATGTTTGTGTGTTTCATGTTCATGTTTGTGTGTTTCATGTTTGTGTGTTTCATGTTCATGTTTGTGTGTTTCATGTTCATGTTTGTGTGTGTTTCATGTTTGTGTGTTTCATGTTTGTGTGTTTCATGTTTGTGTGTGTTTCATGTTCATGTTTGTGTGTTTCATGTTCATGTTTGTGTGTTTCATGTTCATGTTTGTGTGTGTTTCATGTTCATGTTTGTGTGTGTTTCATGTTCATGTTTGTTTGTGTTTCATGTTCATGTTTGTGTGTGTTTCATGTTCATGTTTTTGTGTTTCATGTTCATGTTTGTGTGTTTCATGTTCATGTTTGTGTGTGTTTCATGTTCATGTTTGTGTGTTTCATGTTCATGTTTGTGTGTGTTTCATGTTTGTGTGTTTCATGTTCATGTTTGTGTGTGTTTCATGTTTGTGTGTTTCATGTTCATGTTTGTGTGTTTCATGTTCATGTTTGTGTGTGTTTCATGTTCATGTTTGTTTGTGTTTCATGTTTGTGTGTGTTTCATGTTCATGTTTGTGTGTTTCATGTTCATGTGTTTCATGTTTGTGTGTGTTTCATGTTTGTGTGTTTCATGTTCATGTTTGTGTGTTTCATGTTCATGTTTGTGTGTGTTTCATGTTCATGTTTGTGTGTTTCATGTTCATGTTTGTGTGTTTCATGTTCATGTTTGTATGTGTTTCATGTTCATGTGTGTGTGTTTCATGTTTGTGTGTTTCATGTTTGTGTGTTTCATGTTCATGTTTGTGTGTTTCATGTTCATGTTTGTGTGTTTCATGTTCATGTTTGTGTGTTTCATGTTCATGTTTGTGTGTGTTTCATGTTTGTGTGTTTCATGTTCATGTTTGTGTGTTTCATGTTTGTGTGTTTCATGTTTGTGTGTGTTTCATGTTCATGTTTGTGTGTTTCATGTTCATGTTTGTGTGTTTCATGTTCATGTTTGTGTGTGTTTCATGTTTGTGTGTTTCATGTTCATGTTTGTGTGTTTCATGTTCATGTTTGTGTGTTTCATGTTTGTGTGATTCATGTTTGTGTGTGTTTCATGTTCATGTTTGTGTGTGTTTCATGTTCATGTTTGTGTGTTTCATGTTCATGTTTGTGTGTGTTTCATGTTCATGTTTGTGTGTTTCATGTTCATGTTTGTGTGTGTTTCATGCTCATGTTTGTGTGTGTTTCGTGTTCATGTTTTTGTGTTTCATGTTCATGTTTGTTTCATGTTCATGTTTGTGTGTGTTTCATGTTTGTGTGTTTCATGTTCATGTTTGTGTGTTTCATGTTCATGTTTTTGTGTTTCATGTTCATGTTTTTGTGTTTCATGTTCATGTTTGTGTGTGTTTCATGTTTGTGTGTGTTTCATGTTTGTGTGTTTCATGTTCATGTTTGTGTGTTTCATGTTCATGTGTTTCATGTTTGTGTGTGTTTCATGTTTGTGTGTTTCATGTTCATGTTTGTGTGTTTCATGTTCATGTTTGTGTGTGTTTCATGTTCATGTTTGTGTGTTTCATGTTCATGTTTGTGTGTTTCATGTTTGTGTGTTTCATGTTCATGTTTGTGTGTTTCATGTTCATGTTTGTGTGTGTTTCATGTTTGTGTGTTTCATGTTTGTGTGTTTCATGTTTGTGTGTGTTTCATGTTCATGTTTGTGTGTTTCATGTTCATGTTTGTGTGTTTCATGTTCATGTTTGTGTGTGTTTCATGTTCATGTTTGTGTGTGTTTCATGTTCATGTTTGTTTGTGTTTCATGTTCATGTTTGTGTGTGTTTCATGTTCATGTTTGTGTGTTTCATTGTCTGACTTCATCGCCACCACAGACATTGTCTGACTCCATCGCCACCACAGACATTGTTGATTCATTTCTCCCTGTGGCCCTCAGAGGCAACTGTTGTTGTGATTTTGGGCCTTACAAAAATAAATTGATTTGATTTGATTTGATTTGATTTGTTTCATGTTCATGTTTGTGTGTTTCATGTTCATGTTTGTGTGTGTTTCATGTTCATGTTTGTGTGTTTCATGTTCATGTTTGTGTGTGTTTCATGTTTGTGTGTTTCATGTTCATGTTTGTGTGTGTTTCATGTTTGTGTGTTTCATGTTCATGTTTGTGTGTTTCATGTTCATGTTTGTGTGTGTTTCATGTTCATGTTTGTTTGTGTTTCATGTTTGTGTGTGTTTCATGTTCATGTTTGTGTGTTTCATGTTCATGTGTTTCATGTTTGTGTGTGTTTCATGTTTGTGTGTTTCATGTTCATGTTTGTGTGTTTCATGTTCATGTTTGTGTGTGTTTCATGTTCATGTTTGTGTGTTTCATGTTCATGTTTGTGTGTTTCATGTTCATGTTTGTATGTGTTTCATGTTCATGTGTGTGTGTTTCATGTTTGTGTGTTTCATGTTTGTGTGTTTCATGTTCATGTTTGTGTGTTTCATGTTTGTGTGTTTCATGTTCATGTTTGTGTGTTTCATGTTCATGTTTGTGTGTTTCATGTTCATGTTTGTGTGTTTCATGTTCATGTTTGTGTGTTTCATGTTTGTGTGTTTCATGTTCATGTTTGTGTGTTTCATGTTCATGTTTGTGTGTTTCATGTTTGTGTGTGTTTCATGTTTGTGTGTTTCATGTTTGTGTGTGTTTTATGTTCATGTTTGTGTGTTTCATGTTCATGTTTGTGTGTGTTTCATGTTTGTGTGTGTTTTATCTTTGTGTGTTTCATGTTCATGTTTGTGTGTTTCATGTTCATGTTTGTGTGTTTCATGTTTGTGTGTTTCATGTTCATGTTTGTGTGTTTCATGTTCATGTTTGTGTGTTTCATGTTTGTGTGTTTCATGTTTGTGTGTTTCATGTTTGTGTGTTTCATGTTCATGTTTGTGTGTTTCATGTTCATGTTTGTGTGTGTTTCATGTTCATGTTTGTGTGTTTCATGTTCATGTTTGTGTGTGTTTCATGTTCATGTTTGTGTGTTTCATGTTCATGTTTGTGTGTGTTTCATGTTCATGTTTGTGTGTGTTTCATGTTCATGTTTGTGTGTGTTTCATGTTCATGTTTGTGTGTTTCATGTTCATGTTTGTGTGTGTTTCATGTTCATGTTTTTGTGTTTCATGTTCATGTTTGTGTGTGTTTCATGTTTGTGTGTTTCATGTTCATGTTTGTGTGTTTCATGTTTGTGTGTTTCATGTTCTTGTTTGTGTGTTTCATGTTCATGTTTGTGTGTTTCATGTTCATGTTTGTTTGTGTTTCATGTTTGTGTGTGTTTCATGTTTGTGTGTTTCATGTTCATGTTTGTGTGTTTCATGTTCATGTGTTTCATGTTTGTGTGTGTTTCATGTTTGTGTGTTTCATGTTCATGTTTGTGTGTTTCATGTTCATGTTTGTGTGTGTTTCATGTTCATGTTTGTGTGTTTCATGTTCATGTTTGTGTGTTTCATGTTTGTGTGTTTCATGTTCATGTTTGTGTGTTTCATGTTCATGTTTGTGTGTGTTTCATGTTTGTGTGTTTCATGTTTGTGTGTTTCATGTTTGTGTGTGTTTCATGTTCATGTTTGTGTGTTTCATGTTCATGTTTGTGTGTTTCATGTTCATGTTTGTGTGTGTTTCATGTTCATGTTTGTGTGTGTTTCATGTTCATGTTTGTTTGTGTTTCATGTTCATGTTTGTGTGTGTTTCATGTTCATGTTTGTGTGTTTCATGTTCATGTTTGTGTGTTTCATGTTCATGTTTGTGTGTGTTTCATGTTCATGTTTGTGTGTTTCATGTTCATGTTTGTGTGTGTTTCATGTTTGTGTGTTTCATGTTCATGTTTGTGTGTGTTTCATGTTTGTGTGTTTCATGTTCATGTTTGTGTGTTTCATGTTCATGTTTGTGTGTGTTTCATGTTCATGTTTGTTTGTGTTTCATGTTTGTGTGTGTTTCATGTTCATGTTTGTGTGTTTCATGTTCATGTGTTTCATGTTTGTGTGTGTTTCATGTTTGTGTGTTTCATGTTCATGTTTGTGTGTTTCATGTTCATGTGTTTCATGTTTGTGTGTGTTTAATGTTTGTGTGTTTCATGTTCTTGTTTGTGTGTTTCATGTTCATGTTTGTGTGTTTCATGTTCATGTTTGTTTGTGTTTCATGTTTGTGTGTGTTTCATGTTTGTGTGTTTCATGTTCATGTTTGTGTGTTTCATGTTCATGTGTTTCATGTTTGTGTGTGTTTCATGTTTGTGTGTTTCATGTTCATGTTTGTGTGTTTCATGTTCATGTTTGTGTGTGTTTCATGTTCATGTTTGTGTGTTTCATGTTCATGTTTGTGTGTTTCATGTTTGTGTGTTTCATGTTCATGTTTGTGTGTTTCATGTTCATGTTTGTGTGTGTTTCATGTTTGTGTGTTTCATGTTTGTGTGTTTCATGTTTGTGTGTGTTTCATGTACATGTTTGTGTGTTTCATGTTCATGTTTGTGTGTTTCATGTTCATGTTTGTGTGTGTTTCATGTTCATGTTTGTGTGTGTTTCATGTTCATGTTTGTTTGTGTTTCATGTTCATGTTTGTGTGTGTTTCATGTTCATGTTTGTGTGTTTCATGTTCATGTTTGTGTGTTTCATGTTCATGTTTGTGTGTGTTTTGTGTTCATGTTTGTGTGTTTCATGTTCATGTTTGTGTGTGTTTCATGTTTGTGTGTTTCATGTTCATGTTTGTGTGTGTTTCATGTTTGTGTGTTTCATGTTCATGTTTGTGTGTTTCATGTTCATGTTTGTGTGTGTTTCATGTTCATGTTTGTTTGTGTTTCATGTTTGTGTGTGTTTCATGTTCATGTTTGTGTGTTTCATGTTCATGTGTTTCATGTTTGTGTGTGTTTCATGTTTGTGTGTTTCATGTTCATGTTTGTGTGTTTCATGTTCATGTTTGTGTATGTTTCATGTTCATGTTTGTGTGTTTCATGTTCATGTGTGTGTGTTTCATGTTTGTGTGTTTCATGTTTGTGTGTTTCATGTTCATGTTTGTGTGTTTCATGTTCATGTTTGTGTGTTTCATGTTCATGTTTGTGTGTTTCATGTTCATGTTTGTGTGTGTTTCATGTTTGTGTGTTTCATGTTCATGTTTGTGTGTTTCATGTTTGTGTGTTTCATGTTTGTGTGTGTTTCATGTTCATGTTTGTGTGTTTCATGTTCATGTTTGTGTGTTTCATGTTCATGTTTGTGTGTGTTTCATGTTTGTGTGTTTCATGTTCATGTTTGTGTGTTTCATGTTCATGTTTGTGTGTTTCATGTTTGTGTGATTCATGTTTGTGTGTGTTTCATGTTCATGTTTGTGTGTGTTTCATGTTCATGTTTGTGTGTTTCATGTTCATGTTTGTGTGTGTTTCATGTTCATGTTTGTGTGTTTCATGTTCATGTTTGTGTGTGTTTCATGCTCATGTTTGTGTGTGTTTCATGTTCATGTTTTTGTGTTTCATGTTCATGTTCATGTTTGTTTCATGTTCATGTTTGTGTGTGTTTCATGTTTGTGTGTTTCATGTTCATGTTTGTGTGTTTCATGTTCATGTTTTTGTGTTTCATGTTCATGTTTTTGTGTTTCATGTTCATGTTTGTGTGTGTTTCATGTTCATGTTTGTGTGTGTTTCATGTTTGTGTGTGTTTCATGTTTGTGTGTTTCATGTTCATGTTTGTGTGTTTCATGTTCATGTGTTTCATGTTTGTGTGTGTTTCATGTTTGTGTGTTTCATGTTCATGTTTGTGTGTTTCATGTTCATGTTTGTGTGTGTTTCATGTTCATGTTTGTGTGTGTTTCATGTTCATGTTTGTGTGTTTCATGTTCATGTTTGTGTGTTTCATGTTTGTGTGTTTCATGTTTGTGTGTTTCATGTTCATGTTTGTGTGTTTCATGTTTGTGTGTTTCATGTTTGTGTGTTTCATGTTTGTGTGTTTCATGTTTGTGTGTGTTTCATGTTCATGTTTGTGTGTTTCATGTTCATGTTTGTGTGTTTCATGTTCATGTTTGTGTGTGTTTCATGTTCATGTTTGTGTGTGTTTCATGTTCATGTTTGTGTGTGTTTCATGTTCATGTTTGTGTGTTTCATGTTCATGTTTGTGTGTGTTTCATGTTCATGTTTGTGTGTGTTTCATGTTTGTGTGTTTCATGTTCATGTTTGTGTGTGTTTCATGTTCATGTTTGTGTGTTTCATGTTCATGTTTGTGTGTGTTTCATGTTCATGTTTGTGTGTGTTTCATGTTTGTGTGTTTCATGTTCATGTTTGTGTGTTTCATGTTCATGTTTGTGTGTGTTTCATGTTTGTGTGTGTTTCATGTTCATGTTTGTGTGTTTCATGTTCATGTGTTTCATGTTTGTGTGTGTTTCATGTTTGTGTGTTTCATGTTCATGTTTGTGTGTTTCATGTTCATGTTTGTTTGTGTTTCATGTTTGTGTGTGTTTCATGTTCATGTTTGTGTGTTTCATGTTCATGTGTTTCATGTTTGTGTGTGTTTCATGTTTGTGTGTTTCATGTTCATGTTTGTGTGTTTCATGTTCATGTTTGTGTGTGTTTCATGTTCATGTTTGTGTGTTTCATGTTCATGTTTGTGTGTTTCATGTTCATGTTTGTATGTGTTTCATGTTCATGTGTGTGTGTTTCATGTTTGTGTGTTTCATGTTTGTGTGTTTCATGTTCATGTTTGTGTGTTTCATGTTCATGTTTGTGTGTTTCATGTTCATGTTTGTGTGTTTCATGTTCATGTTTGTGTGTGTTTCATGTTTGTGTGTTTCATGTTCATGTTTGTGTGTTTCATGTTTGTGTGTTTCATGTTTGTGTGTGTTTCATGTTCATGTTTGTGTGTTTCATGTTCATGTTTGTGTGTTTCATGTTCATGTTTGTGTGTTTCATGTTCATGTTTGTGTGTTTCATGTTTGTGTGTTTCATGTTTGTGTGTTTCATGTTCATGTTTGTGTGTTTCATGTTTGTGTGTTTCATGTTTGTGTGTGTTTCATGTTCATGTTTGTGTGTTTCATGTTCATGTTTGTGTGTTTCATGTTCATGTTTGTGTGTTTCATGTTCATGTTTGTGTGTTTCATGTTTGTGTGTTTCATGTTCATGTTTGTGTGTTTCATGTGTTACACTGGGACAAAGTGTGTTTCAGCCTCTTCTGTCCAAACACGTCAGTTCAGTCTAAACTACAAAGGTCGTGTTGCAGTTGGAGAAAGTTTGGCCGTGGTCAGTCTGACAATGAAGGAGGCGGTCCTGTCGGTGTGAGGGCGGGGCTTTTGAGAGGAGATCGTTTCTCACTTTTTTGTCTCTTGATGTAGGAGGGCCCCTGAAGATGAGAAGATGGGGCCCAAGGAGGAGGTCACATGGTGTTTAACAATGGTCCTTAGTGTTTGCAGTACTGCAATACAGCATGCAGTGCAGTACTGCAGTATTGCAGTGCTGCATGGTGCCAGATATGTTGTTGAAGGCTTGACATTTGGGACTTTGTAGGTTTTTTGAGACTTTGGACAAAAACCCTAATGTTTTGATCGAAGCCTCTTTAATGAACCGGTTTCATGTCCTGGACTTGTTTCAAAATGGTCAGAAGGGGTGTGGTCAGTGAGATGACCTCCCAGCGGGCGGGACCTCCTGGGAAAGGGTGTTTTTGGTTTCACCACAAACTAATGAGTGTCGAAACATTTAGTTTTTTCCCAAAAATTCCAGATGATACAAAATAATCTTTTTCTACAGTGGAACCCTCCTGGACCAATGAGGAATGACACATGTTTCTGTCGATATCGTCCTTGAGCCGACTTCTTACGACTTTATTTGTTGCAGGTTTTGTCAGTTTACAAGTTCCTTCTTCTCCTAAAGCTTTCCATGTGACTGTTTTCCTTCGGCGTGTCACCATCCTGACTGCAAGTTATTCATACGCAAAATATCATATAGTTTATAATGACCACGTGTTTATGAGATGCACAGTTATTAAAACAATGTGTTTTAATAACTGTCAATCAAAAACAAATGCAATGCACAACTTTATTAAGCTCTGAAAAAGTGGAAATGGAATGAGATATAAACAGAGATATTGGGCTTTTATAGTGTTCAGTGCAGGAAATAAAGATCATCAGAACATTGCATATCCATTAAACACATGCAAAATATACATCTTACAAAGGCAAGAAACAGGAAGTGAAAATCTCTAAGATTAAGAACGAGGAATGAGCTTGAGTTTGAGCGGACGCTTTGGAGCCAGAAGACCCTGAGTGTCCAACTCCAACGGGATCTGCAACATGAACCAAAGAGTCATTCATCAGGGATTCAGGTGAAACACGTAATAATGTACAGTACTGTGAGTGTGATTCAGGTGAAACATGTAATAATGTACAGTACTGTGAGTGTGATTCAGGTGAAACATGTAATAATGTACAGTACTGTGAGTGTGATTCAGGTGAAACACGTAATAATGTATAGTACTGTGAGTGTGATTCAGGTGAAACATGTAATAATGTATAATACTGTGAGTGTGATTCAGGTGAAACACATAATAATGTATAGTACTGTGAGTGTGATTCAGGTGAAACATGTAATAATGTACAGTACTGTGAGTGTGATTCAGGTGAAACATGTAATAATGTATAGTACTGTGAGTGTGATTCAGGTGAAACATGTAATAATGTATAATACTGTGAGTGTGATTCAGGTGAAACACATAATAATGTATAGTACTGTGAGTGTGATTCAGGTGAAACATGTAATAATGTACAGTACTGTGAGTGTGATTCAGGTGAAAAATGTAATAATGTGCAGTACTGTGAGTGTGATTCAGGTGAAACATGTAATAATGTACAGTACTGTGAGTGTGATTCAGGTGAAACATGTAATAATGTATAGTACTGTGAGTGTGATTCAGGTGAAACATGTAATAATGTATAGTACTGTGAGTGTGATTCAGGTGAAACATGTAATAATGTATAGTACTGTGAGTGTGATTCAGGTGAAACATGTAATAATGTATAATACTGTGAGTGTGATTCAGGTGAAACATGTAATAATGTATAATACTGTGAGTGTGATTCAGGTGAAACATGTAATAATGTATAGTACTGTGAGTGTGATTCAGGTGAAACATGTAATAATGTATAATACTGTGAGTGTGATTCAGGTGAAACATGTAATAATGTACAGTACTCTGAGTGTGATTCAGGTGAAACATGTAATAATGTATAGTACTGTGGTGTGATTCAGGTGAAACATGTAATAATGTATAATACTGTGAGTGTGATTCAGGTGAAACATGTAATAATGTATAATACTGTGAGTGTGATTCAGGTGAAACATGTAATAATGTGCAGTACTGTGAGTGGGATTCAGGTGAAACATGTAATAATTTATAGTACTGTGAGTGTGATTCAGGTGAAACATGTAATAATGTACAGTACTGTGAGTGTGATTCAGGTGAAACATGTAATAATGTACAGTACTGTGAGTGGGATTCAGGTGAAACATGTAATGATGTACAGTACTGTGAGTGGGATTCAGGTGAAACATGTAATAATGTACAGTACTGTGAGTGGGATTCAGGTGAAACATGTAATGATGTACAGTACTGTGAGTGGGATTCAGGTGAAACATGTAATAATGTATAGTACTGTGAGTGTGATTCAGGTGAAACATGTAATAATGTATAATACTGTGAGTGTGATTCAGGTGAAACATGTAATAATGTACAGTACTGTCAGGGTGATTCAGGTGAAACATGTAATAATGTACAGTACTGTGAGTGTGATTCAGGTGAAACATGTAATAATGTACAGTACTGTGAGTGGGATTCAGGTGAAACATGTAATAATGTACAGTACTGTCAGTGTGATTCAGGTGAAACACGTAATAATGTATAGTACTGTGAGTGTGATTCAGGTGAAACATGTAATAATGTGCAGTACTGTGAGTGTGATTCAGGTGAAACATGTAATAATGTATAGTACTGTGAGTGTGATTCAGGTGAAACATGTAATAATGTATAATACTGTGAGTGTGATTCAGGTGAAACATGTAATAATGTACAGTACTGTCAGGGTGATTCAGGTGAAACATGTAATAATGTATAGTACTGTGAGTGTGATTCAGGTGAAACATGTAATAATGTGCAGTACTGTGAGTGGGATTCAGGTGAAACACGTAATAATGTATAGTACTGTGAGTGTGATTCAGTTGAAACATGTAATAATGTACAGTACTGTGAGTGTGATTCAGGTGAAACATGTAATAATGTATAGTACTGTGAGTGTGATTCAGGTGAAACATGTAATAATGTATAATACTGTGAGTGGGATTCAGGTGAAACACGTAATAATGTATAGTACTGTGAGTGTGATTCAGGTGAAACATGTAATAATGTATAGTACTGTGAGTGGGATTCAGGTGAAACATGTAATAATGTACAGTACTGTTAGTGGGATTCAAGTGAAACATGTAATAATGTATAGTACTGTGAGTGTGATTCAGGTGAAACATGTAAAAATGTATAGTACTGTGAGTGTGATTCAGGTGAAACATGTAATAATGTATAATACTGTGAGTGTGAGTCAGGTGAAACATGTAATAATGTACAGTACTGTTAGTGGGATTCAAGTGAAACATGTAATAATGTACAGTACTGTGAGTGTGATTCAGGTGAAACATGTAATAATGTATAGTACTGTGAGTGTGATTCAGGTGAAACATGTAATAATGTATAGTACTGTGAGTGTGATTCAGGTGAAACATGTAATAATGTATAATACTGTGAGTGTGATTCAGGTGAAACATGTAATAATGTATAGAACTGTGAGTGGGATTCAGGTGAAACATGTAATAATGTACAGTACTGTGAGTGTGATTCAGGTGAAACATGTAATAATGTATAGTACTGTGAGTGGGATTCAGGTGAAACATGTAATAATGTACAGTACTGTGAGTGTGATTCAGGTGAAACATGTAATAATGTACAGTACTGTGAGTGGGATTCAGGTGAAACATGTAATAATGTATAGTACTGTGAGTGGGATTCAGGTGAAACATGTAATAATGTATAATACTGTGAGTGGGATTCAGGTGAAACATGTAATAATGTATAGTACTGTGAGTGTGATTCAGGTGAAACATGTAATAATGTATAATACTGTGAGTGTGATTCAGGTGAAACATGTAATAATGTATAGTACTGTGAGTGTGATTCAGGTGAAACATGTAATAATGTATAATACTGTGAGTGTGATTCAGGTGAAACATGTAATAATGTACAGTACTCTGAGTGTGATTCAGGTGAAACATGTAATAATGTACAGTACTGTCAGGGTGATTCAGGTGAACCATGTAATAATGTGCAGTACTGTGAGTGGGATTCAGGTGAAACATGTAATAATGTATAGTACTGTGAGTGTGATTCAGGTGAAACATGTAATAATGTACAGTACTGTGAGTGGGATTCAGGTGAAACATGTAATAATGTACAGTACTGTGAGTGGGATTCAGGTGAAACATGTAATAATGTACAGTACTGTGAGTGGGATTCAGGTGAAACATGTAATAATGTATAGTACTGTGAGTGGGATTCAGGTGAAACATGTAATAATGTATAGTACTGTGAGTGTGATTCAGGTGAAACATGTAATAATGTATAGTACTGTGAGTGGGATTCAGGTGAAACATGTAATTATGTACAGTACTGTGAGTGTGATTCAGGTGAAACATGTAATAATGTACAGTACTGTGAGTGTGATTCAGGTGAAACATGTAATAATGTATAATACTGTGAGTGTGATTCAGGTGAAACATGTAATAATGTACAATACTGTGAGTGGGATTCAGGTGAAACATGTAATAATGTACAGTACTGTGAGTGGGATTCAGGTGAAACATGTAATAATGTATAATACTGTGAGTGGGATTCAGGTGAAACATGTAATAATGTACAGTACTGTGAGTGGGATTCAGGTGAAACATGTAATGATGTACAATACTGTGAGTGTGATTCAGGTGAAACATGTAATAATGTATAGTAATGTGAGTGGGATTCAGGTGAAACATGTAATAATGTATAATACTGTGAGTGGGATTCAGGTGAAACATGTAATAATGTATAATACTGTGAGTGTGATTCAGGGGAAACATGTAATAATGTATAGTACTGTGATTGTGATTCAGGTGAAACATGTAATAATGTACAGTACTATGAGTGTGATTCAGGTGAAACATGTAATAATGTATAATACTGTTAGTGGGATTCAGGTGAAACATGTAATAATGTATAATACTGTGAGTGTGATTCAGGTGAAACATGTAATAATGTACAGTACTGTGAGTGTGATTCAGGTGAAACATGTAATAATGTACAGTACTGTGAGTGTGATTCAGGTGAAACATGTAATAATGTACAGTACTGTGAGTGGGATTCAGGTGAAACATGTAATAATGTATAATACTGTGAGTGGGATTCAGGTGAAACATGTAATAATGTACAATGCTGTGAGTGTGATTCAGGTGAAACATGTAATAATGTACAGTACTGTGAGTGTGATTCAGGTGAAACATGTAATAACGTACAGTACTGTGAGTGGGATTCAGGTGAAACATGTAATAATGTATAGTACTGTTAGTGGGATTCAGGTGAAACATGTAATAATGTATAATACTGTGAGTGGGATTCAGGTGAAACATGTAATAATGTACAGTACTGTGAGTGTGATTCAGGTGAAACATGTAATAATGTATAGTACTGTGAGTGGGATTCAGGTGAAACATGTAATAATGTATAATACTGTGAGTGTGATTCAGGTGAAACATGTAATAATGTATAGTACTGTGAGTGTGATTCAGGTGAAACATGTAATAATGTACAGTACTGTGAGTGTGATTCAGGTGAAACATGTAATAATGTATAATACTGTTAGTGGGATTCAGGTGAAACATGTAATAATGTATAGTACTGTGAGTGTGATTCAGGTGAAACATGTAATAATGTACAGTACTGTGAGTGGGATTCAGGTGAAACATGTAATAATGTATAGTACTGTGAGTGGGATTCAGGTGAAACATGTAATAATGTATAGTACTGTTAGTGGGATTCAGGTGAAACATGTAATAATGCACAGTACTGTGAGTGGGATTCAGGTGAAACATGTAATAATGTACAGTACTGTGAGTGTGATTCAGGTGAAACATGTAATAATGTACAGTACTGTGAGTGTGATTCAGGTGAAACATGTAATAATGTACAGTACTGTGAGTGTGATTCAGGTGAAACATGTAATAATGTATAGTACTGTGAGTGTGATTCAGGTGAAACATGTAATAATGTACAGTACTGTGAGTGTGATTCAGGTGAAACATGTAATAATGTATAATACTGTGAGTGTGATTCAGGTGAAACATGTAATAATGTATAGTACTGTTAGTAGGATTCAGGTGAAACATGTAATAATGCACAGTACTGTGAGTGGGATTCAGGTGAAACATGTAATAATGTACAGTACTGTGAGTGGGATTCAGGTGAAACACGTACCTCAGTCTCTTTACAGGCAGAGAAGCTGTATTGCTGCAGGATTTCTGCCATGGCCAGTTTCATCATCACCAGAGCAAAGCGCATCCCGATGCAGTTCCTGGGCCCCGCCCCAAACGGCATGTAGACGTACGGGTCCACCTTATCTTTGTTTTCTTTGCTGAACCTGGAAACGCCCACGAAAAAAAACACGATTCAGCCGAAATATCCAACAAACGCTCTAGAATCTTTGATGATGCTTGTTTGGGATACGAACCATCAACCAGGTCATGTGACAGTTACAAACAGTTTTAAACCAATGGGATTTTAGAACTTCTGTACAAAAGTGTCGGGTCTTAATTCCGCGCCCGTACAAACTCTTTCCCCTTTTTTACCCGATGATTTTAGCTCATTATGAATATTTAGAAACTGTGTAAATATCGTCAGTCCTGCAAAATATTGAATTTGATTACCGTAATTTCTGGACAATAAGTCGCACCTTTTTTCATAGTTTTGACCGGGGTGCGACTTATACATATATTTATACTTATATACTTATACTCCGGAGTGACTTATATGTGATATTATTTGTTATTTTCACACTTGAAACTGCATTTCATAAGTTTTTTTCTTCTCTATTTTGCATCTTTTGGCTGGTGCGACTTATAGTCCGGAAAATACGGTACGTTCATTCTGAGTGTGAAATCTCCGCACTTTCCTTTCAAGACCACCTCACAGAACAGTGATCAGAGTAAACTCGACAGATACTTTTCTTTGTCAAAATGTGCTCATCTATTAATAATAACAGTCCGGCTTAACTGAGCCAAAGTCGACATAAACACTTGAAATATGTGACCTTTGTACGTTAAATGATCGTAAAGGATGTTCATAACGAGGGACCATAAGTGAACATACTGTTGTGGAAAAAATATAATCTGGCCCTTTACTTTTTAACTTTCAATTCTATTTCTAATCAGATTTAGTTCTAACAGCCTGACAACCCCTTTCGGCCTGGAAATTTACATGTCCGGACTCCCTGGAGTGGCTAGGAAGTCCCACGTTATGTTTCACACTAGGCAAGACATGTGAATTGAATTAATGCAAATGTTATGTACTGTCTCCTTCCTGAAACCACTGTGTCTTTGATGTCCCATTTGCTCCTTGGTTCCTTTGTACCTGAGAGACCAGTGACCGGGAACTTCTGTGTGTGTGTGGTCATGTGACCATCGGTGATTTAAGGAAGGGGACAGAGGTGGGAAGGGAGGATTTGGGAGACAGACATTTTGGGAAGCAGGCAAGAGACAGACGCGTGGACTCGGCCTTCTATGAGAATGGCCGAGTCCACACAAGTTTCTTTCTGATTCAGCCACAAGATTAAACAGTTTACTTTTGAAACGAGACAACTTGCTTCTTTGTCTTATCTAGAGATTTTTGCCACTACAATTTGGCGTTGTTGACAAACTCCCTCGACCGGCAATTCCAATTTCCAGGGACCGTGTGATTCAGCATTTTTGCCACCTAAGCCTCATACCTCCACTTCTGAGACGTGAGGGCTGCATCACAGGGGCCCTGGAGAAAGGACTCCGGCGCTGGGTGAAAAGGACCTTGTGTGTGAGTTGTTTTGTTTTGATTTTTGTATTTCAATTGAACGACTAGGATATATATATGAAGACAATTGGGTTTGAGCTGCGTGAATGACTTAAAGACATGTTCTAAATAGAACATGTCTTCTAGTTAAACTAGAAGACATGTTCTAAATAGAACATGTCTTCTAGTTTAACTGTAACTCAAAAAAAAAAAAAAAAAAAAAAAAAGAAGAACTGTGTGCAAATATAATCTGTAAGATAGCCACCTAGCCACAACGGGTAACTTGTTTTCGGAGTCCAACTCCTTTCTAAATCAGTCCAACTGATTGTACGTACTTTTACACGTGTAACGTGTTTTCGGAGTCCAACTCCATTTTTATTTTATTTTTATTTATTTTTTTAAATTTTGTATTTAAACAAATTTTTGGGTTAGAGCTGTGTGGATGAGTTAGGGCTTTGTTTTGAACTCTGTGTGATTAAACAAAGCTCTAATTCTAACTGTAACTCAGAAACAAATATATTATGATTGAGTTAGAGCTGTGTGAATGAGTTAGCGCTTTGTTTGAAACTCTGTGATTAAACAAAGCTCTAATTCTAACTGTAACTTCAACAAATAGAGCTGTGTGCGAATAATGATTGAGTTAGAGCTGTGTGAATGAGTTAGTGCTTTGTTTGAAACTTTGTTATTAAGCAAAGCTCTAATTCTAACTGTAACTTCAACAAATAGAGCTGTGTGCGAATAATGATCGAGTTAGAGCTGTGTGAATGAGTTAGCGCTTTGTTTGAAACTCTGTGATTAAACAAAGCTCTAATTCTAACTGTAACTCCAAAATATTAGAGCTGTGTGCAAGATTACGACGCCAATCCTAATTCGAGTTGGATTGGAATCTTAATTTTAACTCTAACATTTTTATTTATTGATGTTTTTGTAATTTTGTTTTAGCCCGTTGTGTGCGCTGTTAGAAATCTGCTATGTGCCGTTCTTCTTTAAAAAAAAAAAAAAAAAAAAAAAAAGGGGGGGAAATAAGATTGTTTTCAAGCATTGTGTACCCTAAAACCGAAACTGTTGTGTTTAAGTTCCCGTCGAAAAAGGACGGAAGTTTATGTATTGTTCGTAAATCCTTTGTTTGTGATAATTCCACCAAAAACAAAAACTGTAGCCAGTGGTAGACCCTGCAGAAAAGATGCTGGATACTGTTTGAATGAGTTTGAGATATATTGAGTTGATGTTAAAAAAGGAGATATTGAACACATTTGTGATTTTTGGATTTTTTATAATTATTTGATGAAATATTGAATGTATGCAATATAGTTTTGGGAAACTGTAATAATGTGAACAAGAGAGAGCGAAAATCCTTGTCCACATAACACACACACACACAAACATCCGCACCTCCACTTACAGCATAACACACACAACAACAAAAAGAACAAATTACTGTGTGCAGAATTTTCTCTTTACACAGAGTGGACCTGTCGGCGCAGCTGGGCTCATCCTCCTTCTCAGTCAGTCAAACCCGTCAAAACATCTGAAGAAAACTACACTGGAGCCACTTCGTTCAGAGAAGCAGAGGATCATACAAGAAACGCTGGACACGCCGTGCGAGGCGTCCACTGTTTGGGCAAAACTCAAAGACCCGAGCCAGAACATTGTCCAAAATATTGAACTAACTTGTGTGCGCGGCATTGGGAAACCAACGCTCAACGAACTGTACAGGCACACACGCCATTATGACACTCTATGCAGTAGCAGTAGCAGCAGCAGCAGCAACAGCAGCAGCAGCAGCAGCAGAGCCAACAAAGCCAAAGACGCAAATGTGGCGCACGTAACGTACAGAGGGTTTGGACACGACAGCAGCATGGAATCATCAGATCTGACTGAGAGGGGAAAGAGTCCCAGCTCGCCACAGAAACCACAGCCTGGACAACACAAAGACAAGCCCAAGACAAGATAAAAGTGCAAGCCTGAGCGCTGCTTTTCATCTGCACCCATTTACACTCACACAAACACACATTCATGTCTCCAGACACAAACATGTCCCACCCTCCGCGTGAGGTGGGAACCTTGGACACACAGAGCTCTAAATGGACCCTACTGGATGAGAAGATTGAATCTAAAACCAGAACATTGAACTTTAGAATCGCGATTTACGCTATTGGGTTGGTTTTTGCCCTGATTCTTTTGACATTATGGTTTCATAGCCTTTGCAATCGTTATAGTAATCATTCTGATTCTGTTCGCCTGTGTGATCCCATGTTTACAAAGCGCGATCAGCATCACACTAACGGGCCATAAAACCTGATTTTTGTTTTTATTTCTATCCTTTTACTTTTGGTTATTGTCACCTTTATTTTTGACAGTGAACATGATTACATTGTTGTTGGTTTTCATTTTACTTATCTTTTTATTATCCTTTTACTTTTTGACTTATTTTCATACTGTAATATTTCTATATTGCGATCTGGTTTCTACATAACTTTGATTGGTTTACTTCATCTCATAATCTTATGTTGTTTGTACAATGACCATTTGTCTTTCAACTGCTGAAGTTTATTATGTTTTGTTTATTGTTTCATTTTATTTTGTTTGTTGGTTTCCTCCATGAATCCTATGCCTGTGTACAACTTTAAGATAGACTTTTTAATTTTTTTTTAATTTTTTACTCTTCCAAACAGCAGCTCATTTATGGTGTATTGACGTAGTGATATTTTATTTTTTCTTTCTGATTGTGATTAATTAGGAAAGCGAGTTTCCTAAATTATCACGGGAGAGGTCTGTTGTGGAAAAAATATAATCTGGCCCTTTACTTTTTAACTTTCAATTCTATTTCTAATCAGATTTAGTTCTAACAGCCTGACAACCCCTTTTGGCCTGGAAATTTACATGTCCGGACTCCCTGGAGTGGCTAGGAAGTCCCACGTTATGTTTCACACTAGGCAAGACATGTGAATTGAATTAATGCAAATGTTATGTACTGTCTCCTTCCTGAAACCACTGTGTCTTTGATGTCCCATTTGCTCCTTGGTTCCTTTGTACCTGAGAGACCAGTGACCGGGAACTTCTGTGTGTGTGTGGTCATGTGACCATCGGTGATTTAAGGAAGGGGACAGAGGTGGGAAGGGAGGATTTGGGAGACAGACATTTTGGGAAGCAGGCAAGAGACAGACGCGTGGACTCGGCCTTCTATGAGAATGGCCGAGTCCACACAAGTTTCTTTCTGATTCAGCCACAAGATTAAACAGTTTACTTTTGAAACGAGACAACTTGCTTCTTTGTCTTATCTAGAGATTTTTGCCACTACAATACACAATGATCAGATTAATAACGTAAACTGACGTCTTCAAGCGTTTTAAAAGAAGACGATATGTTCCTGAGTCGTACATTTGTGAGACTTTATCCCGAGGAGAGAGGACCTCGATAGAGGGGGACTTCTCGAATCACGCAACGGGACGCAACAGTCTCGACGACAGCCTGACAGAACCCGGGCTTTCCTCACCTCTCAGGTTTGAAGGCCTCAGGTTCAGGCCACGTGTCTGGGTCGCGGTGCATGGGCCAGGTGGGCACCATAACCACCATGTCTTTGGGGATGACCAGGCCGTTGATCTCCACCGACGCCTTGGCCACCCGCTCCAGCCGAGATGCGATGGGATACAGCCGCAGGGATTCGCTCACGACGCTGTCCAGGTACTCCATCTGCATCAGCTCCTGGTACTGCACCGGAGCCTGGGAAGAACACCACTCTGTCACAAAATGAGTTTGGAAACGTATGTTATTCTAAAGGGGCTGTACATGTCCCAGGACATACACAGTGGTGTGGGAAAGTGTTTCCCTTCCAGTGGGAGTTGAAGACCCTGCTGACCGAGGGCTCTGCCAGTTACAGAATAAAGACAAACTCATGCTAAGGTGGATCAAGCCCTGACTTCCTGACATCCCAGCAGATGTCTTGCATTCATTGCTTTTTTTTATTGTCATTGTCTTTTCTGCCGCTTCTGTAACTATCTGGATGACTTTCTTTTCCAATGCTCAACTTCTGCCAAGCTGAATAAAAGCTCTGTAAAGAGACTGCCCCGTTCAGTCTACCTCAGCATTCTTCCACTAGATGCAGATACTTTGCAGCCTTCCTCTTGAAGGCCCAAGTGAAGGTTCCAACAGACCCTCCATTGAAGTCCCTCTGTAGATCATTTGAGTCCAAGAAGGCCGGGCATTCTGCACTGCTGTTTGGCCTGTAGGCTGACACAGCAGTGAGAGATTTGTCCTCGACCCAAAGGAGCAGGGACACGACTGGGGTGAAGTCCAACATGTGGCAGCCGAGCTTTGGGGCTATAAGCAAGTCCCAATGGGCAACGGCAGAGAATTGGAGAGTCCAACCCCCGATCAAGGAGCTGGGTTCCAGAGCCAAAGTTGTGCGTGGAGGAATGTCTCTAGTCTGTTCCTCTCAAGCCCCGCCAGCCCAAGCTCAGGCTCCTTTCCCTCTCAACAGCCAGGTGTTTGTGAGTCGGGTCGTCGAGGACCTTGCCTTCGTCTGCTGCTCCATCCACAATGCACCCGTCTCCTATGAAACCCTCTATAGGTTGTGAACCCACAGGAGGGCGGCCCGTGTCGTCAGTTCACTTACCCCAACCCCAGGCCTGGCTCCAGGCCACGTCACGGTCCTTGTTGTTTGTCGCTTATAAATTCTTTACGGTGAATAATTAGGATGTTCAGGTTATTTTGTAGAAGGGTCAAATGTAATCTTTTGGATTACCTTATTGGGGAAGGTGAGGTCGATCTCAGCCTGCAGTTTCTCCATCACATCAGGGTTGAGGGCGAGGTTGTAAGCCAAGAAACTCATGCTGCTGCTGGTGGTCTCGTATCCAGCGAAGAGGAAGATCATCGCCTGGGAGAGGATCTCGTGGTCACTCAGCCCTGGACAAATGACACGTTATTAGTCGTGAACTTTGCAATTTGACTCAAATAGATTTCACACTGATGCACTTACTCACCTGTCCTAGAATGATAAGCTAGTTTCAAGATTTGGAAGAATGCTTTGCTACTGCTAACTATAATACTGTAAAAAGATAGATCTGCCTTCATCCAACATGTGGAGGGTTCAATCCAAATCTTGAAACTAATAAAACACTATGAGGAAGGTAAAGCTAAAGGTACAACATGGGTTTCCGGTACAAAAAGAACACTGACAGATAACAATAACATTAACTACACGCATTTTTGGCATTTAGAGAAGACAGGTCTATTGTCAATCCTTAAGTTTGAGTTCACCTTTATCATTTTTGGGATCATCTGGCACGTGGTATTTCTGAGAGTCCATCATCAACTGGAGGAAATCCACTCGATTCTAACAGAAAGGAGAAAAGTAACAATTTTAAGTTGAATTTTCATTAAAGTGTGGAAACATTAAGATGAGACGGTGCAGGTGAAACCGTGCAGCACAGCACCTGGACTTATCTCCAGATCTGAGCTAAGACCTTGGTCAAGCCCACTCTACCTCGCTAGAGGCTCGGACCGTCGTGCATGTTTCAGGATCAACATTTCCTCTCCTTTACCACCGTTCACCAGCAAGGACCTCGCCACAACAATGGAATATGAAAGAATGTTTGCTGATAATAGTGATGATGGATCGACGATGGAGCGACAGCGACGGTGGAGCGACAACGACGATGGAGCGACGATGGAGCGACGATGGAGCGACGAGAGTTGTCTGGGTAGAGACTCAGGATGGTGGCTCTGTCTCGGGTAATCAGCCCAGCCGATTCAGAACCCCGCCCCTTTAGATGATGTGTTAAGGTGGAGATGATAGAGACATGAGGTGTAAGGGCGGGGTCTAGAGAGCAGAGACGACAAGAGATGCTGTGAATAGGCCTTATAAATAGGGCTTCTGGGTATTTAGAGGTGTGGTTAAAGAGTGGGGCGTGGTCACTGGACGAGTAGAGGTTGAGGCGTGGTCCCACTCCCGAACCCAAGTTGACGATTACCATCTCCAACTACGCTAACTTTTCTTATAGAGGATGTGAAGATTTTGGTTGAACTAAAAAAATCGGTGCAACTCAACTCAAACAGGTTGTGACACTGAACTGGCTCGACTCCCGGTGCGTCCAAGGCTGGTGAACCCGTGCATATTGCGTCATTCTGCGCTGACAAGACTCTGCACGTCCCAGAGCTTTCGCAACAAAGTCGGTTGTCGAATCCAGATGCGGGTCACAAAGCCACGGTGAGAGGCGGAGCAGGATTTACACCACTAAGACTGCAGCACTCGCGGATGAGATGGAAGAGTGTGTCGGAGCAGATCCGTGCATACTGAGACAAGGGGTAACGGTCATTTCCAGCGGAGACCTGAGCGTGTCCCGGAGGCCTGACAGTGTGGTCATCACAAGCAGTCGGGGGAGGAGAACAAGTGCTGCTCCAGGACAGTTATTGATTGATGGCGGGTCACATTTAAGCACATTTCTCAGTTTTGTCAGAGGCTAGAAACAACTTATCTAGATCAAGCTTTCCATAATGAAGCAGTCTCGGATCACTATAACAGTTAATCTGCTGGTATAGTACAGGAAATGCTCTTCAAACCTTCTGCTTGCTGCTCTCACGGCCGGATTTAATCTTCTGGAGAGAGGCATAGAAGAAATCCAGGACAGAAGCAGGGAAAAAGGAAAATTCCATCTTTTCAAAAACTGGTCCAAGGAATGGGAAGAAGGCTGGAACGGCAAGAAACAAGCCATTGCTTTAGAAACAATGTCATGTGCAAATGGTGTAGTTGTTGACTGAACTGATTATGTTTTTATATTTTGCTCATCTGTAACTCTTTTAGTGTTTAACTATGATTTAAAATGAATCAAACTCTGCTGTAAAGACAGCAGATGTGTCCAAAGTGCCTCTTACTTCGTTTAATTCACTGCTAAACCCTTGAAACGACAGACATATGTCGCCGAACTGTGCAAGTCACTATTTGATTGGCTGCTTAATTTTTATGTCTACGATATATAACTTGTCCCAGTTCTGAGGGTGAAGAGGGCTCCAAGAACCCAAACTCTTCTGTGTTAGCTGTAGAATAGTGGATTCACGACTCTGAAACCTGTGGGTCGCTGGTTCAAGTCCTGACACTTTGAAATAGTCACTGTAACAACTGTCAGTTTGTTATGACTTCTTTGTTCTGAAGAATACATCAATCTTCAAGCGATTCTGATGATGCTCAGCAGGATTTATACATAATAAGATTACATTATCATACTGATATTTCCTCTTATTTAGTTTACATACCAACAGCCAGGAACAGAGGGTTAAACAGGTCAAACTTGAGCATCTTCTTGATGTTGGTGACGAAGGGGTCCGAGGGGTTGTTGAGAGAGTCGATGTCCACACTGAAGGCCGTGCTGGTCACCACGTCCATGGCATAGGGTCCAAAGAACCTGGCACGCAGCGAAGACATGTGTGGAAAAGTCTGTTAGCCGCATGTATCTTTTATTTTAGGAGCAACAAATGACACCGAACACGGCCCTGGAGTCACGTAATGACAGGGATCATAAGTCTCTGGTAAAACTGTTTTTTCTTACTCTTTCAACTCTAATGGTTCATCCTTTTCAGCTTTCTTTATCATGTTGTTGACCAAAGTGGAAGAGTGGTGCTTCATGATGTCGAACATCTGCAACCAAAGGACCAATGAGTTGTGCAGGACCAGCAAAGAATGAAGGAACAAGAGAACAGCACACGGACGCAGAGCTGATATCACGCTCTTACTGACCACTTGGAGCTACTGACTCTTACTGACCACTTGGAGCTACTGACTCTTACTGACCACTTGGAGCTACTGACTCTTACTGACCACTCGTAATGTTCAGTGTGTGAGAACCATGTTAGAAGCTGTATGTCTGACCTCCTTGAGGCGTCCCGAGGTGAAGGATGGAGACAGAATACTCCGGATCCTCCTCCACTGATCGTCCTCAGCGATGGACACAGCGTCGTACATCTGCCCGTTCAGACGGAAGTTCTGACGGAACAAAGACAGCGCGTTAGAGACCGAAGACCTGACCGTCCTCAGTGGAGCGATGGACATAAGGAACTGTCCTGGCCTTTTGAGTACCACCACATCTACAACTGGAAACAGTCAAAGCGTTTCTGGTTTGAGCCCAGTTTAAACCCGACGTCGACTTAGTTTGGTCCAGTTCAGTCCAAGGCCAGGTTTACTTACGGTGTCTGTGCAAACACCCTAAGACTACCAGGTATCACATAACACGTCATTTGAAGTTTACCCGGCGGTTTGTGAAGAGGGAGTAGCACTCTTTCACCAGGATGGCTTTGACCATGGCGTGGTCGGTCACGCACAGGACCGCCTGGCGACCATCGAAGATCCTGCAGGAAGAGACACATTTGTACGAAGCAGAAGAGCGTAAGTGAGATTCAGGAGCGTTCAGCAACTGTGACTGAAGCGCTTCATTGAGTTCAAAAGGGATGAAGTAAGAGGAAGTAAGAGGTCAAACTTTACTGGACAATGAAAAGGAAATGAAACGTGATCGAATGTAAAGAGATGTGAACAATGATAGAACTGATAGTTATTAGAAAATCAAATGTTAGTCCTCGATTGGCAGATGACAAACAGTTTGGGTCAAATGGAGGAAAATGAGAATCCATGGATCAAATCTGTGCTCACGACCATAATAATAACATAATAATCATACATGTTTTCATAAATAAATAAAATCATTTTGGAAATAAATATATGGCCCATTAAAACACATTGAAATACTGGTGTTGTTTTCAGTTTATTTTATTTTTATTTTTTTTCTTCTGATGTGTCAATGTTACTTTTGTTACTTTGTTGTTTTTTTAGTTGTCTTTTATGTGTGTAAATATGTGGTGAAGGTGGAATTTAGTTTAGATTAGTGACTGTATTATGTTAATTTTTGTTGTTGTATTTTTTATTTTTTTAAAGAACCGTCCAAGGAAATCCTCTCAAAACTAAATAAAAGCATTATAGATCCTAACAACAATTATAAATAGGAAAGAAGAAGGAAATTGTGTTATTACAGATGAAGAATGGGAACGTCTGAACACATCCCAGTGGAGAATGACACAATGGAAAGAATTCTGCTGGAAAACTGTATCGCTGTATTTTATAGTATATAGTATATAGTATATAGTATATATATATATATATATATATATATATATATATATATATATATATATATATATATATATATATATATATATGAAACAGTAACTGTTGGAGAAACTGTGGTTGTTGTTGTCGCGTGACCCCAAAAAACTGTAAACATTCTTTGCGTGTGTCTTGTTCTGTTTAGTCTATGTTTTTGTCCATTTTGTTTGAATATAAAACTACAAATGAATAAAATGTTGATGTTGATGTAGATTGATGACTTACCCCCACGTTTTCCCATATTTCTGGAAACATTCCATGTCAAAGTCCAAGAATCCCTTTGAAACAAAACACCAAAAGTGCATTTGTAACAACGCTGGTGATATTTGCCTTTGGTCAGATGTTATTTACACCAATGAAAACAGAGCGTAATTTGTGTAAATGATGAACAAAATGATGTAAAAAGGGAGACAAATCTGTCATTTACAAACTACAATAGATTTGTTTTTTGTCCTGTTTCTTGTTTTTTATATTTATAAAAAAAAAAAAAAATGACATTCAGACTTAATTTGGAAATGGACAAATTTGAACAATTTTGGACCAAGTTTAGTTAATGCTTATTTGTATTTGTGCCGTTTGTTCATGTTCTGTGTGTTGTGTTACCTTTCTATAGCCCACATACCTTTCTATAGCCCACATACCTTTCTATAGCCCACATACCTTTCTATAGCCCACATACCTTTCTATACGCCCACATGGTTCCAAAAAAGGGCACCGGCTTGGGCCCCGGGACCCCCATCTTGCTGAAGGCTGAATAGGGCCAGTAAACGTATCTGTGGAGCGGGACAAAAGAGACGCTGTTGCATAATAAAGCACAAACACAGGTCACGCGGGCCACGCCCTCTTTCTGGGAATGTACAAAGAACGAGACGGAAACCTGAACCCGGCCCAGGTTCAATCCCTGTCGTGCAGGACGGTCCCGTTTGTCGTCACGAGGGATTTGAAAGTGGGCCCAGTTCTGGTCCCTGAGGTTCTCCCTGGTGTTTTCATTCAGGCAATAGTTCATTTATCATTCCAAATGTGTCAGTTTAAATAGTTTGTTATTAATTGTTTATTCATTTTTAATTTGTGTTAATTATTTGCTTCAAATTATTTTCTTGTCAGTCCAATATTTACACGTACACGTCCAGTACTTGCACGTACATGTCCAGTACTCACACGTCCACGTACTGCAGTACTTTACACATACACATCAAGTACTCTACTTGTACACGTCCAGTAATTTACTCACACGTATACGTACTGCAGTACTTTACTTGTACACGTCCAGTACTCACACGTACACGTACTGCAGTACTTTACTTGTACACGTCCAGTACTCACACGTACACGTACTGCAGTACTTTACTTGTACACGTCCAGTACTCACACGTACACATACTGCAGTACTTTACTTGTACACGTCCAGTACTCACACGTACACGTACTGCAGTACTTTACTTGTACACGTCCAGTACTCACACGTACACGTACTGCAGTACTTTACTTGTACACGTCCAGTACTCACACGTACACGTACTGCAGTACTTTACTTGTACACGTCCAGTACTCACACGTACACGTACTGCAGTACTTTACTTGTACACGTCCAGTACTCACACGTACACGTACTGCAGTACTTTACTTGTACACGTCCAGTACTCACACGTACACGTACTGCAGTACTTTACTTGTACACGTCCAGTACTCACACGTACACGTACTGCAGTACTTTACTTGTACACGTCCAGTACTCACACGTACACGTACTGCAGTACTTTACTTGTACACGTCCAGTACTCACACGTACACGTACTGCAGTACTTTACTTGTACACGTCCAGTACTCACACGGAGAAGAGCGTGACGAGGCTGACCAGGAGGGTCCAGGTCTCCAGGGAGAAGCAGAGGAAGTCCATCTCGACTCGCCACGGTCGCTCTGGCCCCGTGAGCTGTCGGTGAGAGTGATAAAGACACGGGGCCCGGGGCCGTTGTGTGAGGGGGAGAGTGTGTGAGGGCTGAGCCAATGGGACGCGAGGGACGGGAGGGACGGGGTAAAGGAGGAACAAACAGGTGACAGGAGGCGGAGGGAAAGAGAAACATGAGCGTTTAAAGGAGAAGGATCGTGGAGGAGTTTAAAGGAGAAGGTCTTAACTGACGTTCTCAAGGGCCCACCGTGCTTTAAAGGGGCCCCATGGGACTTTGCCTGATTCAGATTCACTTCTTTGTAGCAAATTTACTTTAATTTTTTTAATTTTTTTTTCGGAAAGTTGTATAAAATGTGTGGTGGGTGGAGGGATCAGGGGCTCTTAGGGCTCGTTCCAGGTCTTGGGCGACACAAGTGATTTGAACAAGTCTCATGTTTTTCCTTTATGTAAAAATGGCCGGTAAAATAATAAATAATTTAGCTCAAAAAAAGCTCAAAAAGAAGCTAAACTCCGCAAAGCAGGAAGAGCGCTGTTACTATGCTAATGTTTGCTAGCTTAAAAAGTAAATAAACAAGTGCTGAAAGTAAAAGCACTTATAAACTCACAGCTTATACACTTCAGACAGTAACAGCACCTTTCATTACCTTTACTTAATTAATGTAAAGTTAGCTAATTTATTTTAGTTTTGTTTTAATTGTATTGATTTTCTATTTATTTATTAAAATGTTAAATATATATATATATATATATATATAAAGATATTCAGGAACAAATTAAAACAGAACTACATTTTTAAAGCACAGAAAATTTTCATAGTTTTTTCTTAATTTTTAAAAAACTTTTCTTTCGTTCAAACTCCTCAGTCAGTGGCATCAGCTCTCACAGACTCCGCCCACATGACACTTCAATACAGGCTTAATATTGATATATAGTATTTTGGTCGGATCAGCTTCCCACATTTTATGACAGAAGTAGAAACAAGAGGACGATATCAGACATGACATAATCAGAGATAAGCGGCTATCAGTGGCACTGAGCGTCTGAGCAGGCCTGAGCGGGCCTGAGCGGGACTGAGCGGGCCTGAGCGGGCCTGAGCGGGCCTGAGCGGGACTGAGCGGCGGGATAGTCAGTGTGGCTGAAGGGCAGAGCAGGACCTCTGGACCAAAGAGCCGTAAAACAAGACTTCTGCTCTCCTGTTGTGGCAGGAAATTGCACAATGACTGGAGCAAAGGGGAAAGTGAGTGAAAACAAGAGCTCGTGACTCTGACTCAGGCTCAAATACTCACTTTTCAAATACAACTGTACTTTTACTCCCACTTGAGTCATATATTGCAGTACTTTTACTCTCACTTGAATCATATATTGCAGTACTTATACTCCCACTTGAGTCATATATTACAGTACTTTTACTCCCACTTGAGTCATATATTGCAGTACTTTTACTCCCACTTGAGTCATATATTGTAGTACTTTTACTCCCACTTGAGCCATATATTGCAGTACTTTTACTCCCACTTGAGTCATATATTACAGTACTTTTACTCCCACTTGAGTCATATATTGCAGTACTTTTACTCCCACTTGAGCCATATATTGCAGTACTTTTACTCCCACTTGAGTCATATATTGCAGTACTTTTACTCCCACCTGAGTCATATATTACAGTACTTTTACTCCCACTTGAGTCATATATTGCTGTACTTTTACTCCCACTTGAGTCATATATTACAGTACTTTTACTCCCACCTGAGTCATATATTGCAGTACTTTTACTCCCACTTGAGTCATATATTGCAGTACTTTTACTCCCACTAGAGTCATATATTACAGTACTTTTACTCCCACTTGAGTCATATATTGCAGTACTTTTACTCCCACTTGAGTCATATATTGTAGTACTTTTACTCCCACTTGAGTCATATATTGTAGTACTTTTACTCCCACTTGAGTCATATATTGCTGTACTTTTACTCCCACTAGAGTCATATATTACAGTACTTTTACTCCCACTTGAGTCATATATTGTAGTACTTTTACTCCCACTTGAGTCATATATTGCTGTACTTTTACTCCCACTAGAGTCATATATTACAGTACTTTTACTCCCACTTGAGTCATATATTGCAGTACTTTTACTCCCACTTGAGTCATATATTACAGTACTTTTACTCCCACTTGAGTCATATATTACAGTACTTTTACTCCCACTTGAGTCATATATTGCAGTACTTTTACTCCCACTTGAGTCATATATTGCTGTACTTTTACTCCCACTAGAGTCATATATTACAGTACTTTTACTCCCACTTGAGTCATATATTACAGTACTTTTACTCCCACTTGAGTCATATATTACAGTACTTTTACTCCCACTTGAGTCATATATTACAGTACTTTTACTCCCACTTGAGTCATATATTGCAGTACTTTTACTCCCACTTGAGTCATATATTACAGTATTTTTACTCCCACTTGAGTCATATATTGTAGTACTTTTACTCCCACTTGAGTCATATATTACAGTACTTTTACTCCCACTTGAGTCATATATTGTAGTACTTTTACTCCCACTTGAGTCATATATTACAGTACTTTTACTCCCACTTGAGTCATATATTGTAGTACTTTTACTCCCACTTGAGTCATATATTGTAGTACTTTTACTCCCACTTGAGCCATATATTGTAGTACTTTTACTCCCACTTGAGTCATATATTGCTGTACTTTTACTCCCACTTGAGTCATATATTGAAATACTTTTACTCCCACTAGAGTCATATATTGCAATACTTTTACTCCCACTTGAGTCATATATTGTAGTACTTTTACTCCCACTTGAGTCATATATTACAGTACTTTTACTCCCACTTGAGTCATATATTGTAGTACTTTTACTCCCACTTGAGCCATATATTGTAGTACTTTTACTCCCACTTGAGTCATATATTACAGTACTTTTACTCCCACTTGAGTCATATATTGTAGTACTTTTACTCCCACTTGAGTCATATATTACAGTACTTTTACTCCCACTTGAGTCATATATTGTAGTACTTTTACTCCCACTTGAGTCATATATTGTAGTACTTTTACTCCCACTTGAGTCATATATTACAGTACTTTTACTCCCACTTGAGTCATATATTGTAGTACTTTTACTCCCACTTGAGTCATATATTACAGTACTTTTACTCCCACTTGAGTCATATATTGTAGTACTTTTACTCCCACTTGAGTCATATATTGTAGTACTTTTACTCCCACTTGAGTCATATATTACAGTACTTTTACTCCCACTTGAGTCATATATTACAGTACTTTTACTCCCACTTGAGTCATATATTGTAGTACTTTTACTCCCACTTGAGTCATATATTGTAGTACTTTTACTCCCACTTGAGTCATATATTACAGTACTTTTACTCCCACTTGAGTCATATATTGTAGTACTTTTACTCCCACTTGAGTCATATATTACAGTACTTTTACTCCCACTTGAGTCATATATTGTAGTACTTTTACTCCCACTTGAGTCATATATTGTAGTACTTTTACTCCCACTTGAGTCATATATTGCTGTACTTTTACTCCCACTTGAGTCATATATTGAAATACTTTTACTCCCACTAGAGTCATATATTGCAATACTTTTACTCCCACTTGAGTCATATATTACAGTACTTTTACTCCCACTTGAGTCATATATTGCAATACTTTTACTCCCACTTGAGTCATATATTACAGTACTTTTACTCCCACTTGAGTCATATATTGTAGTACTTTTACTCCCACTTGAGTCATATATTACAGTACTTTTACTCCCACTTGAGTCATATATTGTAGTACTTTTACTCCCACTTGAGTCATATATTGCAATACTTTTACTCCCACTTGAGTCATATATTACAGTACTTTTACTCCCACTTGAGTCATATATTGTAGTACTTTTACTCCCACTTGAGTCATATATTACAGTACTTTTACTCCCACTTGAGTCATATATTGTAGTACTTTTACTCCCACTTGAGTCATATATTACAGTACTTTTACTCCCACTTGAGTCATATATTGTAGTACTTTTACTCCCACTTGAGTCATATATTACAGTACTTTTACTCCCACTTGAGTCATATATTGTAGTACTTTTACTCCCACTTGAGCCATATATTGTAGTACTTTTACTCCCACTTGAGTCATATATTGCTGTACTTTTACTCCCACTTGAGTCATATATTGCAATACTTTTACTCCCACTTGAGTCATATATTACAGTACTTTTACTCCCACTTGAGTCATATATTGTAGTACTTTTACTCCCACTTGAGTCATATATTGTAGTACTTTTACTCCCACTTGAGTCATATATTACAGTACTTTTACTCCCACTTGAGTCATATATTGTAGTACTTTTACTCCCACTTGAGTCATATATTGTAGTACTTTTACTCCCACTTGAGTCATATATTACAGTACTTTTACTCCCACTTGAGTCATATATTGTAGTACTTTTACTCCCACTTGAGCCATATATTGTAGTACTTTTACTCCCACTTGAGTCATATATTGCTGTACTTTTACTCCCACTTGAGTCATATATTGAAATACTTTTACTCCCACTAGAGTCATATATTGCAATACTTTTACTCCCACTTGAGTCATATATTGTAGTACTTTTACTCCCACTTGAGTCATATATTACAGTACTTTTACTCCCACTTGAGTCATATATTGTAGTACTTTTACTCCCACTTGAGTCATATATTACAGTACTTTTACTCCCACTTGAGTCATATATTGTAGTACTTTTACTCCCACTTGAGTCATATATTACAGTACTTTTACTCCCACTTGAGTCATATATTACAGTACTTTTACTCCCACTTGAGTCATATATTACAGTACTTTTACTCCCACTTGAGTCATATATTGTAGTACTTTTACTCCCACTTGAGCCATATATTGTAGTACTTTTACTCCCACTTGAGTCATATATTGCTGTACTTTTACTCCCACTTGAGTCATATATTGAAATACTTTTACTCCCACTAGAGTCATATATTGCAATACTTTTACTCCCACTTGAGTCATATATTGTAGTACTTTTACTCCCACTTGAGTCATATATTACAGTACTTTTACTCCCACTTGAGTCATATATTGTAGTACTTTTACTCCCACTTGAGTCATATATTACAGTACTTTTACTCCCACTTGAGTCATATATTGTAGTACTTTTACTCCCACTTGAGCCATATATTGTAGTACTTTTACTCCCACTTGAGTCATATATTGCTGTACTTTTACTCCCACTTGAGTCATATATTGAAATACTTTTACTCCCACTAGAGTCATATATTGCAATACTTTTACTCCCACTTGAGTCATATATTGTAGTACTTTTACTCCCACTTGAGTCATATATTACAGTACTTTTACTCCCACTTGAGTCATATATTGTAGTACTTTTACTCCCACTTGAGTCATATATTACAGTACTTTTACTCCCACTTGAGTCATATATTGTAGTACTTTTACTCCCACTTGAGTCATATATTACAGTACTTTTACTCCCACTTGAGTCATATATTGTAGTACTTTTACTCCCACTTGAGTCATATATTGCAGTACTTTTACTCCCACTTGAGTCATATATTGTAGTACTTTTACTCCCACTTGAGTCATATATTGCTGTACTTTTACTCCCACTTGAGTCATATATTGAAATACTTTTACTCCCACTAGAGTCATATATTGCAATACTTTTACTCCCACTTGAGTCATATATTGTAGTACTTTTACTCCCACTTGAGTCATATATTACAGTACTTTTACTCCCACTTGAGTCATATATTGTAGTACTTTTACTCCCACTTGAGTCATATATTGTAGTACTTTTACTCCCACTTGAGTCATATATTACAGTACTTTTACTCCCACTTGAGTCATATATTGCTGTACTTTTACTCCCACTTGAGTCATATATTGCTGTACTTTTACTCCCACTTGAGTCATATATTACAGTACTTTTACTCCCACTTGAGTCATATATTGCTGTACTTTTACTCCCACTTGAGTCATATATTACAGTACTTTTACTCCCACCTGAGTCATATATTGCAGTACTTTTACTCCCACTTGAGTCATATATTGCAGTACTTTTACTCCCACTAGAGTCATATATTACAGTACTTTTACTCCCACTTGAGTCATATATTGCAGTACTTTTACTCCCACTTGAGTCATATATTGTAGTACTTTTACTCCCACTTGAGTCATATATTGTAGTACTTTTACTCCCACTTGAGTCATATATTGCTGTACTTTTACTCCCACTAGAGTCATATATTACAGTACTTTTACTCCCACTTGAGTCATATATTGTAGTACTTTTACTCCCACTTGAGTCATATATTGCTGTACTTTTACTCCCACTAGAGTCATATATTACAGTACTTTTACTCCCACTTGAGTCATATATTGCAGTACTTTTACTCCCACTTGAGTCATATATTGTAGTACTTTTACTCCCACTTGAGTCATATATTGCTGTACTTTTACTCCCACTTGAGTCATATATTGAAATACTTTTACTCCCACTAGAGTCATATATTGCAATACTTTTACTCCCACTTGAGTCATATATTGTAGTACTTTTACTCCCACTTGAGTCATATATTACAGTACTTTTACTCCCACTTGAGTCATATATTGTAGTACTTTTACTCCCACTTGAGTCATATATTACAGTACTTTTACTCCCACTTGAGTCATATATTGCAGTACTTTTACTCCCACTTGAGTCATATATTACAGTATTTTTACTCCCACTTGAGTCATATATTGTAGTACTTTTACTCCCACTTGAGTCATATATTGTAGTACTTTTACTCCCACTTGAGTCATATATTACAGTACTTTTACTCCCACTTGAGTCATATATTGTAGTACTTTTACTCCCACTTGAGTCATATATTACAGTACTTTTACTCCCACTTGAGTCATATATTGTAGTACTTTTACTCCCACTTGAGTCATATATTGTAGTACTTTTACTCCCACTTGAGCCATATATTGTAGTACTTTTACTCCCACTTGAGTCATATATTGCTGTACTTTTACTCCCACTTGAGTCATATATTGAAATACTTTTACTCCTACTAGAGTCATATATTGCAATACTTTTACTCCCACTTGAGTCATATATTGTAGTACTTTTACTCCCACTTGAGTCATATATTACAGTACTTTTACTCCCACTTGAGTCATATATTGTAGTACTTTTACTCCCACTTGAGCCATATATTGTAGTACTTTTACTCCCACTTGAGTCATATATTACAGTACTTTTACTCCCACTTGAGTCATATATTGTAGTACTTTTACTCCCACTTGAGTCATATATTACAGTACTTTTACTCCCACTTGAGTCATATATTGTAGTACTTTTACTCCCACTTGAGTCATATATTGTAGTACTTTTACTCCCACTTGAGTCATATATTACAGTACTTTTACTCCCACTTGAGTCATATATTGTAGTACTTTTACTCCCACTTGAGTCATATATTACAGTACTTTTACTCCCACTTGAGTCATATATTGTAGTACTTTTACTCCCACTTGAGTCATATATTGTAGTACTTTTACTCCCACTTGAGTCATATATTACAGTACTTTTACTCCCACTTGAGTCATATATTACAGTACTTTTACTCCCACTTGAGTCATATATTGTAGTACTTTTACTCCCACTTGATTCATATATTGTAGTACTTTTACTCCCACTTGAGTCATATATTACAGTACTTTTACTCCCACTTGAGTCATATATTGTAGTACTTTTACTCCCACTTGAGTCATATATTACAGTACTTTTACTCCCACTTGAGTCATATATTGTAGTACTTTTACTCCCACTTGAGTCATATATTACAGTACTTTTACTCCCACTTGAGTCATATATTGTAGTACTTTTACTCCCACTTGAGTCATATATTGTAGTACTTTTACTCCCACTTGAGTCATATATTGCTGTACTTTTACACCCACTTGAGTCATATATTGAAATACTTTTACTCCCACTAGAGTCATATATTGCAATACTTTTACTCCCACTTGAGTCATATATTACAGTACTTTTACTCCCACTTGAGTCATATATTGTAGTACTTTTACTCCCACTTGAGTCATATATTGCAATACTTTTACTCCCACTTGAGTCATATATTACAGTACTTTTACTCCCACTTGAGTCATATATTGTAGTACTTTTACTCCCACTTGAGTCATATATTACAGTACTTTTACTCCCACTTGAGTCATATATTGTAGTACTTTTACTCCCACTTGAGTCATATATTACAGTACTTTTACTCCCACTTGAGTCATATATTGTAGTACTTTTACTCCCACTTGAGTCATATATTACAGTACTTTTACTCCCACTTGAGTCATATATTGTAGTACTTTTACTCCCACTTGAGCCATATATTGTAGTACTTTTACTCCCACTTGAGTCATATATTGCTGTACTTTTACTCCCACTTGAGTCATATATTGCAATACTTTTACTCCCACTTGAGTCATATATTACAGTACTTTTACTCCCACTTGAGTCATATATTGTAGTACTTTTACTCCCACTTGAGTCATATATTGTAGTACTTTTACTCCCACTTGAGTCATATATTACAGTACTTTTACTCCCACTTGAGTCATATATTGTAGTACTTTTACTCCCACTTGAGTCATATATTGTAGTACTTTTACTCCCACTTGAGTCATATATTACAGTACTTTTACTCCCACTTGAGTCATATATTGTAGTACTTTTACTCCCACTTGAGCCATATATTGTAGTACTTTTACTCCCACTTGAGTCATATATTGCTGTACTTTTACTCCCACTTGAGTCATATATTGCTGTACTTTTACTCCCACTTGAGTCATATATTGTAGTACTTTTACTCCCACTTGAGTCATATATTACAGTACTTTTACTCCCACTTGAGTCATATATTGTAGTACTTTTACTCCCACTTGAGTCATATATTACAGTACTTTTACTCCCACTTGAGTCATATATTGTAGTACTTTTACTCCCACTTGAGTCATATATTACAGTACTTTTACTCCCACTTGAGTCATATATTGTAGTACTTTTACTCCCACTTGAGTCATATATTACAGTACTTTTACTCCCACTTGAGTCATATATTGTAGTACTTTTACTCCCACTTGAGTCATATATTACAGTACTTTTACTCCCACTTGAGTCATATATTGTAGTACTTTTACTCCCACTTGAGTCATATATTACAGTACTTTTACTCCCACTTGAGTCATATATTGTAGTACTTTTACTCCCACTTGAGTCATATATTACAGTACTTTTACTCCCACTTGAGTCATATATTGTAGTACTTTTACTCCCACTTGAGTCATATATTACAGTACTTTTACTCCCACTTGAGTCATATATTGTAGTACTTTTACTCCCACTTGAGTCATATATTACAGTACTTTTACTCCCACTTGAGTCATATATTGTAGTACTTTTACTCCCACTTGAGTCATATATTGCAGTACTTTTACTCCCACTTGAGTCATATGTGACTCGCCACAGCAATTGTCGGACCAAGTCGGCCTCGGTGAAACTGAGAAAAACAGCATTTTACTTTTTTTCCCCCAAATTTGTGATTTTCGTTTTTTTGCAGAATGTGCTAGTTGAAGTTATGAATAAGCCCCTGTGTGCTTCAGATAACACTATTGGTTGTCTTAAACGTATACATTAAGCTGTTAAAAATGTGGAGTTTTGGGGTCTTTTTCCTGCTCTCCTGGGGGGCGTCACCTTTTTCTAGCCAACGTATTGTTTACATTTTCCACCAATCAGCTGTGATCCGCATGTCCAGCTACGTGCTCCATGTTTTCCTCTCATTACTCCAGACCGTCTGCAGAGCACAGTCTTCAGAGCTTACATTTCCTGGAATACATTGCAACGGAACTGTTTACTCAGGTACACTTTTACTTTACTACTAAATTATTGCTTTAACGCTGTGTTTTAAGGCGGTCTCGTGATCACTTCAGAATCTTACTTGTCTGCTCTGGTGGAGCTAATGCTAAGCTAACATGTTGCTTCAGTGCACTCTGCAATACGGGCTTAATGTGACTACTTGCTGTTATCACCATGTTATCGGGTTATTTTTCGGCGTGGGTTGGCCCGTGGGTTGTGTGGGTCGTGCTTCCAAAGATCAAGAGTTATCAGCACTTCAGGTATTTATATTGAAACTCTCACATTGTGTTAAAAAAAATAAATAGTTAATGAGTGTTTTATGTGAAATAGTTAGCCATTTCTTAAATGTCCTGTTATTTGTTTACAGCTTTGATGCCAAGAGCCGAGAGTCACAGCACAGAAGAGTGCACAGACGAAGAAGAGGATGAGGATGTGATCTCTGATGTAATTGGACTCTGGTGGTGTACATATCATATCTATTATCTCATATCTCATATATTCAAAGCCATGGACTCGTTGCAGTTCGTATACCTGGCCCTGGCATCTGTTTATAAGAGTTCTTCTATTAAGAGTGTTTTTTAAACTTCCTATAAGTTACTGTCCTTTCCCCCTGTATCTACTGCGTTGTAACATTAAAGGCTATCTTATCTTATCTTTTGTTGTTTGTGTTGAATCATTCAGTGCACCATTGATGGTGAATCACCTGTGAATTATGTTTATCGACAAATGCAATGAACCCTATTCTCATTGTGATTCTTTGATTCTATTCAGGGCCTTTTGTAATCCAAGTATTTCCATTTTAATATAGTAACTTCTAATTCTGATTCAAGTCCAGTTACCATCAATAACAACACTCCTCTTGAGTCTTTAGCTGTAGGGGGAGGTGGTGTCAGTGTGACAGGGGGAGGGCTTATCTCAATAAGATGCAAATGAGCCCCCCTGTGACTCTGGGCTCACTCCGGTGAGAAACTTTGAGCCCCGTTTTCTCAGTGAATGGGTTTGAGAGTTGTATACATTCAAATGACCACAACTTACTCAAATATTATCAGATCTACATGAGTGAGACATCATTGGAAAGCTCTATTGTTATATAAAACAATAGATCGATGTGACAGATAATCAAACTCACGTTTTTACCCTAAAAATATCCAAACTGTTGCTTTTTCTTTGGTTTTAAAGACTCGTTTGCGGCAGGTGTAAACGGCAGGTGTAAACGGCAGGTGCAGGTCAGAACTGACCCGAGTGCGTGGTGTTTCCTCAGGTTTACTTCCTCGCCAACCAGGAGTGCGCGCGTCGCTACGGCAACGTTTGGGGGTGAGAAAAACACAACCTCTATTTTCACTTTTTTTAATGGAATCTGACAAATAAAGTTGTATTTTTGAGGCGTTTCCCGTTTCCATCGTAATCGCAACCAATGTATTATTATTATTATTATTTATCATATTTCTGTGACGGTCGATAGAATAAATCTTCTCTGAGCGAAAACGTTTTATGACAAACGTGCGACCGAGACTTCAAAAAGACACAAAAGCAGGAATTTGTGTGTTTTTTATTCTGTGGAAAATGCGACGTGAAGACGTCCTCATCGCGAAGACGTCCTCGCCCCGAAGACGTCCTCGCTCCCCGAAGACGTCCTCGCCGCGAAGACGTCCTCGCTCCCCGAAGACGTCCTCGCTCCCCGAAGACGTCCTCGCTGCGAAGACGTCCTCGCTCCCCGAAGACGTCCTCGCCCCGAAGACGTCCTCGCCGCTCTCGGTGAAACGACCTCTGACCTCTCCGGCGTGTGGATGTGTGCAGAGTGTACGAGCTGCGTCAGCCTCTGCTCGCCGTGATGGACCCGGACATGCTGAAGACCGTCCTGGTGAAGGACTGTTTCACCCACTTCACCAACCACCGGGTGAGACTTTCTTTATTTTAACCCATTTTGTTTCTCTTAATGCGCCTTATAAGATCGTAGATGAAAAATGATCAAAAATAAACCATTTAGACCACTTTTTCTTGTGGAGCCAGTAGGCCTCTCGTAGGGCGTGATGAGAGCGTTCATAGGGCGTGTTGAGAGTGCGTTCGTAGGTGTGATGAGAGTGCGTTCATAGGGCGTGATGAGTGCGTCTGTAGGGCGTGATGAGAGTGGGTTCGTAGGGCGTGATGAGTGCGTCTGTAGGGCGTGATGAGAGTGGGTTCGTAGGGCGTGATGAGAGCGTTCGTAGGGCGTGATGAGAGCGTTTGTAGGGCGTGATGAGAGTGCGTTTGTAGGGCGTGATGAGAGAGCGTTCGTAGGGCGTGATGAGAGTGCGTTCGTAGGGCGTGATGAGAGTGCGTTCGTAGGGCGTGATGAGAGTGCGTTCGTAGGGCGTGATGAGAGTGGGTTCGTAGGGCGTGATGAGAGAGCGTTCGTAGGGCGTAATGAGAGTGGGTTCGTAGGGCGTGATGAGAGAGCGTTCATAGGGCGTGACGAGAGCGTTCGTAGGGCGTAATGAGAGTGCGTTCGTAGGGCGTGATGAGAGTGGGTTCGTAGGGCGTGATGAGTGCGTCTGTAGGGCGTGATGAGAGTGGGTTCGTAGGGCGTGATGAGTGCGTCTGTAGGGCGTGATGAGAGTGGGTTCGTAGGGCGTGACGGGAGAGTTTGTAGGGCGTGATGAGAGTGGGTTCGTAGGGCGTGATGAGAGAGCGTTCGTAGGGCGTGACGAGAGTGCGTTCGTAGGTGTGATGAGAGTGCGTTCATAGGGCGTGATGAGTGCGTCTGGAGGGCGTGATGAGAGTGGGTTCGTAGGGCGTGATGAGTGCGTCTGTAGGGCGTGATGAGAGTGGGTTCGTAGGGTGTGACGGGAGAGTTTGTAGGGCGTGATGAGAGAGCGTTTGTAGAGCGTGATGAGAGTGCGTTCGTAGGGCGTGATGAGAGTGGGTTCGTAGGGCGTGATGAGAGTGGGTTCGTAGGGCGTGATGAGAGTGCGTTCGTAGGGCGTGATGAGAGTGGGTTTGTAGGGCGTGACGAGAGCGTTTGTAGGGCGTGATGAGAGCGTTTGTAGGGCGTGATGAGAGTGCGTTCGTAGGGCGTGATGAGAGTGGGTTCGTAGGGCGTGATGAGAGTGCGTTCGTAGGGCGTGATGAGAGTGCGTTCGTAGGGCGTGATGAGAGTGGGTTCGTAGGGCGTGATGAGAGTGCGTTCGTAGGGCGTGATGAGAGTGCGTTCGTAGGGCGTGATGAGAGTGCGTTCGTAGGGCGTGACGAGAGCGTTCGTAGGGCGTGATGAGAGCGTTTGTAGGGCGTGATGAGAGTGCGTTCGTAGGGCGTGATGAGAGTGCGTTTGTAGGGCGTGATGAGAGAGCGTTCGTAGGGCGTGATGAGAGTTCGTTCGTAGGGCGTGATGAGAGTGCGTTCGTAGGTGTGATGAGAGTGCGTTCATAGGGCGTGATGAGTGCGTCTGTAGGGCGTGATGAGAGTGGGTTCGTAGGGCGTGATGAGTGCGTCTGTAGGGCGTGATGAGAGTGGGTTCGTAGGGCGTGATGAGAGCGTTCGTAGGGCGTGATGAGAGCGTTTGTAGGGCGTGATGAGAGTGCGTTTGTAGGGCATGATGAGAGAGCGTTCGTAGGGCGTGATGAGAGTGCGTTCGTAGGGCGTGATGAGAGTGCGTTTGTAGGGCGTGATGAGAGTGCGTTCGTAGGGCGTTATGAGAGTGGGTTCGTAGGGCGTGATGAGAGTGCGTTTGTAGGGCGTGATGAGAGTGCGTTTGTAGGGCGTGATGAGAGTGGGTTCGTAGGGCGTGATGAGAGTGCATTCGTAGGGCATGATGAGAGTGCGTTCGTAGGGCGTGATGAGAGTGCGTTCGTAGGGCGTGACGAGAGTGTTCGTAGGGCGTGATGAGAGCGTTTGTAGGGCGTGATGAGAGTGCGTTTGTAGGGCGTCATGAGAGAGCGTTCGTAGGGCGTGATGAGAGTGCGTTCGTAGGGCGTGATGAGAGTGCGTTTGTAGGACGTGATGAGAGTGCGTTCGTAGGGCGTGATGAGAGTGGGTTCGTAGGGCGTGATGAGAGAGCGTTCGTAGGGCGTGATGAGAGAGCGTTCGTAGGGCGTAATGAGAGTGGGTTCGTAGGGCGTGATGAGAGAGCGTTCATAGGGCGTGATGAGAGTGGGTTCGTAGGGCGTGATGAGTGCGTCTGTAGGGCGTGATGAGAGTGGGTTCGTAGGGCGTGATGAGTGCGTCTGTAGGGCGTGATGAGAGTGGGTTCGTAGGGCGTGACGGGAGAGTTTGTAGGGCGTGATGAGAGTGGGTTCGTAGGGCGTGATGAGAGAGCGTTCGTAGGTGTGATGAGAGTGCGTTCATAGGGCGTGATGAGTGCGTCTGGAGGGCGTGATGAGAGTGGGTTCGTAGGGCGTGACGGGAGAGTTTGTAGGGCGTGATGAGAGAGCGTTTGTAGAGCGCAATGAGAGTGCGTTCGTAGGGCGTGATGAGAGTGCGTTCGTAGGGCGTGATGAGAGTGGGTTTGTAGGGCGTGACGAGAGCGTTTGTAGGGCGTGATGAGAGCGTTTGTAGGGCGTGATGAGAGTGCGTTCGTAGGGCGTGATGAGAGTGGGTTCGTAGGGCGTGATGAGAGTGCGTTCGTAGGGCGTGATGAGAGTGCGTTCGTAGGGCGTGATGAGAGTGGGTTCGTAGGGCGTGATGAGAGCGTTCGTAGGGCGTGATGAGAGCGTTTGTAGGGCGTGATGAGAGTGCGTTTGTAGGGCATGATGAGAGAGCGTTCGTAGGGCGTGATGAGAGTGCGTTCGTAGGGCGTGATGAGAGTGCGTTTGTAGGGCGTGATGAGAGTGCGTTCGTAGGGCGTTATGAGAGTGGGTTCGTAGGGCGTGATGAGAGTGCGTTTGTAGGGCGTGATGAGAGTGCGTTTGTAGGGCGTGATGAGAGTGGGTTCGTAGGGCGTGATGAGAGTGCATTCGTAGGGCATGATGAGAGTGCGTTCGTAGGGCGTGATGAGAGTGCGTTCGTAGGGCGTGACGAGAGTGTTCGTAGGGCGTGATGAGAGCGTTTGTAGGGCGTGATGAGAGTGCGTTTGTAGGGCGTCATGAGAGAGCGTTCGTAGGGCGTGATGAGAGTGCGTTCGTAGGGCGTGATGAGAGTGCGTTTGTAGGACGTGATGAGAGTGCGTTCGTAGGGCGTGATGAGAGTGGGTTCGTAGGGCGTGATGAGAGAGCGTTCGTAGGGCGTGATGAGAGAGCGTTCGTAGGGCGTAATGAGAGTGGGTTCGTAGGGCGTGATGAGAGAGCGTTCATAGGGCGTGATGAGAGTGGGTTCGTAGGGCGTGATGAGTGCGTCTGTAGGGCGTGATGAGAGTGGGTTCGTAGGGCGTGATGAGTGCGTCTGTAGGGCGTGATGAGAGTGGGTTCGTAGGGCGTGACGGGAGAGTTTGTAGGGCGTGATGAGAGTGGGTTCGTAGGGCGTGATGAGAGAGCGTTCGTAGGTGTGATGAGAGTGCGTTCATAGGGCGTGATGAGTGCGTCTGGAGGGCGTGATGAGAGTGGGTTCGTAGGGCGTGACGGGAGAGTTTGTAGGGCGTGATGAGAGAGCGTTTGTAGAGCGCAATGAGAGTGCGTTCGTAGGGCGTGATGAGAGTGCGTTCGTAGGGCGTGATGAGAGTGGGTTTGTAGGGCGTGACGAGAGCGTTTGTAGGGCGTGATGAGAGCGTTTGTAGGGCGTGATGAGAGTGCGTTCGTAGGGCGTGATGAGAGTGGGTTCGTAGGGCGTGATGAGAGTGCGTTCGTAGGGCGTGATGAGAGTGCGTTCGTAGGGCGTGATGAGAGTGGGTTCGTAGGGCGTGATGAGAGTGCGTTCGTAGGGCGTGATGAGAGTGCGTTCGTAGGGCGTGATGAGAGTGCGTTCGTAGGGCGTGACGAGAGCGTTCGTAGGGCGTGATGAGAGCGTTTGTAGGGCGTGATGAGAGTGCGTTCGTAGGGCGTGATGAGAGTGCGTTTGTAGGGCGTGATGAGAGAGCGTTCGTAGGGCGTGATGAGAGTGCGTTCGTAGGGCGTGATGAGAGTGCGTTCGTAGGACGTGATGAGAATGCGTTCGTAGGGCGTGATGAGAGTGGGTTCGTAGGGCGTGATGAGAGAGCGTTGGTAGGGCGTGATAAGAGTGGGTTCGTAGGGCGTGATGAGAGAGCGTTCATAGGGCGTGATGAGAGTGGGTTCGTAGGGCGTGACGAGAGTGCGTTCGTAGGTGTGATGAGAGTGCGTTCATAGGGCGTGATGAGTGCGTCTGTAGGGCGTGATGAGAGTAGGTTCGTAGGGCGTGATGAGTGCGTCTGTAGGGCGTGATGAGAGTGGGTTCGTAGGGCGTGATGAGAGCGTTCGTAGGGCGTGATGAGAGCGTTTGTAGGGCGTGATGAGAGTGCGTTTGTAGGGCGTGATGAGAGAGCGTTCGTAGGGCGTGATGAGAGTGCGTTCGTAGGGCGTGATGAGAGTGCGTTTGTAGGGCGTGATGAGAGTGCGTTCGTAGGGCGTGATGAGAGTGGGTTCGTAGGGCGTGATGAGAGTGCGTTTGTAGGGCGTGATGAGAGTGCGTTCGTAGGGCGTGATGAGAGTGGGTTCGTAGGGCGTGATGAGAGTGCATTCGTAGGGCGTGATGAGAGTGCGTTCGTAGGGCGTGATGAGAGTGCGTTCGTAGGGCGTGACGAGAGCGTTCGTAGGGCGTGATGAGAGCGTTTGTAGGGCGTGATGAGAGTGCGTTTGTAGGGCGTGATGAGAGAGCGTTCGTAGGGCGTGATGAGAGTGCGTTCGTAGGGCGTCATGAGAGTGCGTTTGTAGGACGTGATGAGAGTGCGTTCGTAGGGCGTGATGAGAGTGGGTTCGTAGGGCGTGATGAGAGAGCGTTCGTAGGGCGTAATGAGAGTGGGTTCGTAGGGCGTGATGAGAGAGCGTTCATAGGGCGTGATGAGAGTGGGTTCGTAGGGCGTGATGAGTGCGTCTGTAGGGCGTGATGAGAGTGGGTTCGTAGGGCGTGATGAGTGCGTCTGTAGGGCGTGATGAGAGTGGGTTCGTAGGGCGTGACGGGAGAGTTTGTAGGGCGTGATGAGAGAGCGTTTGTAGAGCGTGATGAGAGTGCGTTCGTAGGGCGTGATGAGAGTGGGTTCGTAGGGCGTGATGAGAGTGGGTTCGTAGGGCGTGATGAGAGTGCGTTCGTAGGGCGTGATGAGTGCGTCTGGAGGGCGTGATGAGAGTGGGTTCGTAGGGCGTGATGAGTGCGTCTGTAGGGCGTGATGAGAGTGGGTTCGTAGGGCGTGACGGAGAGTTTGTAGGGCGTGATGAGAGAGCGTTTGTAGAGCGTGATGAGAGTGCGTTCGTAGGGCGTGATGAGAGTGGGTTCGTAGGGCGTGATGAGAGTGGGTTCGTAGGGCGTGATGAGAGTGCGTTCGTAGGGCGTGATGAGAGTGGGTTCGTAGGGCGTGATGAGAGTGGGTTTGTAGGGCGTGACAAGAGCGTTTGTAGGGCGTGATGAGAGCGTTTGTAGGGCGTGATGAGAGTGCGTTCGTAGGGCGTGATGAGAGTGGGTTCGTAGGGCGTGATGAGAGTGCGTTCGTAGGGCGTGATGAGAGTGCGTTCGTAGGGCGTGATGAGAGTGCGTTCGTAGGGCGTGATGAGAGTGCGTTCGTAGGGCGTGACGAGAGCGTTCGTAGGGCGTGATGAGAGCGTTTGTAGGGCGTGATGAGAGTGCGTTTGTAGGGCGTGATGAGAGAGCGTTCGTAGGGCGTGACGAGAGCGTTCGTAGGGCGTGATGAGAGCGTTTGTAGGGCGTGATGAGAGTGCGTTTGTAGGGCGTGATGAGAGAGCGTTCGTAGGGCGTGATGAGAGTGCGTTCGTAGGGCGTGATGAGAGTGCGTTCGTAGGACGTGATGAGAATGCGTTCGTAGGGCGTGATGAGAGTGGGTTCGTAGGGCGTGATGAGAGAGCGTTGGTAGGGCGTGATGAGAGTGGGTTTGTAGGGCGTGATGAGAGAGCGTTCATAGGGCGTGATGAGAGTGGGTTCGTAGGGCGTGACGAGAGTGCGTTCGTAGGTGTGATGAGAGTGCGTTCATAGGGCGTGATGAGTGCGTCTGTAGGGCGTGATGAGAGTGGGTTCGTAGGGCGTGATGAGTGCGTCTGTAGGGCGTGATGAGAGTGGGTTCGTAGGGCGTGACGGGAGAGTTTGTAGGGCGTGATGAGAGCGCTTGTAGGGCGTGATGAGAGAGCGTTTGTAGGGCGTGATGAGAGTGCGTTCGTAGGGCGTGATGAGAGTGGGTTCGTAGGGCGTGATGAGAGTGGGTTCGTAGGGCGTGATGAGAGTGCGTTCGTAGAGCGTGATGAGAGTGGGTTTGTAGGGCGTGACGAGAGCGTTTGTAGGGCGTGATGAGAGCGGGTTCGTAGGGCGTGATGAGAGTGCGTTCGTAGGACGTGATGAGAGTGCGTTCGTGAGTGGGTTCGTAGGGCGTGATGAGAGAGCGTTCATAGGGCGTGATGAGAGTGGGTTCGTAGGGCGTGACGAGAGTGCGTTCGTAGGTGTGATGAGAGTGCGTTCATAGGGCGTGATGAGTGCGTCTGTAGGGCGTGATGAGAGTGGGTTCGTAGGGCGTGATGAGTGCGTCTGTAGGGCGTGATGAGAGTGGGTTCGTAGGGCGTGACGGGAGAGTTTGTAGGGCGTGATGAGAGCGTTCGTAGGGCGTGATGAGAGAGCGTTTGTAGGGCGTGATGAGAGTGCGTTCGTAGGGCGTGATGAGAGTGGGTTCGTAGGGCGTGATGAGAGTGGGTTCGTAGGGCGTGATGAGAGTGGGTTCGTAGGGCGTGACGAGAGTGCGTTCGTAGGGCGTGATGAGAGTGGGTTCGTAGGGCGTGACGAGAGCGTTTGTAGGGCGTGACGAGAGCGGGTTCGTAGGGCGTGACGAGAGCGTTTGTAGGGCGTGATGAGAGCGTTTGTAGGGCGTGACGAGAGCGTTTGTAGGGCGTGACGAGAGCGGGTTCGTAGGGCGTGATGAGAGCGTTTGTAGGGGTGACGAGAGTGTTCGTAGGGCGTGATGAGAGCGTTTGTAGGCGTGATGAGGGTGCGTTTTGTAGGGCGTGACGCAGTGGTCAGTGTCAAAGGGTGAGTGTCTGCTCGGGTCAGAAGAGCGCAGTGGTCAATGTCAAAGGGTGAGAGTCTGCTCGGGTCAGAAGAGCGCAGTGGTCAATGTCAAAGGGTGAGTGTCTGCTCGGGTCAGCAGAACGCAGTGGTCAGTGTCAAAGGGTGAGTGTCTGCTCGGGTCAGCAGAGCGCAGTGGTCAGTGTCAAAGGGTGAGTGTCTGCTCGGGTCAGCAGAGCGCAGTGGTCAGTGTCAAAGGGTGAGTGTCTGCTCGGGTCAGCAGAGCGCAGTGGTCAGTGTCAAAGGGTGAGTGTCTGCTCGGGTCAGCAGAACGCAGTGGTCAGTGTCAAAGGGTGAGTGTCGAAAATGAAGGCAACTTATTGAGCACAAGTACCGTATTTTCTGGACTATAAGTCGCACCTTTTGTAGTTTTGACTTATACTCCAGAGCGACTTATATGTGACATTATTCGTTATTTTCACACTGACCACCACAAGAGGGCGCTCTAGACTCTAAGCGACGCAGAAGAAGAATCTGCACTTCCTCTTCCTCTGGAGTTTGTGGAGTTGTTTAGAAGTGACACAGAGGAAGAAGAATTCAGTGGATTTAGTGATAAATTTCCCCAATAATGCGACTTATATATGTTTCATTCTTCTCTATTATACATTTTTTGGCTGGTGCGACTTGTGCGACGTGTTCACTTCTGGCTACGAGGAACCTTTGGTGTTTGGTACTTCGGAGATGCTTTTTATCACGCGAGATGCTTACGGGCTTCGATTCTCTCAAACCGTTTTAAAGTTTAAAAGGCGGTGTTGGCTCCGCCTCTCTGTGTCTGCGCGGTGAGGTTCACAGCTGCTGAGGTTCCTCGTAGCCAGGCGCGATGACGAGCTCGTCGGATTCCGTCGTACGCTTCGATCGTACGTTGGCGCCTGACCCTGACCCTCACCCTGACCCTGACCTTGCCGGGGGTGTGGCCTCCAGAGTGTTCGGGTCCTACAGCATGGACGTGATGGGCAGCTGCATCCTCAGCGTGGACATGGACGTGATCAACACCCCCTCAGAGGCGCTCATGCAGCACGCCAACGACTGGCTGGGCGTGGCCTTTTTCTCCAGGAAGTCCTTCACCTTCTTCAAAAGCATCGTGGAGAAGATCAGACGGGATCGAAATGACTGCGCGGACGAGGTGGGAAAGGACAACGTAACGTCAAACCGCGCTCGATTATGACATAGTGGACGAGCTGACTCTGTGACGATGCCTTTTCAGACCCGTGCGGACCTGCTGCAGTACCTGACCCGTGTGCAGGCCGGTCACAAGCTCAAGGGAGAGACCTACCAACAAGGTGCTTCAAACATACTACACCAGTTCAGATATGTAGTTTGTGTGTATGTGTAACGTGTGTATGTGTATATGTAACGTATGTGTAACGTGTGTATGTGTAACGTGTGTATGTGTATATGTAACGTATGTGTAACGTGTGTATGTGCATGTGTAAGGCAAGGCAAGGCAAGTTTATTTGTAGAGCACATTTCATACACAAGGCAATTCAAAGTGCTTCACAGCAGGAAAAATGCATTCAAATCACAAAGAAATTACAGAAATACAATAAAATTAACTAAATTAAAAATTATCAATCCAACTGATTGTCTAAACTAATAAAATCACAAACAAAAGAGAAGAGTGCAAAGAAAAAATCCTTTCAGTCATATGCGCAGCTAAACAAAACTGTTTTTAGCTTAGATTTGAACATTGTCAGAGTAGAAGCCTGTCTCACATCTTCAGGAAGAATGTTCCAGATTTTAGCTGCATAAAACTGAAACGCAGATTCCCCATGTTTTGTCCTGACTCTGGGCACCAGCAGGAGGCCGGTCCCTGAGGTCCTCAGAGTCCGAGATGGTTAAATGGCACTAACATATCCAAGATGTACTTTGGTGCTAGGCCATGGAGAGACTTGTACACAAGCAGAGCTGCTTTAAAGTCTATTCTCTGAGCCACAGGGAGCCAGTGCAGAGACCTGAGAACAGGACTAATGTGATCATACTTCCTGGTTCTAGTCAGGACCCGAGCAGCAGCGTTCTGGATGTACTGCAGCTGTTTTACAGCTCGTTTGGAGAGACCAGTGAGCAGGCCGTTACAGTAGTCTAATCTACTGGAGACAAACGCATGGATAAGTCTCTCTAAATCTGGTTTTGACACTATATTTTTGATTTTGGCAACGTTTTTTAGATTGTAAAAAGCTGCTGATGTTATTGATTTGACGTGTCTGAGTCCATTATTACCCCCAGAGTTCTAACTTGGTTTGTAGGTTTTAGAGCGAGACTCTGGAGGTGACCGCTAACACTTTCTCTTTGTTTCTGTGGGCCAAAAACGATTATTTCAGTCTTGTCTGAGTTCAGCTGGAGAAAGTTGTTTTGCATCCACAAACTGATCTGTTGGATGCAGTGACAGAGTGAATCTACTGGTCCATAGTCACCTGCCGATAGTGAAACATAGAGTTTTCGTCTGCATCATTGTGATAGGACACATTTTCACTGCGTATCAACTGACCTAACGGCAGCATGTAGAGGTTGAACAGAAGGGGACCCAGGACTGACCCTTGGGGCACTCCACAGGTCAGGGTCATGTGGTCTGAGACACAGCTACCAATTTCAACACAAGTACTTCCTGTCTTCCAGATAGGACCTTAACCAGTTTAGGGCAGTGCCAGTGATGCCCACCCAGTCCTCTAGTCTCTGTAAGAGGATCCCATGATCGACGGTGTCAAAAGCAGCACTCAGATCTAACAGAATTAAGACTGAGGCTTTGCCCGTGTCAGTGTTCAGGCGGATGTCATTTGTCACCTTGACAAGATGTGTATGTGTAACATGTGTATGTGTATGTGTATGTGTATGTGTAACGTGTAACGTGTGTATGTGTAACGTGTGTATGTGTGGTATGTGTATGTGTAACATGTGTAACATGTGTATGTGTAACATGTGTATGTGTAACATGTGTATGTGCATGTGTAACATGTGTATGTGCATGTGTAACATGTGCATGTGTAACATGTGCATGTGTAACATGTGTAACATGTGCATGTGTAACATGTGCATGTGTAACATGTGCATGTGTAACATGTGTAACATGTGCATGTGTAACATGTGCATGTGTAACATGTGTAACATGTGCATGTGTAACATGTGCATGTGTAACATGTGTAACATGTGCATGTGTAACATGTGCATGTGTAACATGTGTAACATGTGCATGTGTAACATGTGCATGTGTAACATGTGTAACATGTGCATGTGTAACATGTGCATGTGTAACATGTGTAACATGTGCATGTGTAACATGTGCATGTGTAACATGTGTAACATGTGCATGTGTAACATGTGTAACATGTGCATGTGTAACATGTGTAACATGTGCATGTGTAACATGTGTAACATGTGCATGTGTAACATGTGTAACATGTGCATGTGTAACATGTGCATGTGTAACATGTGTAACATGTGCATGTGTAACATGTGCATGTGTAACATGTGCATGTGTAACATGTGTAACATGTGCATGTGTAACATGTGCATGTGTAACATGTGCATGTGTAACATGTGTAACATGTGTATGTGTATATGAAACAAGATTGTTCTGACCGGAGAAACCAGGCTATAATCAGACCTGAACGATGAATCAAAGATGGCGGCCGGAGCGGAGCTAGCGCAGGCTGAAAGTGACGCTAGGTTAAACATTACAAAGAGTTACAAATAAAAAAAATCCATGTTGTCAAAAATGAGAGGAATTTCTTGATCCGTTTGATTTAATCCAAAAACGACGTCTATCAAAGCCAGCGTCAGGACACCGGGGGCGTGTCTTATTCTCTTCATACTATTGGTGGATACAGGTGAGTGAATGGAAACTGCTACTTTTTCCCACTTTTAAGACGTTTTCTGTCAAATTGTCTGTATTTGAAGCACAAATAATTCAACTGGAGTCACACTTGAGTCTTAAAGGTTATTGACGCGGCATTATCCCAGAAACGGTTCTGCTGATTTTAAAATACAGCAGGCGGCGCTAGCATCGCGCTAGCATTTAGCACATACGTTACACTTCTCGTATATTTACACAGATCTGGGCGTTTCCCTTTGGAACAATACGACTCGTAATGTCTGTGTTTAGCTCCTGTAGATGTTGAACAGCGAGTGACAGAGCAGCTTCTCTACATTGAAATGAATATACTGTTTCAGCCACAAAGGTCCGTTAGTGACCGTTAGTGACCACAAAGGTCCGTTAGTGACCGTTAGTGACCACAAAGGTCCGTTAGTGACCGTCCGTGGTGGTTAGAGATGCTCTTGACGCAGATTTACGACTTTGGTTCTCTGAATACCAAAGTCTTAAACCAGCCAAATAAATCTAAACTAGAAAAAAGTCAAATAATAAAAAAGAAATCACCGACTCATGACAAATGTTGATACAGGTTTTTCAACAAAGTCTAAGCCAATACTTGATTATTATACACTATTCTTTTTGATTTTTGAATTATTATTAATATTATAATTTTTAGAACAAAAAACAAACAAATATTTTAGAATATAAAACAGAACAAAAAACAACAGGAAAAAAACAATAATAAAAATACACATTAAGATTATTTTTACTATTATTATTATTGGGTTGTTTTTTGTTGTGCTATGTTCTAAAAATAAAAATGATAATTAAAAAAAGTATAATTTTTTTTATTTATTTTTTAAATGGAACAATAAAAGCAACAGAAAACAACAATAATAATAATTTAAATTAAAATATATATATATATATATATATATATATATATATATATATATATATATATTTTTAGAACATAACAAAAACAACAGAACAAAAACACAAACATCAGGTATAAACAGGAATAAAAGTGGAAAATAAGGGCGTGGCATTAACGACAAAAAAGTAAAAAAAAGAAAGCGGAGGTACATTTCCATCCTTTTGCGGTGATGTGCGCGTGCAGCGCTCAAGAGTAAACGTGCTGCTTGTTCTTCCAGTGCTGAGCGACCACGAGCTCCTGTGTCAGCTGGTCATGTTCGTGGTGGGCGGCTTCGACACCAGCGCCTCCACTCTGACCTTTGTGGCCTACAACCTCGCCCTGAACCCGGCCGCCATGAGCCGCCTGCAGGACGAGATCAACGACACGTTCCCAAACGACGTAAACAAATACAATGTCACAGTTTTTTGACAGAAACGCAGACAAAAACGGGATAAATCGAGGATAAAATCAGAGACAAACGGGTCTAAACTGAGAGTAAAGAGAATAGATTAGGCTAAAGCAGGAGGTATTTACAGGTGAACTATGATGTAACGTGTCTCCATGGTGATGCTATCGCTCTGCCTGGAATGTTGCACAATATGGCGTTAAATGACCTAATGTCACCTACTTGTCTCCATGGAGATGGATCGGTTTAACGAGTTTTACCATCTTAAAACGCGTCAAAAACAGAATTTGTTCATTTCAACACTTTACTGCCTCCTAAAGAATGTGTTAATGCGTCATGCTATGCTAACAACACTTAGCATGCTAACAGCGCACCAGTGTTACTTCCTGGCACGTGGCCAATAAAAAACGCTTCATAATTAGGTGCAGACAGCGCACAGCATTCTCCATTTGCACCCGAAGAGCTGCTTTTAAAACTGTACCAGGGCAAAACTGAGCTTTAATGCCACTGTGGAACATTCCAGGCAAAGCAACACTATTACCATGGAGACGAGCAGTTTACTTCACTCAAACTGCACCAGGGCTAAAGCGGGAACATGTAGCTGTTGGAACATTTAACACTTTATTATTCTGCACAGTCCAAGCTTTTAGTCACTTTATCTTTTGACGATCCGACTCATATTCACGTGGTTAGATTTGTAGAATCGTGTGAAGCTGCGTCACGACAAAGCTCGACATGTTTCGCGCCATATTTCAGAAGAAGAGTGAGGCCAGGGTAAGTTTTAGGATTCAGTGAGATTTGAACACAAACCATCAGCAGCCTGTGCAAATGGATGAAAGATAATGGCCTCATTTTTTGACTGTATGTTTCTACCAAAACTCCGCTGCCCGCCTCCTCACCCACACCCGGTCCCGTGATCACATCACTCCCGTTCTCCGCTCTCTCCATTGGCTCCCCATCAAGCAGCGCATAAACTTTAAAATACTCCTCCTCACCTTCAAAGCTCTTCACCACCTTGCCCCCCCCTACCTGTCTGACCTCCTCATCCCCCACCGCCCCACCCGAGCTCTCCGATCCTCCTCCTCTCTCACCCTGACTGCACCAACATCCCGACTCAAAACTTTTGGCGACAGAGCATTCTCCTGAACAGCACCCCGACTCTGGAACTCCCTCCCCCAACCTGTCCGCCACTCTCCCTCACTCACAACATTCAAATCCCGCCTAAAAACATACCTCTTCACCCAAGCCTATGACCTCCCCTACCCCTAGCCTCCTCTACCCCATTGCCTACACTTCTACCCCCTGTTACATCCCCATCTTTTTCTCTCTACTTCTTCTGTCTTGTTCATTTTATCTATATATTAATGTGTTCTGTACGTGTTGTCCCCCCCTGTCTGTAAATACCCCCCCCTTTTTTATTATGTTCAGCGTCTTTGGGTCACTGAAAAGCGCTATATAAATAAAAGTTATTATTATTATTATTATTACCTTTATTTATTCATCTAAATTACACCAGATTTACAGGAATTTCTCTTTTGTGCACTTTGTTCTGGGGGCGGGACCACATGTTAGAACTCAAAGCTGAAGGCAGGGCCGGCCCAAGCCTTCAGGGGGCCCTAAGCGAAAACATTTTTGGGGGCCCCTCACCACGTCATCAGAATCAGTTTTATTGCCATTGTCAGTAAACAATTCACATATGGGAACTTTCTTCAACGCAAACAAAGTTCACCAAAACTCCAGGGCATCTGTTTGCCAGTTAGTTTATTCTCAACACCTCACAAGCTCAAATATTGATAACTTAAATCCCACAATGCAACTTGGTATTCCGCTGACATCACCTCTACTCCCTGTACAAATAACACACGTCCCAGATATGTTTTTGGGCGTATTTGTGGGCGTTAAGGGTCTATAGCCACATTAGCAGTTTAAATTAATGAACAGGGGGGGGTCTGGGGGCCCTCCCCCAGAGATTTTCAGACCTTTTTTGGGTCTTCTGGTGCATTTTAATGTGGTCCAGCCGGCTAAAGTAAGAGTAAAATGTTGAGGTTGTAATGCTATAAAATGATGATGTGATGAAACTGTGCCAGGAGAAAATGACTAAAGCCAGTTATTAATACATTAGTGTACTTAATTACTCAATACAATATTGGCTATGAAAAATAATTATGATCAAATTGATTCATTTTAACTGAAAATGTAAAATTAATAGTTATCCTTACTAATTTATCTTTTACAGCTCCCAACTGTTCCTTCTTGCTAAAGTGACAAAACAAGTTATATTAAATTAAACAAATGGCATAAGCATTGCTTGATTAACAATTAACACTGATAAAACAGTGCAAACATATTATTCCCAGAGAATGAACAGAACGAGAAGTGAAGGTCCAAACCTAGCTATAGTGAAGAGACTGTGTTTCTGCAACTTTGCCACTTTTGTATGAAAATATATAGTATTATTCTATAACAGACGTAATCATAATATGTCTGGTTATTTTTCACTATCAATTTATTATAATTTATAACAAATAGTCTAATGATGCTTTTTAAATACATTGAAATGTTTTATTGCTCTATTAAAAGTGAATTACAATATAAATGTTTGTTCTGATCAGAACATCACACACTGGACTCCTGCGTGAAACAATGCTGTGATGTGATTGGCTGATGGACCTTACGTGCATAAACCTTTACATTCCTCTCATTCCACGTTAAGAAGTCCAAGTAAAACATACACGAGTCACGATTGATCTCACACATGGTGATGTGAGAGAGAGGGACGCAAACTCAAACCGCTCATCTCTGACTCAGGCTGCACAGGGGCCCGGGACAGGGGCCCGGGACAGGGGCCCGGGACAGGACAGGGCCCTACACTGTTTACTCCAAAGTCTCACGTCAGAGGTTCTGGACGAGACGGCGCTCGTCCGGATCTCCGCCTCTTAGTGACCCGGGCCATGGACGCCCCTCACCGGCCTCACCTGCAGCTCACACTCCCGGGCTGGTGTAAATGTTAAGTTTATTATCTTTCATTCAGACATATTATTGTGCGCGGGGCAGAGCTCTCGTCGCCTCCAGCCTGAGCGAACTAACGTGACAGAATCGTGTTGTTTCAAACAGCAGCATTAACCGTCTCTTTGTAAGAGAAGTTCAATACCTGCAGAGTGTTGTTGAGTTTGCAGTTTCTTTACATCGTCGAGAAGTTTCTTCTTTCGTTTTTCGGCATCGGGGGGATATATTCTTCTGGACATGAGGACCACGTACTGTTGTGTTTATGTTTTGCTCTTCTGCTCGCGCACAATGAAGTTGACCAATCAGCGCAGGTTTGGTGTCTTGGTTGCCAGATTGTCATTACAAATAAATGCGGTTTGTGCGTTATATGTTACCGCTGTGTGCGCTGCCGCGCCAGCATCGCTACTGCACTAGTGGCGCACGCTGCGCTTGCACTTCGCATACGACGGGTTGCCAGATTGGGGGCCCTATTAACGCCTCGGGGCCCTACGCGGCTGCTTAGTTCGCTTATAGGCTGGGCCGGCCCTGGCTGAAGGTCATTTCATTTGTTTTATTTAAAGAGGGAAAACCCAATGGGAAAAGTGACAACGGAGTCACATCATCCGCACACGAGTGGATGAACTGTGCGTAGATTATGCTCCATTGAGTTTATATAGATTGTAAATAACAGTGGTCCAAGGACAGAGCCTTGAGGAACACCTTTAGTAACGCAAGACAATTCAGATTGAAAGCATCAGCAGAAACGGCTCGAGGTCCATTTATGAGGTCATCTGCAAACCATTTATAGGATTTGTATCGAACCCAAAAACATCCAGACGAGAAAACAGCAGGTTCAGGTCCAACGCACGTCTGACTCCCCTTTAGTGTGTGTGTGTGTGTGTGTGTGTGTCTGATGCAGTATTTGGACTGCGTGTTGAACGAGAGTCTGAGGTAAGTGTGGTGCGGGGCCATTGTCCGTAAACGATGTGAACAGCAACAGAAATGCGCCAAAACCTTTATTTAAATGTGTTTCGTGAGCTATAACAGACGCATGTTACACAAAGCTGCTCTTGAACCTTTACTGTGGCGTCTCATGTTTTAGAAGTTAAAAGAATGCACTTATTGGGTGTTTTAGTCGATTAATCGGTCGAAGTTGTATCAGTCGACCAATTTATTCATTTAGATTATAAGGACTTGATGGAGGGAGTTGGCTGAACATGTGGGAGTGAATCATGAGTTTAATCTTCCTTTTTACACATAATTACAGTTTTCTGGTATAAGTAGTTGTTCTTCTCTGCCGCCAGCGTCCTAAATAGCGGCGCGTGATTGTTCGGCGAGCTCGTTCCACACTCCCGAGACTGTGATTTCCCTCGAGGTTTGGCCTTTCGTGCAAGGTCTTCGTTCGTATTTTTCGCAATATATTGTTTCACTCTCGGGTTAAGGGCACGTGTCAGGATTAGGAACAGTTAATGTGTTCAAGAGTCGGGCTTTGGAACACCGAATGCCAGTCCCACACAACATTTACAGTGTCACTTCTTTAGCCGCCCAGTCGATCGACGCGGCACGTTTTTAGTCGATCGAGGAGTTCTTCGGTTGAGTTCCAACGTATATTCATAAGCACAGGCTACTTTCTACCGGTTCGGGAGTTTACTGCCAGTAGACAGAATCCTGACGACCGGAGGGGTTTACCGCGGGGGAAACAAAACCTAAGCTAGCTCGCTCCCACGTGCTAATGCGAGCGCGCGGTTATGACGAACGGCAGAAATGCTTGCAACAGGTTATGGACTTAAAAACGGCACTTTTTTACGCGTCAATTTTCGTGAAAAACGGAGCCATTTGTTCCCGATCGATCCCTTTTTCTCGTCGTCCGTTTCAAGTCGAAAGAAAAGCTCGGTAAATTGCCCGCGTTTGTGCTGTGCTTTCGTCCCAAGGCTGTACCCGCCCATCGCTCGCACGGACCGCGTTGCCAAGGAAACGGTCAGCATCAAGGGCATCACCATCCCTAAAAACATGGTCGTGATGGTGCCCTTCTACGCCCTGCACCGCGACCCGGAGCTGTGGCCCGAGCCCCAAGAGTTCAGGCCCGAGAGGTACACCTCCCTTTTTATGTTTTTTTTACTTTTCCGTTGGACCGTTCAGAGTTTAGAGTCGTATTTGTTGCCGATTTGTCGAGTTGATGGTTCCCATCGGCGTCACGACTGGAGCGATCCACGAGACGGACCGAGAAGTTCAGCCCCGTCTCCGAACAAATATACATACGGTTCAAACGCAGTAAATCTCAGAAGTTCAAAAGAAAGAATGTTTGGTTTGGAATTGTTAATTGTCGCTCTGAAACTCATAGAGACGCTCTACAGGTCCAACGATAAGTTTTGGACCTTTATAACATCGTAAAAACTCTCGTTAGTGAAAGTAGTGTCCAGGAGGTTTGTTTTTGATGAATGAAAAACGCTGCAACACCTTGAAGATACTTCTCACCTGATTTCAGATTTAGTAAAGAAAACAGGCAGAAGATCCGGCCCTACTCGTACATGCCGTTTGGCGTGGGCCCCCGGAACTGCGTGGGCATGCGCTTCGCCCAGGCCGCCGTCAAACTGGCCCTGGTGGACGTTCTGCGCCGCTACAGCTTCAGCGTCTGTGAGGAGACGGAGGTGACGGGCGCTTCACTTTCTCAACAGTCATTGTCTTTCCTTCCTTTAGTTTTAAAATGTTTTACAAAGGTGATTCCAAAATGAGAATGTTTTTTTGTACATTAAATACACAAAACATACATCTGTCATTTTTAATCTGTCCATCCATCTTCTCCCGTTTATCCGGGCGGGGTCGCGGGGGCAGCCGTCTAAGTAGGGACTCCCAGACTTCCCTCACCCCAGACACTTCCTCCGGGGAGATCCGGAGGCGGTCCCAGGCTAGCCGAGAGAGTCGGTCCCTCCAGCGTGTCCTGGGTCATCCTCAGGGCCTCTTCCTGGTGGGACACTCCCTGACGCCCAGAAGTTCTGTCCCTCAAAACAATGAACAGAACCGGTGACAAAGGGCCGCCCTGAGGAACGCCCTGGGAACAGCTCTTACTGCCAGCAATGATCACAGCTCCTGTTCGTCATACAGGGGCCGGACAGCCCTGAGCAAAGGGCCATACTCCCCCAAAGGACACACGACGGACACGAAAGCCGTCTCCAGATCCCTTTTGTCCTACTTATGCAAAAAGTATCTAATTCTGATGCTAGTTTTTAACAATTTAAGGTTTTACAATAGTTTAGCATTATATCCAGACGTTATTATTTCCTTTATGAACCAAAGTGCATTATGGTCCTCTTTACATTCTCCTGCAGGAACTTTGTGGTTTAAAATGAGTTCTCATGCCTTTCTGTGTCTTTGTCCTCAGATCCCTCTGGAGATGAACCCTCAGGGCCTCATGGGAACTGTGCGGCCAATCAGATTACGGATCCAGCAGCGCTCGGCCATATAAGGCAATAAGCACCGTCACGTCCTCCACCTTAAAATCTCCCAAACTCACTGATTATTATTAACTCTGAAATAGTCAAAACAAAGTGAATTATTGTGGACCGATTATGAAGTAAAATATTTCACTAAAGAGAAATATTAACGCTGATATTTTACCATTTTATTCCAAATTTTCACACTTTGGTTGTTGAAATTTTAATAAATATCAGTCAATTACTACTATGTACTATATGACACACAAAGTATAAATGAGCGCTGCTGTGGAGGATTTTACTCATATCTTATCAGCTCAAAGGTAAACGACTTGTGATTCCTTGAAGTCACTTCCAGGAGCCGTGACGCTGCCCGAGGACTTGGGACCCGGACCTGGAGATCGATTCACAAAAGGGCCAAGAATCAAGGGCCGATCAGAGAAACAAATAAAGTGACAGGTTCTAACAATTTTCTAATTTTGACTTTATTTGGTGTATTTATACCTGGTGTACATGATATAAATGATAGTTTTACATCAAACGAGCAGGTATTTGTGGAGAAAAAGGAAGTGACATCACACCAGGGACACTCATTCCAGTCAAAGTTTATGCAGAATTTACACAAAAGAAATAACTTTTTGACTCTATAAACATGAATTCAACAAAATAAAGTCGCTCTCGTATTTTTATTTGTGTAATAACAAAAATGGTGACATCAGATGAGTTTTGGCCCAGTGTTTGCTGAGTAATTTCCTACTGTGATGTCATAAATTACAAACAGGAAGTGAAATTATAAAGCAAAAAATTTGCTATTTTGTGATAAAATTGTAAACATTTTTTGCTAAACTGGAAATATTGATCTGAGCAGTGTTTTAGTTCCATGAGTGGTCCGGCCTGCAGGGGGCGCTGTAAACCAGGTTCAATAAAGCGTCAAAACAACCCGCAACACTTGGACGCCATAAAACAACACGACTCGTCTCAGTCAAAGTGCAAACATGACTTATCAACGGCTCCGAAAGGTCTTCGACTGCAGATTTGTGGGCGTGGTGCACACTGCCCGTAATGGATCTGTGGAAAAACCGGGTCAAAGTTGGGCGTCGTCTCTGTGGGCGTCGTCTCTGTGGGCGCGGCTGGACGCCAGAGAAATCGCCGCCGTTATATTCCACCCCAAAGAGGCGATTGCCCTCGTTTTTGGAAAGACTTCAAACGGCGAGATGAATGCGGCGACGAGGGAAACGCTGCGCACAACGGCCCAGGAGACGGGCCGGGCCGGGCGTGGCTCTAGTCTTTAACCTCTGCTGTCCCTCGACACGCCTTAGACAAGTAAGACAGGTCAGCGCGTGGGCGGGTCACACGGGGAGTCACTTTGTGGTTCTTTTCACTCTTAAGAGCCCAAGCCGGGTGTCCACAGAGAGCATTTCCTCCCTCCTCTCGCCCTCTGAGCAGGTCCTGATGTTCTGGTCCTACAGACAGAAGGAGGTCCTGATGTTCTGGTCCTACAGACAGAAGGAGGTCCTGATGTTCTGGTCCTACAGACAGAAGGAGGTCCTGATGTTCTGGTCCTACAGACAGAAGGAGGTCCTGATGTTCTGGTCCTACAGACAGAAGGAGGTCCTGATGTTCTGGTCCTACAGACAGAAGGAGGTCCTGATGTTCTGGTCCTACATGTAGAAGGAGGTCCTGATGTTCTGGTCCTACAGACAGAAGGAGGTCCTGATGTTCTGGTCCTACAGACAGAAGGAGGTCCTGATGTTCTGGTCCTACAGACAGAAGGAGGTCCTGATGTTCTGGTCCTACAGACAGAAGGAGGTCCTGATGTTCTGGTCCTACATGTAGAAGGAGGTCCTGATGTTCTGGTCCTACAGACAGAAGGAGGTCCTGATGTTCTGGTCCTACAGGTAGAAGGAGGTCCTGATGTTCTGGTCCTACATGTAGAAGGAGGTCCTGATGTTCTGGTCCTACAGACAGAAGGAGGTCCTGATGTTCTGGTCCTACAGACAGAAGGAGGTCCTGATGTTCTGGTCCTACAGACAGAAGGAGGTCCTGATGTTCTGGTCCTACAGACAGAAGGAGGTCCTGATGTTCTGGTCCTACAGACAGAAGGAGGTCCTGATGTTCTGGTCCTACAGACAGAAGGAGGTCCTGATGTTCTGGTCCTACATGTAGAAGGAGGTCCTTACGTTCTAGTCCTACATGTAGAAGGAGGCCCTGAAGTCCCTCTCCCAGGTCTGGTCCATCTGCTCTTGCCTCCTTTGCTCCTCTCTCCTCACCCCTCGTCCCAGTCGACGCTCTGCCCCGCTCGCCGTCGCCCCCGCCGCCCGCACGGCCTGAGCGTCCATCGCCTTGAAGTGCGTCACCCGGGCCCTCCTGCCGCGCCCGTAGCCCAGCCCCTTCATGTCGCGCTTGAGGACCGTGGGCACCGGCTGTCGCGCCCCGCCCCCCGCGGGTCCCAGGCCGCTCGCCGGGTCCCACCCGCAGCGCAGCATCATGCGGTAGCAGGCGCTGGAAGGGGGCAGGCAGTAGTGCGGCGCGAGCGGAGGGCGGCGCAGGTTGAACTGGTGCAGGGTGGAGGAGAGGTGGGCGGTGGGCGGGCCGCTGTAGGACGTGCCGCACACGTCGCACCGCTGCAGAGGACGGGGGGCGCTGCGACGCAAAGAGGGGGAGAAAAGAAACTGATTACAATTCGATACTGGGCAGGGCAATAAAGTGTCCATCCAATATGTGCGGGTCAGAAGTGTCTCCACTTCTGACCCCGAGAAGCACCAACTAGACTCCAACTCAGTGTTTGACCAATAAAAATCTAAGATGACCGTGTGTCACAACTATATTTAAATTTGTTAGAAATATTTATTTAAATATTAGCCTATATAAGCCTGTTTTCCCCTCACTTCTGCTGCTGAAGCCTCTACAGGCCGCTGAGCAGTACTGCAGGAAGCTTGGTTCTTCTTCTCCTGCAGCTGCTCAGTCTGTGGTCGTGTTCAGAGGCCCGTTCATGCTCCGCCCTCTAATATGAGCTTTAGAACCAGAGCAAACAGAAGCTCTAACTGAGCATGTGCAGAGGAGAGAAGCTCTAACTGAGCATGTGCAGAGGAGAGAAGCTCTAACTGAGCATGTGCAGAGGAGAGAAGCTCTAACTGAGTATGTGCAGAGGAGAGAAGCTCTAACTGAGCATGTGCAGAGGAGAAGAGAAGCTCTAACTGAGCATGTGCAGAGGAGAGAAGCTCTAACTGAGCATGTGCAGAGAAGGAGTGAAGCTCTGACCTTTCTGCAGGTTCTTCTTTCGTCCGTGTTCTGCCAAAGCTGTCCAGTTCCTCCATCACGCCTTTATGACCCGCTGGACAGAAGATGAAAACAAAAAACATGTATTTGTAGCACGTTTTCATCATATCAAAGCGACGCAATCTGAAAAACACGTATTTGTATCTTACACTTACAAGTTACAGGATAAAGTATCTGCGACCTATATTTATGTTCTAAGTTTAGCATCACTTACGCACGGTTTCAACTTGAACCGAGCGCAAGTCTTTGGATTCAAACTTTTCCATATCGTGTTGCCCAGTACTTGCGTGTGTCGTGTAGGAGCCTGTTACCCTCCAGCGCGAGGTCCCTGGCGTCGCGGCCCTGCAGATCCACCACCCCGATCCAGGCCGCGCCCCGCTGCAGGAGGAGCCGGACCGCCGCCCTGTGTCCCGCCCAGCTCGCGCACATCAGGCCGGTCCACAAGTACGAGTCCTGCGAGGGGGAAAGAAACGACACGCTGTTTATTTTGTCGTTTCTACGGTCTAAAAAAATCAAAAATGACTTGGGAGACTTCGCTTCACCTGGAAGTCTATGTCCGCTCCCTTGGTCAGCAGGTCTTTGAGGGCCGCCGCGTCCCCCTCGTGGGCGCAGCGCAGCAGTCGCAGGCCTCGCAGCTCTCCCATTCTCGCCTCATCCCCTCTTTCGCCTTCTCCTCTCGCCCCGTGAACGCCATTTACACCCAGGTCTACCGCTGCCGCCGTCGCCCCTCTCGCACCGCCTCCATCCGCCGTCGCCCCTCTCGCACCGCCTCCATCCGCCGTCCCCCCTCTCGCACCGCCTCCATCCGCCGTCCCCCCTCTCGCGCCGCCGCCTCCTCCTCTCGCACGTCTCGGTTCCCGTCTGGCGGTCGGTTTCGTCCTCTTCCTCCTGCGGCGCTCGTCTACGTCCCCTCGCTCGTCCACGTCCCCTCGCTCGTCCACGTCCCCTCGCTCGTCTCTCACCACGTTCTCGTAGAATCGCCTCGCCTCGTTGCCCGTCGTGGTGACAGCGGGGGCCGGGCGGGCCGGGTGGGGCGCTTCGATCCTGAACACGTCCCGATCGCTGGCACGGGTGAAGCCGACGGAGGCCATGGCGAGCCGAGGCGGGCGCGTTAAGATCGACGGGACGCTCAAAGCTCCAGAAGAGAGTCCATCGTAACGCGCCGTCAATCGTTAACTGGCATTATAGATATTGATAATGATATTATATATACATACATTTTGTCTTTTGTCTTGATAAGAAAAAAGCAGCTATTTTGACTTCGCCGGCTTAAAAATGTCAGATTGCGTTTAAGGCTGAAGCTACTGGTTATTTCTAATGAACATTGAGACTTTAATGCATATTTAACCAAATAAAGGTTGAATTAAGGGTTCTAGATCGAGAATATATATGTATAAAGTGTATTTTTTATGGAAATCAGAAGTTTTTTATACTTTTGGTTAAATAATGCCACTGTCTTTGCTATAAAAAGGTATTTCCGTATGTTAGAGTCTGTATAGGCCAGAATACAATCACAATCATAAAAAATATATATATACTATTTAATTATCCACTGATAGTAAAATGTGTGCTAAACTATCTGTAGATAAAGTGTCTATTGGCCAAAAAACATTTAATGTCTCATATTTGGTTATATTCTGAGGTTAATCCCAGTTTCTCTAAATAAATCACTTCATTCCACAATTTAGAAGCTTTTTGTTCACAAACTTGTAAAAAGGATGTGCATTTGTTCCACATAAGTTAGCCACAAAATGCTATCACACAATAACATCCTTGTGTGAGTGACGTGAGGGGTTAAGTTTAACACTAAAACCTGCAAAACTACGTAAAAGATGAAAGAACATTAAAAAAAGTAATAGATAACTGTCTTAAAAGAAACGAAAAACTACAAACTATTAGCAAAGAGCTAGCTTCGGTGGTATGCTATGGCTAGCCTCTTCTTGAGCACACACTTCTGGGTTTATACATTTAAACAAACGTAAACAGTTTAACGGTTTAATATGTCGGTCACATCGTGTCTAAAACTCCACAGAATTTGAATTAATCTGGAAAATATATTCTAGTTTCCTCAAATATAGAGAACGAACCTAGAGTGGTTTGTTGACGTTAGCATCGGTTAGCATCTGTTAGCATGGCGAAAGCAGGAACCGGATATGACGCAGGATTTGTCCAAGCGGCACTGCCTCCTGGTGGACCGACTGGGAACATGCTCAGTGCAGCAAATGTTATAATAATAATAATTAATCATTGTTATATTAGTTCATTTATGTCAATTTGATGGATCCTTTAAAAGTTCGTAGACTATAACGTGTAGACTCTGGACTGGAGGGAAAAGTGAAGTGTAACGTTGTGATTTCATTTGCAAAAGTGTAATTAATCTTAGAATATTTCAAAATACGAATAACCCAGGCGGTTTTGGCAACTGAGAATCACTCAGATGTGAGAGTGAATTTGTATTTTACATTGTTTATTTGACAGAAGATTGTGAAAGATACGTTTTTGATAAAGGCAAATTCCAGATGTTTTAAGTTTTACTGGACAAATGTTCACAGACATGGAAAATAGAACAATAGTCTGTGAGTAGAGCAGCCAACTCGAGAGTAACTTTACCATAAAAAGTAGTTTTTAATTCGAAATAGGCCTAAACTAGAGCTTCTCAAACTTTTTCTGGGGGCCCCTCGAGAGCCTCTGGGACGGCGCAGGATTGGTGCTTCACTGCAGTAAATACAGTTTCAAGGAGAAGACGCTCACGTTACTTCTCATCACTGTTTATCACTTTTACCTCTGCGGGTCCACCACGACACAGACTGCTTTCTGCGCAGAGCTGACTCGTACCGCTGCGTTTATGGCGTGGGAGGGGCAGAGAGGCAGACGTGTGGGAGGGGCAGAGAGGCAGACGTGTGGGAGGGGCAGAGAGGCAGACGTGTGGGAGGGGCAGAGAGGCAGACGTGTGGGAGGGGCAGAGAGGCAGACGTGTGGGAGGGGCAGAGAGGCAGACGTGTGGGAGGGGCACAGAGGCAGACGTGTGGGAGGGGCACAGAGGCAGACGTGTGGGAGGGGCACAGAGGCAGACGTGTGGGAGGGGCAGAGAGGCAGACGTGTGGGAGGGGCAGAGAGGCAGACGTGTGGGAGGGGCAGAGAGGCAGACGTGTGGGAGGGGCAGAGAGGCAGACGTGTGGGAGGGGCAGAGAGGCAGACGTGTGGGAGGGGCACAGAGGCAGACGTGTGGGAGGGGCACAGAGGCAGACGTGTGGGAGGGGCACAGAGGCAGACGTGTGGGAGGGGCAGAGAGGCAGACGTGTGGGAGGGGCACAGAGGCAGACGTGTGGGAGGGGCACAGAGGCAGACGTGTGGGAGGGGCACAGAGGCAGACGTGTGGGAGGGGCACAGAGGCAGACGTGTGGGAGGGGCAGAGAGGCAGACGTGTGGGAGGGGCACAGAGGCAGACGTGTGGGAGGGGCAGAGAGGCAGACGTGTGGGAGGGGCAGAGAGGCAGACGTGTGGGAGGGGCACAGAGGCAGACGTGTGGGAGGGGCAGAGAGGCAGACGTGTGGGAGGGGCAGAGAGGCAGACGTGTGGGAGGGGCAGAGAGGAAGACGTGGGAGGGGCACAGAGGAAGACGTGTGTGAGGGGCACAGAGGAAGACGTGTGTGAGGGGCAGAGAGGAAGACGTGTGGGAGGGGCACAGAAGAAGAAGTGTGTGAGGGGCACAGAGGAAGACGTGTGGGAGGGGCACAGAGGAAGACGTGTGGGAGGGGCACAGAGGAAGACGTGGGAGGGGCACAGAGGAAGACGTGTGGGAGGGGCAGAGAGAAAGACGTGTGGGAGGGGCAGAGAGGAAGACGTGGGAGGGGCACAGAAGAAGACGTGTGTGAGGGGCACAGAGGAAGACGTGTGTGAGGGGCAGAGAAGAAGACGTGTGGGAGGGGCAGAGAGGAAGCATGGTTATGTTATTGCTGAGTAATCGGGCAAGTAAAACTAAATTTAAAACCTCAAAATAAAAGTATTACAAACGTTTTTTCCAAAATATTTATTGTCGTGGCTCGTTTTAAACAAATATTATAAATGTGCACTTTAAGAGAGAAAGACTAAGTGATTAGTAACATGCAAACTAAATACATACCTGATCTGACATGCGTGTACTATGTGAAGCAAAGTATGTACAACCTTATACGAATACTGACAGATGACTGACAGATGACTGACAAATGATTGACAGATGACTGACGGATGATTGACAGATGACTGACAGATGATGTAAAGATTGTCTTCTATTTGATCATCGTCTGCATTGTAGACGTTGATGAAATGGAAGGAAATCGCCCTCAGAGGCAACCGCAGTGATTTTGGGCGTTACAAAAATAAATTGAATTGAATAAAATCTATTTGATTTGGCATTGGTCTTTTGTAACGATGTAAAGAATAATACATTTGCTGACAACAACAATTACCATATTAGGACGAAGTGTTAAAACTTGATCAAACAAAGGGACAGTTCATCACGGAGAATGTTTCTTGCAGTAACTCTTCATAATGTACGTTACACTCGGAGCAAAGACACAAAACGTTGCCATGGTTTCGTTGGTTCCGGTCCAGCTCTCGCTCTAGTGTTTCCGATGATTGTCTCTACCGTTGAAATGCCCTAAAATATAAGAGGGATTAGAGAAGACCAGGGGTAACACGGGATAAATGGACATAAGGACATAAGGACTCACTGTGAGCAGTTCTTGCGGCGCTAGTGGAACTTCTTCATGTGTCTGTTGCGGTCCCCGGTCTGAGAGAAGGTCTGTCCACAGTGTGGGCAGGAGTACGGCCGCTCCCCCGTGTGGATGCGCATGTGCACGTTCAGCTTGTCTCTGCTGATGAAGCGCTTGTTGCAGCAGGTACAGGCGTGAGGTTTGTCCCCCGTGTGGTATCGCTGGTGCATTTTCAGTTCCGTCTTGCGGCCGTACGTGCGCCCGCAGTCGGGACACTCAAACTTGGGTCGCACGGCCATGTGCTGCCGGCCGTGCAGCTTCAGACTGCTGCTCGTGCTGAAGCTCTTGGGGCACTGGTCGCACTGGAAGGGCTTGAAGCCGGTGTGGACGTTGACGTGCAGCTTGAGGCTGGCGGCGGAGGGAAAGCCGTTGCCACAGATGGAGCACAGGTGAGGCCTCACTCCACCGTGGATGCTCATGTGCTTCTCCAGTTTGTTCTTGTTCAGGAAACTTCTTCCACAGACGGGGCAGTTGGCCGGCTGCTCCCCTTTGTGACCGTTCATGTGTTCTGCCAGCTCTGCCAGCGTAGCAAAGGCCCAGTCGCAGCGAGTGCACGAGTAGGGCCGATCTTTCCTCAGTTTCTTGTGTTTGAGACAGTGGTAGTCAAACTCCTCTTTGTGCTCGAAGCTCTCCGGACAGCAGGTACACTGATGGGGCCTTTCAATGCTGTGAGTGCGCAAGTGGACCTTAAACGCGTTCAGTTTTATGAAGACAGTGTGGCAATGTGGACACATGCGCTCTCTTTTCCTGTGCACCTGCATATGCCTCTTGTAGTGGGATTGTTTTTGAAAAAACTTGGAGCATCTCACACAATAATACTGTCCATTTACATGACTTTCCTCGTGCTTCTTCAGAGCATGCTCAAGCTTGAACTTCTTGCCACACACTGAACATGGATACGTTTTGTTATGCACCTCTTCCTTATGTGCCTGAAGTTCTTCAGGGCTGCTAAAGGACTCCGAGCACATGGGACAAATACCATTTCTTTCCTTCTCATGTTTCTTCATGTGCCGTTTCAGGTCTTCTGGAAAGGCGAAGGTCTGCTCACACGTGTTGCATGTATAATACTCTCCATTTGTTTCTTTGCGGTGCCGTAAAATGTGTCTTTTCAAATGATTCTTTCGCTTAAAGACACTGCCACAGTCAGAGCAGGCAAAGCTCTTTTGAATCCCGGGGATTCTTCTCGCACCGTTCTTATGGACTTTAATGTGGGTCAAATATAAAGACTTGTGCTTGAACTGTTTGTCACAGAAAGGACAGCACACAACCCCTGGTTCGTGAAGGCCCTTGTGGTTCTTAAACTCGATCCAGTTGGAGAGGTTCTGCCCACACACTGTGCAGGTGTATCTGCCCTGGCTGTGCTGGACCCGATGGTGGCGCTTCATGTGATAAGACTGGCTGAAGGCCTTGTCACAGATGGGGCACTTGAAAGGCTTTTCCTTGGTGTGCACCCTCATGTGCCGGGCTAGTTTGTTTGGCCCCCTGAACCACCTGTCCTTACACTGAGGACAGCGATGTCTTTTCGGAATGGGTTTGGGCACATTTTTATTGCTAGTTTCATTTGGATTTGATTCCTGAACATTCAATTTGGATTTCTTGTTATCAGAGACATTTTCACTCTCATTCTCTTCATCACTCCCATAAAAATATTCTCTGTCCGATTCCCCTGCCACCTGCTTCTCTAGATGACTTTGCCCTTGAGTCTGTCTCGATCCCTCGTTCATCTCACCTAAATGGGTGTTTAAAGAGACTGGCCCTTCTGCGTTAAAGTTAGGTTTGCTTTGAGAAACATCTGTCTGTGCTGTGCTTCTAGTCACAAGTCTTGGCCTTCCTCGCTTTCTTTTCAGAATTGTAGGTGCAACAACCTCTTCTGTCTGACCCAGAGACCTTGGATCACCCACACCGTCTACATCAACGTTCTGACCTACCAATTCCCATTTACCCATAGGGTCCTCTTCACTGTCCCCACCCTCATCACTCTGCAGTTTGCTTAGTTCACCTGCGTGTTCCTCAGACATGCTCCACTGGCCATGACGCCTAAAATGTCCTAAGAACTTGTGATAGTTTGGACTTATCTTGTCACAGTAGGGACAAGCTACGGGGTCGGGAGGGTGCATGCGTTTGTGCCTTTGTAACTCTGTTGCATTGGCATGGTCCTCGCCACATTTGGGGCAGACGAACATGCTGGCGCCATGCTGCACCTTCATGTGCCTGGTCATGTGGTAGCCTTGGCTAAAGGCCAAACTACACAAGGTGCACGAGAAGGGCTTGTCTTTGGAGTGCGTCTGCATGTGCCGGAGCAGCTTGTTCAAACCGGGAAAAGAACGCTGGCATTGGGGACAATGAGGGTTTTTAACGTCTGTTTGAATAAGTACCTCCGTTTCGTCCTCACTGTCCTCTGACCTAAGCTCCGATAAGAATTTTTCTGTCAATGTATCAGCGCCGGCCACGACAGCTTCTTGGTTAAAGTAATCTAAAAGGTCTGGAGCATTTTCACCTTGAGAAACACTCTTACTAATGCTACCCGAATCACCAGAATCCCCCGCCCCTGATTTTGGTTGCTTCCCATCTAGCTTCTTCTTCCTGTGCCTTTTCACTTTGGGCAACTGCGCCAACTCTTCCTGACTCGGTGGCGTCTTGCAATGGGCCTTGATGTGAGCGGCGAACGCGCTCGGACTTGGACAGACCTCCTGACAGAGCGGACACGGCACCGATTCGGGGGGGTGGCGTTTCTTGTGGTCCTGCAACTCGGTGGCGCTGCTCAGAGCGACGCCGCAGAGGGAACAGACATGCTCGCCGCCGTCGTGCTTTTTCCTCACGTGCCGCAGGAGGTGGTAGGTCTGGCTGAAGGTGACCGAGCACACCGGGCACTTGTAGGGCTTCTGCTGGGTGTGGCTGCGCATGTGTCGCACCAGCTTGTTGATGCCTCGGAAATGCCTGTCGACGCAGATCGGGCAGGAGGGACCTTTGCTGGTTCTTCTTTTCGGCAAGTCTAGGAGCTGTTCATCGTCACTGGCTTCGGTTTTGATTTCTCTGACTCTTGCCGTGGCGGGCGGTAGACTACTGCCGCAACTGTTCTCTGAAACATCGGCACAGTCGTCGTCACTGAAATAGTGTTCATCGCTGTCGAAGTAATAGTCGGTTTTTGAGGCAGCGGCTCGTTTGTTTTTTCTTTGAGCAGGGGGAGAGGTTTTAGCTATTGCTGCGGCTTTGGTCGGCGATTTCGCATTTGCAGGCGGTTTATCCCGAACCTCGCCCTTCCTAGGCCGGCCTCGCTTCCTTTTCGCGGGGGGTTCCGCGTCGTCTATGTACACGTTCACCTCGGGCACGGTTGCGGACTCGACCTCGGCGCTGATCTGCAGAGCCCTGGCTAACGAGTAAGGGGTGGGTTCGGAGAGCAACCTCTGCCTGAGCCGCGGGTTGTTGGTCTTCTCTACCAGCTGTTTGATGAGGAGCTGTTCGTACAGTTCCTGATAATTGGACGGTTTTAGCAGCTGATCTAGAGCGCAGATATACTGGCCGGCCGACTCCCCCGACATTTGAGCCCTCTGATTGAAGTCGAGCATGTGCATTTGTGAAGCTTGGTCTGGGGAAAAGTAAACGCTGAGGGCCGAAACGGCGTCCGCGTACGTCGTTTCGCCCGGCAGCAACGCCGCCAGGACGCGCCGGCCCTCCTGCCCCAAACAGTTCTGGAGAAGGACGTACTTAGTGGAGTCGGTCAGCTTTCGCTCTCCCATTTGTTCTACGTAGTTTTCAAAAGACCGAAGCCATCTTTCCCAGGGCACACAGGGGTGTCCCGGGGCGGAGAGGAAGTTCGGAGGAGAAGACCGAATAATTAGAATCGGCTCAACGGAGAAGTCGGTTTTAGAATGCTCCTCCGTTCTGAAGTCTTTCACACAAGGTTGATTTTGACTTGGTGCTCGCATTGGAATCACGTCCTTCTCGGATTCAGCTTCAGCCATATTATCCAGGTCTTCCTGGGTACGTTCTTCTGCCTCTCGTAGTGGACATGGGTCTTCCTTGGTACGTTCTTCAGCTTCTCGTAGTGGACATAGGTCTTCTTGCATATTCTCTGCCTCATACAGTGGACACAGCTCCTCCTGGACATCCCACGTCTCTCCCATTGCAATCATCTCTTGTGGATCCTCTGTGTTGAGCATTGAAACCAGCTCGTCTCGGGCCTGGCCTGTATCCGTCATTGTGACGAAATGTTGAGCTTCTGATTACAAATGGAGACCACCTGCAAGCAAAAGAAAAAAAATATGGGTTTATAAGATAAGATAAGATAAGATATTCCTTTATTGTCCCACATGGGGAAATTTCATTGGTGCAACGCAGGTAGATACAGAGGTAGATACAGAAGAACAGATCACTTATAGGAAGTCTGAAAAACACTTTCAGTAGAAGATCTCCTATAAATAAATAAAAACTCCCATAGACAAATAAATAAATAAATACCATTGACATGGGGGGAAAATAAACCATCCCTAAAACCCGGTGTGGCGAGCGCGCGCGGTCGAGAGTCAGCGCGTCGAGCGTCAGCGCGGTCGAGCGTCAGCGCGGTCGAGCGTCAGCGCGGCGAGCGTCAGCGCGGTCGAGCGTCAGCGCGGTCGAGCGTCAGCGCGGCGAGCGTCAGCGCGGTCGAGCGTCACCGCGGCGAGCGTCACCGCGGCGAGCGTCAGCGCGGCGAGCGTCAGCGCGGTCGAGCGTCAGCGCTGTCAGCGCGGGCGAGCGTCAGCGCGGCGAGCGTCAGCGCGGTCGAGCGTCAGCGCGGCGAGCATCGGCGCGGCGAGCGTCGGCGCGGCGAGCGTCGGCGCGGCGAGCGTCGGCGCGGCGAGCGTCGGCACGGTCAAGCGTCGGCGCGGCGAGCGTCGGCGCGGTCAAGCGTCAGCGCGGCGAGCGTCGGCGCGGCGAGCGTCAGCGCGGCGAGCGTCAGCGCGGCGAGCGTCAGCGCGGCGAGCGTCGCGCTGACTCTGATCTTCTCTGATCCTGACTTCGAGGCTGTGTCCAGTGGAAGAAAAGGACAAGAAGAGTTGATGTGTCCAAATTTCAGCATAATAATACTGCCTTCACCCATTAGCTAAAACTGTACATTTTGTACAAAATAGTGAATAAAATGGTGTATTATGTTACAGTGCTCACTGGTAATACATTTAAATGACTAATGTCTTTGTTTATTTATCATTTCCATGATTCCATTAAGTTTTGGGAAGCAAAATAATATTCAATATCTTGATGGTGTTTAGACTTATACACCATGTAATAGTATGTTTAGGCTTATAAACCATGTAATAGTATGTTTAGGCTTATACACCATGTAATAGTATGTTTAGACTTATACACCGTGTAATAGTATGTTTAGACTTATACACCATGTAATAGTATGTTTAGACTTATACACCATGTAATAGTGTGTTTAGACTTATACACCATGTAATAGTATGTTTAGGCTTATACACCATGTAATAGTATGTTTAGACTTATACACCATGTAATAGTATGTTTAGACTTATACACCATGTAATAGTGTGTTTAGACTTATACACCATGTAATAGTCACACGTCCTCACAGTTACAGGGTCACACGGCCTCCAGGGGGCGCACAGCCTCTAAGGGGCGCACGCGAGCCAGAAAACCATAACAGCGCTCCTATACTGCGTTTATGTCGGGAAGTCCATGTTATGACTCGTCTGAATGAATGTGCTTTTTTTTAAAATCACATTCCATACATACAACTCCATACAAACTCAACGTGCTTTCCATTTCATTAAAAACAGTCCCACATCCCACCCCCCCCACAACCGCCTGACCCCACCCCCCTCCACAACCGCCTGACCCCACACAGCAAAACAACCCCCCCCCCCACAACCGCCTGACCCCACACAGCAAAACAACCCCCCCCACAACCGCCTGACCCCACACAGCAAAACAACCCCCCCCCACAACCGCCTGACCCCACACAGCAAAACAACCCCCCCCCACAACCGCCTGACCCCACACAGCAAAACAACCCCCCCCCCACAACCGCCTGACCCCACACAGCAAAACAACCCCCCCCAAAACCGCCTGACCCCACACAGCAAAACAACCCCCCCCACAACCGCCTGACCCCACACAGCAAAACAACCCCCCCCCACAACCGCCTGACCCCACACAGCAAAACAACCCCCCCCCCCACAACCGCCTGACCCGACACAGCAAAACAACCCCCCCCACAACCGCCTGACCCCACACAGCAAAACAACCCCCCCCCAACAACTGACCCCACACAGCAAAACAACCCCCCCCAAAACCGCCTGACCCCACACAGCAAAACAACCCCCCCCACAACCGCCTGACCCCACACAGCAAAACAACCCCCCCCCACAACCGCCTGACCCCACACAGCAAAACAACCCCCCCCACAACCGCCTGACCCCACACAGCAAAACAACCCCCCCCCACAACCGCCTGACCCCACACAGCAAAACAACCCCCCCCCCACAACCGCCTGACCCCACACAGCAAAACAACCCCCCCCCACAACCGCCTGACCCCACACAGCAAAACAACCCCCCCCACAACCGCCTGACCCCACACAGCAAAACAACCCCCCTCCACAACCGCCTGACCCCACACAGCAAAACAACCCCCCCACAACCGCCTGACCCCACACAGCAAAACAACCCCCCCCCCAACCGCCTGACCCCACACAGCAAAACAACCCCCCCCCACAACCGCCTGACCCCACACAGCAAAACAACCCCCCCCCACAACCGCCTGACCCCACACAGCAAAACAACCCCCCCCACAACCGCCTGACCCCACACAGCAAAACAACCTCACCCACAACCACCTGACCCACACAGCAAAACAACCCCCCCCCACAACTGCCTGACCCCACACAGCAAAACAACCCCCCCCAAAACCGCCTGACCCCACAGAGCAAAACAACCCCCCCCACAACCGCCTGACCCCACACAGCAAAACAACCCCACCCACAACCACCTGACCCCACACAGCAAAACAACCCCCCCCCACAACCGCCTGACCCCACACAGCAAAACAACCCCCCCCACAACCGCCTGACCCCACACAGCAAAACAACCCCCCCCCCACAACCGCCTGACCCCACACAGCAAAACAACCCCCCCCACAACCGCCTGACCCCACACAGCAAAACAACCCCCCCCCCACAACCGCCTGACCCGACACAGCAAAACAACCCCCCCCCACAACCGCCTGACCCCACACAGCAAAACAACCCCCCCCCACAACCACCTGACCCACACAGCAAAACAACCCCCCCCACAACCGCCTGACCCCACACAGCAAAACAACCCCCCCCACAACCGCCTGACCCCACACAGCAAAACACCCCCCCCCACAACCGCCTGACCCCACACAGCAAAACAACCCCCCCCACAACCGCCTGACCCCACACAGCAAAACAACCCCCCCCCACAACCGCCTGACCCCACACAGCAAAACAACCCCCCCCACAACCGCCTGACCCCACACAGCAAAACAACCCCCCCCCACAACCGCCTGACCCCACACAGCAAAACAACCCCCCCCCACAACTGCCTGACCCCACACAGCAAAACAACCCCCCCCAAAACCGCCTGACCCCACACAGCAAAACAACCCCCCCCACAACCGCCTGACCCCACACAGCAAAACAACCCCACCCACAACCACCTGACCCCACACAGCAAAACAACCCCCCCCCACAACCGCCTGACCCCACACAGCAAAACAACCCCCCCCACAACCGCCTGACCCCACACAGCAAAACAACCCCCCCCCCACAACCGCCTGACCCCACACAGCAAAACAACCCCCCCCACAACCGCCTGACCCCACACAGCAAAACAACCCCCCCCCCACAACCGCCTGACCCGACACAGCAAAACAACCCCCCCCCACAACCGCCTGACCCCACACAGCAAAACAACCCCCCCCCCACAACCACCTGACCCACACAGCAAAACAACCCCCCCCACAACCGCCTGACCCCACACAGCAAAACAACCCCCCCCACAACCGCCTGACCCCACACAGCAAAACACCCCCCCCCACAACCGCCTGACCCCACACAGCAAAACAACCCCCCCCACAACCGCCTGACCCCACACAGCAAAACAACCCCCCCCCACAACCGCCTGACCCCACACAGCAAAACAACCCCCCCCACAACCGCCTGACCCCACACAGCAAAACAACCCCCCCCCACAACCGCCTGACCCCACACAGCAAAACAACCCCCCCCCCACAACCGCCTGACCCCACACAGCAAAACAACCCCCCCCCCACAACCGCCTGACCCCACACAGCAAAACAACCCCCCCCACCCACACACTCACTCACACAGGTCTTTGTGAATGGTCAGGGGCCCCACATGGCAATTCTGGGCCCCCTGAAAAAAATAAATCCTTTTCCACTGATGTTTTTTATCACGAATGAGCAGAAAACGTTCAACAGACACAGATTTATGCCATTGTAGGGTAACATACTAGTACAGGTACTGTAAGATTATGGATGTCCTCCCACTTGTGAAGGAGGCGGGGCATTCAGGTTTGATATTGATTAAAGAATTGTTCAAGACTTCAAACATGACACGACACTGCATAAGTGTGGGTAAGTTTGAATCATATTTTTAAGAGTAGAATTGGGCACCAGCCGGATAATCGGCATTTTTAACAACTATAATCAGATATCTAAATTAATTAATTAGGAACTAATTTGCTCGTTGATCTAAAGGTTTGAGAACGTAACCGTGACATTGACCCCTTTTCTGGATATGAAGGAACACTTAACCAAATGTGGGTTATGAAGATATGACCAAATAATTAAACAGGTAAATATGAATTAGGAATATGCAAATGAGTCGGTTTACAGGTGGAAAACACTAGACATGATGGTTCTAGATCTATCTAGGTGTGTGTTAGAGTTAAGTCTAAGATGATATTATCAGCCTGTGAAGTGCATTATACGAATGGAACCAGAAGCTGTGATCCTGAGACGGGCCTGCTCAGAGTCCAAGAGCCTGCGCAGAGTCCAAGAGCCTGCGCAGAGTCCAAGAGCCTGCGCAGAGTCCAAGAGCCTGCGCAGAGTCCAAGAGCCTGCGCAGAGTCCAAGAGCCTGCGCAGAGTCCAAGAGCCAGCGTGTCGCCTCCAGGCTTCACTCAGGGGTCACTCAGGGGTCACGCTGCAGCTCAGTCCACACACTGGCCAGAGCAGGGCTGCTCTGGAGCTCGGCTCTGATGATGTCTGGCCAAAGAAGGACTGGATCAGGTTCTGTGATCTGCGTTCTCCTTGGCCCTAAGGCGTTCTCCGTGGCTCTGTGGCGTTCTCCTTGTCTCTGAGGCGTTCTCCTTGTCTCTGAGGCGTTCTCCTTGGCTCTGAGGCGTTCTCCTTGGCTCTGAGGCGTTCTCCTTGGCTCTGAGGCGTTCCCAAATGAAAAGGCCGTCGTGCTGCTCCACGGATGTGGCTGGTCTAAAAGGCTGTGGACTTGAAAAGTTGCAAAGGTCCTTGCTTGATTTTGCATGATGCAGCATCAATCACGTTATTAAAAACGGGCACAGGTTTCTTCAGTGTTTGGAAAGTTCACTTTCTACATGAACTGGTTCAGTTCATAGTTCATAATTCAAAATTTGAACTAAGTTCACAGCTCCAAAAATGAACTAGTTCAGTTCCTTTTTTCAATATTATGCAATAATTGTTCTAAATTATTCCAAAGCCCAAATACAACCACAGACAGCAATTATTTTATGAGTTTAATGCTGAAAATATGTGTCAGATTTCATCTTCATATCCAATTTTGAATCCTTTACCCAGGATTTACATTCACACTGAAGGCACAGACTTCCTCATGTGTTGTCCAGTCCACACTAGCAGCAGCAGCAGCTTTCAGCCCCTATATTCTCAAAAACATGAGGGAAAACTTGCTGGGCAAAGTTTGCACAGAATTGTTAGTTCCCATCCTCACCAACCGCATCATAAAACTCACGCAAGTGGTCGTAGCCGGGCAAATCGTTGCTGTTCTGTTGACTTCACGTTGCGGTCGCGTCCATGCTGCTTTTTGTTGTGATGCGCATGCGCAGCGCGGTGCGACACGCAAAAGCTGTCTGCGCTATCGGCCTCTACAACCGGAGCGCTCACACTTGCCAGGCTCTTTTTGGGCAACTTAACGCTGTGTTTTTCGCCTGAAAGTCTCTAGAAGGAAACTCGAATGGAACTGCTGTAACTCTTTGGTCTTTCTGACTTACAACCCTGCGGGGGTTTTGGCGCCGTGGCTTCAGCCAATCAGCATGCACGCTGGGGTCAGAGCTGATAAGGGGACGAGGTCTGGCTTTAGGCCACAAGAGTTACACGAAAGGTAAAATTGTCCACACAACAAGTTATGAAACAGTTAAAATGACAAACACGATAACACAATATGTACATGTAAAGTCATCTGGTGGACACATTTTTGCAATCTGATGATTGTTTATTAAAACTACTAAAACCGCAGAGTCTTTCAGCGTTTGTCTTGGAGAGATCGTTACTCTCTGTGATCCAGAAGGACTCATTTGATGAAAAGTTATTTTCAAAGTTCAAAGCGTCTCTATCACGTCCTCTGCTTTTGAGAGCCGTAAAACTCCACACCGTTGATAACACCTTACCCCGCATTCCTGTCACCATGGCAACAGGGGGAGGACATCTGCATATCCTACACCATAAACAAACAAAACATGTGGATAACATTTATTATTTACTTTCATTACGTTCATTCACTTTCTAGAGCACGTAATAAAAGTACCACAACCGCCTGACCCCACAGCAAAACAACCCCCCCCCCCAACCGCCTGACCCCACACAGCAAAACAACCCCCCCCCACAACCGCCTGACCCCACACAGCAAAACAACCCCCCCCCCCCAACCGCCTGACCCCACACAGCAAAACAACCCCCCCCCCCAACCGCCTGACCCCACACAGCAAAACAACCCCCCCCCACAACCGCCTGACCCCACACAGCAAAACAACCCCCCCCCCCAACCGCCTGACCCCACAGCAAAACAACCCCCCCCCCAACCGCCTGACCCCACACAGCAAAACAACCCCCCCCCCCAACCGCCTGACCCCACACAGCAAAACAACCCCCCCCCCACAACCGCCTGACCCCACACAGCAAAACAACCCCCCCCCCCCAACCGCCTGACCCCACAGCAAAACAACCCCCCCCCACAACCGCCTGACCCCACACAGCAAAACAACCCCCCCCCCCAACCGCCTGACCCCACACAGCAAAACAACCCCCCCCCCCAACCGCCTGACCCCACACAGCAAAACAACCCCCCCCCACAACCGCCTGACCCCACACAGCAAAACAACCCCCCCACAACCCCTTGACCCCACACAGCAAAACAACCCCCCCCCCCCAACCGCCTGACCCCACACAGCAAAACAACCCCCCCCCCAACCGCCTGACCCCACACAGCAAAACAACCCCCCCCCCCAACCGCCTGATCCCACACAGCAAAACAACCCCCCCCCACAACCGCCTGACCCCACACAGCAAAACAACCCCCCCCCACAACCGCCTGACCCCACACAGCAAAACAACCCCCCCCCACAACCGCCTGACCCCACACAGCAAAACAACCCCCCCACAACCCCTTGACCCCACACAGCAAAACAACCCCCCCCCACAACCGCCTGACCCCACACAGCAAAACAACCTCACCCACAACCACCTGACCCACACAGCAAAACAACCCCCCCCCACAACCGCCTGACCCCACACAGCAAAACAACCCCCCCCCCACAACCGCCTGACCCCACACAGCAAAACAACCCCCCCCCCACAACCGCCTGACCCCACACAGCAAAACAACCCCCCCCCACAACCGCCTGACCCCACACAGCAAAACAACCCCCCCCCACAACCGCCTGACCCCACACAGCAAAACAACCCCCCCCACAACCGCCTGACCCCACACAGCAAAACAACCCCCCCCACAACCTCCTGACCCCACACAGCAAAACAACCCACCCCCACAACCACCTGACCCACACAGCAAAACAACCCCCCCCACAACCGCCTGACCCCACACAGCAAAACAACCCCCCCCCCAAAACCGCCTGACCCCACACAGCAAAACAACCCCCCCCACAACCGCCTGACCCCACACAGCAAAACAACCCCACCCACAACCACCTGACCCCACACAGCAAAACAACCCCCCCCCCACAACCGCCTGACCCCACACAGCAAAACAACCCCCCCCACAACCCCTTGACCCCCCCCAGCAAAACACCCCCCCCCCACAACCGCCTGACCTCACACAGCAAAACAACCCCCCACACAACCGCCTGACCCCACACAGCAAAAAAAAAAAACCCCACAACCGCCTGACCCCACACAGCAAAACAACCCCCCCCACAACCGCCTGACCCCACACAGCAAAACAACCCCCCCCCACAACCGCCTGACCCCACACAGCAAAAAAAAAAAACCCCACAACCGCCTGACCCCACACAGCAAAACAACCCCCCCCCACAACCGCCTGACCCCACACAGCAAAACAACCCCCCCCACAACCGCCTAACCCCACACAGCAAAACAACCCCCCCCCCCCCAACCGCCTGACCCCACACAGCAAAACAACCCCCCCCCACAACCGCCTGACCCCACACAGCAAAACAACCCCCCCCACAACCGCCTGACCCCACACAGCAAAACACCCCCCCCCCACAACCGCCTGACCCCACACAGCAAAACAACCCCCCACACAACCGCCTGACCCCACAGAGCAAAACAACCCCCCACACAACCGCCTGACCCCACAGAGCAAAACAACCCCCCCCCACAACCGCCTGACCCCACACAGCAAAACAACCCCCCCCCCACAACCGCCTGACCCAACACAGCAAAACAACCCCCCCCCCACAACCGCCTGACCCCACACAGCAAAACAACCCCCCCCCCAACCGCCTGACCCCACACAGCAAAACAACCCCCCCCCACAACCGCCTGACCCCACACAGCAAAACAACCCCCCCCCACAACCGCCTGACCCCACACAGCAAAACAACCCCCCCCACAACCGCCTGACCCCACACAGCAAAACAACCCTCACCCACAACCACCTGACCCACACAGAAAAACAACCCCCCCCCACAACTGCCTGACCCCACACAGCAAAACAACCCCCCCCAAAACCGCCTGACCCCACACAGCAAAACAACCCCCCCCCACAACCGCCTGACCCCACACAGCAAAACAACCCCCCCCCCACAACCGCCTGACCCCACACAGCAAAACAACCCCCCCCACAACCCCTTGACCCCACACAGCAAAACAACCCCCCCCACAACCGCCTGACCCCACACAGCAAAACAACCCCACCCACAACCGCCTGACCCCACACAGCAAAACAACCCCCCCCACAACCGCCTGACCCCACACAGCAAAACAACCCCCCCCACAACCGCCTGACCCCACAGCAAAACAACCCACCCCCACAACAAAACAACCCCCCCCCACAACCGCCTGACCCCACACAGCAAAACAACCCCCCCCCCAAAACCGCCTGACCCCACACAGCAAAACAACCCCCCCCACAACCGCCTGACCCCACACAGCAAAACAACCCCACCCACAACCACCTGACCCCACACAGCAAAACAACCCCCCCCCCACAACCGCCTGACCCCACACAGCAAAACAACCCCCCCCACAACCCCTTGACCCCACACAGCAAAACAACCCCCCCCCCCACAACCGCCTGACCCCACACAGCAAAACAACCCCCCACACAACCGCCTGACCCCACACAGCAAAACAACCCCCCCCCCACAACCGCCTGACCCCACACAGCAAAACAACCCCCCCCCACAACCGCCTGACCCCACACAGCAAAACAACCCCCCCCCACAACCGCCTGACCCCACACAGCAAAACAACCCCCCCCACAACCGCCTGACCCCACACAGCAAAACACCCCCCCCCCCCAACCGCCTGACCCCACACAGCAAAACAACCCCCCCCCACAACCGCCTGACCCCACACAGCAAAACAACCCCCCCCCACAACCGCCTGACCCCACACAGCAAAACAACCCCCCCCACAACCGCCTGACCCCACACAGCAAAACAACCTCACCCACAACCACCTGACCCACACAGCAAAACAACCCCCCCCAAAACCGCCTGACCCCACACAGCAAAACAACCCCCCCCACAACCGCCTGACCCCACACAGCAAAACAACCCCACCCACAACCACCTGACCCCACACAGCAAAACAACCCCCCCCCACAACCGCCTGACCCCACACAGCAAAACAACCCCCCCGCACAACTGCCTGACCCCACACAGCAAAACAACCCCCCCCCCACAACCGCCTGACCCCACACAGCAAAACAACCCCCCCCCCACAACCGCCTGACCCCACACAGCAAAACAACCCCCCCCCACAACCGCCTGACCCCACACAGCAAAACAACCCCCCACACAACCGCCTGACCCCACACAGCAAAACAACCCCCCCCACAACCGCCTGACCCCAAACAGCAAAACAACCCCCCCCACAACCGCCTGACCCAACACAGCAAAACAACCCCCCCCCCACAACCGCCTGACCCCACACAGCAAAACAACCCCCCCCCACAACCGCCTGACCCCACACAGCAAAACAACCCCCCCCCCACAACCGCCTGACCCCACACAGCAAAACAACCCCCCCCCACAACCGCCTGACCCCACACAGCAAAACAACCCCCCCCACAACCGCCTGACCCCACACAGCAAAACAACCTCACCCACAACCACCTGACCCACACAGCAAAACAACCCCCCCCCAACAACTGACCCCACACAGCAAAACAACCCCCCCCAAAACCGCCTGACCCCACACAGCAAAACAACCCCCCCCACAACCGCCTGACCCCACACAGCAAAACAACCCCACCCACAACCACCTGACCCCACACAGCAAAACAACCCCCCCCCACAACCGCCTGACCCCACACAGCAAAACAACCCCCCCCCCACAACCGCCTGACCCCACACAGCAAAACAACCCCCCCCACAACCACCTGACCCCACACAGCAAAACAACCCCCCCCCCACAACCGCCTGACCCCACACAGCAAAACAACCCCCCCCCACAACCGCCTGACCCCACACAGCAAAACAACCCCCCCCCCCACAACCGCCTGACCCCACACAGCAAAACAACCCCCCCCCACAACCGCCTGACCCCACACAGCAAAACAACCCCCCACACAACCGCCTGACCCCACACAGCAAAACAACCCCCCCCCACAACCGCCTGACCCCACACAGCAAAACAACCCCCCCCCACAACCGCCTGACCCCACACAGCAAAACAACCCCCCCCCCACAACCGCCTGACCCCACACAGCAAAACAACCCCCCCCCCACAACCGCCTGACCCCACACAGCAAAACAACCCCCCCCCCACCGCCTGACCCCACACAGCAAAACAACCCCCCCCCCACAACCGCCTGACCCCACACAGCAAAACAACCCCCCCCCACAACCGCCTGACCCCACACAGCAAAACAACCCCCCCCCGACCGCCTGACCCCACACAGCAAAACAACCCCCCCCCCCAACCGCCTGACCCCACACAGCAAAACAACCCCCCCCCCAAAACCGCCTGACCCCACACAGCAAAACAACCCCCCCCACAACCGCCTGACCCCACACAGCAAAACAACCCCCCCCCCACAACCGCCTGACCCCACACAGCAAAACAACCCCCCCCCCCACAACCGCCTGACCCCACACAGCAAAACAACCCCCCCCAAAACCGCCTGACCCCACACAGCAAAACAACCCCCCCCACAACCGCCTGACCCCACACAGCAAAACAACCCCCCCCACAACCCCTTGACCCCACACAGCAAAACAACCCCCCCCACAACCGCCTGACCCCACACAGCAAAACAACCTCACCCACAACCACCTGACCCACACAGCAAAACAACCCCCCCCCACAACTGCCTGACCCCACACAGCAAAACAACCCCCCCCAAAACCGCCTGACCCCACACAGCAAAACAACCCCCCCCACAACCGCCTGACCCCACACAGCAAAACAACCCCACCCACAACCACCTGACCCCACACAGCAAAACAACCCCCCCCCCCACAACCGCCTGACCCCACACAGCAAAACAACCCCCCCCCCACAACCGCCTGACCCCACACAGCAAAACAACCCCCCCCACAACCACCTGACCCCACACAGCAAAACAACCCCCCCCACAACCGCCTGACCCCACACAGCAAAACAACCCCCCTCACAACCGCCTGACCCCACACAGCAAAACAACCCCCCCCCCCACAACCGCCTGACCCCACACAGCAAAACAACCCCCCCCACAACCGCCTGACCCCACACAGCAAAACAACCCACCCCCACAACCGCCTGACCCCACACAGCAAAACAACCCCCCCCCACCCACACACTCACTCACACAGGTCTTTGTGAATGGTCAACACACAGCAAAACAATCCACCCCCACAACCGCCTGACCCCACACAGCAAAACAACCCCCCCCCACAACGGCCTGACCCCACACAGCAAAACAACCCCCCCCACAACCGCCTGACCCCACACAGCAAAACAACCCCCCCCCCACAACCGCCTGACCCCACACAGCAAAACAACCCCCCACACAACCGCCTGACCCCACACAGCAAAACAACCCACCCCCACAACCGCCTGACCCCACACAGCAAAACAACCCACCCCCACAACCGCCTGACCCCACACAGCAAAACAACGCCCCCCCCACAACCGCCTGACCCCACACAGCAAAACAACCCCCCCCACAACTGCCTGACCCCACACAGCAAAACAACCCCCCCCCCACAACCGCCTGACCCCACACAGCAAAACAACCCCCCACACAACCGCCTGACCCCACACAGCAAAACAACCCCCCCCACAACCGCCTGACCCCACACAGCAAAACAACCCCCCCCACAACCGCCTGACCCCACACAGCAAAACAACCCACCCCCACAACCACCTGACCCACACAGCAAAACAACCCCCCCCACAACCGCCTGACCCCACACAGCAAAACAACCCCCCCCCAAAACCGCCTGACCCCACACAGCAAAACAACCCCCCCCACAACCGCCTGACCCCACACAGCAAAACAACCCCCCCCCACAACCGCCTGACCCCACACAGCAAAACAACCCCCCCCCCACAACCGCCTGACCCCACACAACAAAACAACCCCCCCCACAACCGCCTGACCCCACACAGCAAAACAACCCCCCCCCCCAACCGCCTGACCCCACACAGCAAAACAACCCCCCCCCACAACCGCCTGACCCCACACAGCAAAACAACCCCCCCCACAACCGCCTGACCCCACACAGCAAAACAACCCCCCCCACAACCGCCTGACCCCACACAGCAAAACAACCCCCCCCCCAACCGCCTGACCCCACACAGCAAAACAACCCCCCCAAAACCGCCTGACCCCACACAGCAAAACAACCCCCCCCACAACCGCCTGACCCCACACAGCAAAACAACCCCCCCCCCACAGCAAAACAACCCCCCCCACAACCGCCTGACCCCACACAGCAAAACAACCCCCCCCCCAACCGCCTGACCCCACACAGCAAAACAACCCCCCCCAAAACCGCCTGACCCCACACAGCAAAACAACCCCCCCCACAACCGCCTGACCCCACACAGCAAAACAACCCCCCCCCCACAGCAAAACAACCCCCCCCCCACAACCGCCTGACCCCACACAGCAAAACAACCCCCCCCACAACCCCTTGACCCCACACAGCAAAACAACCCCCCCCACAACCGCCTGACCCCACACAGCAAAACAACCTCACCCACAACCACCTGACCCACACAGCAAAACAACCCCCCCCCACAACTGCCTGACCCCACACAGCAAAACAACCCCCCCCAAAACCGCCTGACCCCACACAGCAAAACAACCCCCCCCACAACCGCCTGACCCCACACAGCAAAACAACCCCACCCACAACCACCTGACCCCACACAGCAAAACAACCCCCCCCCACAACCGCCTGACCCCACACAGCAAAACAACCCCCCCCACAACCGCCTGACCCCACACAGCAAAACAACCCCCCCCACAACCACCTGACCCCACACAGCAAAACAACCCCCCCCACAACCGCCTGACCCCACACAGCAAAACAACCCCCCCCACAACCGCCTGACCCCACACAGCAAAACAACCCACCCCCACAACCACCTGACCCACACAGCAAAACAACCCCCCCCCCCACAACCGCCTGACCCCACACAGCAAAACAACCCCCCCCCCAAAACCGCCTGACCCCACACAGCAAAACAACCCCCCCCACAACCGCCTGACCCCACACAGCAAAACAACCCCACCCACAACCACCTGACCCCACACAGCAAAACAACCCCCCCCCCCCACAACCGCCTGACCCCACACAGCAAAACAACCCCCCCCACAACCCCTTGACCCCACACAGCAAAACAACCCCCCCCCCACAACCGCCTGACCCCACACAGCAAAACAACCCCCCCCAAAACCGCCTGACCCCACACAGCAAAACAACCCCCCCCCACAACCGCCTGACCCCACACAGCAAAACAACCCCCCCCCACAACCGCCTGACCCCACACAGCAAAACAACCCCACCCACAACCACCTGACCCCACACAGCAAAACAACCCCCCCCCCACAACCGCCTGACCCCACACAGCAAAACAACCCCCCCCACAACCGCCTGACCCCACACAGCAAAACAACCCCCCCCCACAACCACCTGACCCCACACAGCAAAACAACCCCCCCCCACAACCGCCTGACCCCACACAGCAAAACAACCCCCCCCCACAACCGCCTGACCCCACACAGCAAAACAACCCCACCCACAACCACCTGACCCCACACAGCAAAACAACCCCCCCCCACAACCGCCTGACCCCACACAGCAAAACAACCCCCCCCACAACCGCCTGACCCCACACAGCAAAACAACCCCCCCCCACAACCACCTGACCCCACACAGCAAAACAACCCCCCCCCCACAACCGCCTGACCCCACACAGCAAAACAACCCCCCCCACAACCGCCTGACCCCACACAGCAAAACAACCCCCCCCACAACCGCCTGACCCCACACAGCAAAACACCCCCCCCCACAACCGCCTGACCCCACACAGCAAAACAACCCCCCCCACAACCACCTGACCCCACACAGCAAAACAACCCCCCCCCCAACCGCCTGACCCCACACAGCAAAACAACCCCCCCCAGAACCGCCTGACCCCACACAGCAAAACAACCCCCCCCACAACCGCCTGACCCCACACAGCAAAACAACCCCCCCCCACAGCAAAACAACCCCCCCCCCCACAACCGCCTGACCCCACACAGCAAAACAACCCCCCCCACAACCCCTTGACCCCACACAGCAAAACAACCCCCCCCACAACCGCCTGACCCCACACAGCAAAACAACCTCACCCACAACCACCTGACCCACACAGCAAAACAACCCCCCCCCCACAACTGCCTGACCCCACACAGCAAAACAACCCCCCCCAAAACCGCCTGACCCCACACAGCAAAACAACCCCCCCCACAACCGCCTGACCCCACACAGCAAAACAACCCCACCCACAACCACCTGACCCCACACAGCAAAACAACCCCCCCCCACAACCGCCTGACCCCACACAGCAAAACAACCCCCCCCACAACCGCCTGACCCCACACAGCAAAACAACCCCCCCCACAACCACCTGACCCCACACAGCAAAACAACCCCCCCCACAACCGCCTGACCCCACACAGCAAAACAACCCCCCCCACAACCGCCTGACCCCACACAGCAAAACAACCCACCCCCACAACCACCTGACCCACACAGCAAAACAACCCCCCCCCCACAACCGCCTGACCCCACACAGCAAAACAACCCCCCCCCCCAAAACCGCCTGACCCCACACAGCAAAACAACCCCCCCCACAACCGCCTGACCCCACACAGCAAAACAACCCCACCCACAACCACCTGACCCCACACAGCAAAACAACCCCCCCCCCACAACCGCCTGACCCCACACAGCAAAACAACCCCCCCCACAACCCCTTGACCCCACACAGCAAAACAACCCCCCCCCACAACCGCCTGACCCCACACAGCAAAACAACCCCCCCCAAAACCGCCTGACCCCACACAGCAAAACAACCCCCCCCCACAACCGCCTGACCCCACACAGCAAAACAACCCCCCCCCACAACCGCCTGACCCCACACAGCAAAACAACCCCACCCACAACCACCTGACCCCACACAGCAAAACAACCCCCCCCCCACAACCGCCTGACCCCACACAGCAAAACAACCCCCCCCACAACCGCCTGACCCCACACAGCAAAACAACCCCCCCCCACAACCACCTGACCCCACACAGCAAAACAACCCCCCCCCACAACCGCCTGACCCCACACAGCAAAACAACCCCCCCCACAACCGCCTGACCCCACACAGCAAAACAACCCCCCCCACAACCGCCTGACCCCACACAGCAAAACACCCCCCCCCACAACCGCCTGACCCCACACAGCAAAACAACCCCCCCCACAACCACCTGACCCCACACAGCAAAACAACCCCCCCCACAACCGCCTGACCCCACACAGCAAAACAACCCCCCCCACAACCGCCTGACCCCACACAGCAAAACAACCCACCCCCAAAACCACCTGACCCACACAGCAAAACAACCCCCCCCACAACCGCCTGACCCCACACAGCAAAACAACCCCCCCCCAAAACCGCCTGACCCCACACAGCAAAACAACCCCCCCCACAACCGCCTGACCCCACACAGCAAAACAACCCCACCCACAACCACCTGACCCCACACAGCAAAACAACCCCCCCCCACAACCACCTGACCCCACACAGCAAAACAACCCCCCCCACAACCCCTTGACCCCACACAGCAAAACAACCCCCCCCCCACAACCGCCTGACACCACACAGCAAAACAACCTCACCCACAACCACCTGACCCACACAGCAAAACAACCCCCCCCCCCACAACCGCCTGACCCCACACAGCAAAACACCCCCCCCCCAAAACCGCCTGACCCCACACAGCAAAACAACCCCCCCCACAACCGCCTGACCCCACACAGCAAAACAACCCACCCCCACAACCGCCTGACCCCACACAGCAAAACACCCCCCCCCCACAACCGCCTGACCCCACACAGCAAAACAACCCCCCCCACAACCGCCTGACCCCACACAGCAAAACAACCCCCCCCCCACAACCGCCTGACCCCACACAGCAAAACAACCCCCCCCACAACCGCCTGACCCCACACAGCAAAACAACCCACCCCCACAACCGCCTGACCCCACACAGCAAAACAACCCCCCCCCACCCACACACTCACTCACACAGGTCTTTGTGAATGGTCAACACACAGCAAAACAATCCACCCCCACAACCGCCTGACCCCACACAGCAAAACAACCCCCCCCACAACCGCCTGACCCCACACAGCAAAACAACCCCCCCCCACAACCGCCTGACCCCACACAGCAAAACAACCCCCCACACAACCGCCTGACCCCACACAGCAAAACAACCCACCCCCACAACCGCCTGACCCCACACAGCAAAACAACCCACCCCCACAACCGCCTGACCCCACACAGCAAAACAACGCCCCCCCCCACAACCGCCTGACCCCACACAGCAAAACAACCCCCCCCACAACCGCCTGACCCCACACAGCAAAACAACCCCCCCCACAACCGCCTGACCCCACACAGCAAAACAACCCACCCCCACAACCGCCTGACCCCACACAGCAAAACAACCCCCCCCACAACCGCCTGACCCCACACAGCAAAACAACCCCCCCCCACAACTGCCTGACCCCACACAGCAAAACAACCCCCCCCCCACAACCGCCTGACCCCACACAGCAAAACAACCCCCCACACAACCGCCTGACCCCACACAGCAAAACAACCCCCCCCACAACCGCCTGACCCCACACAGCAAAACAACCCCCCCCCACAACCGCCTGACCCCACACAGCAAAACAACCCCCCACACAACCGCCTGACCCCACACAGCAAAACAACCCCCCCCCACAACCGCCTGACCCCACACAGCAAAACAACCCCCCCCACAACCGCCTGACCCCACACAGCAAAACAACCCACCCACTCCCACACTCACTCCCACACTCACTCCCACACACACTCACACAGGTCTTTGTGAATGGTCAGGGGCCCCACATGGCAATTCTGGGCCCCTTAAAAAAAAAAATCCTTTTCAACTGATGTTTTTTATCACGAATGAGCAGAAAACTTTCAACCGACACAGATTTATGCCATAAACAAAAAAAACATGAGAATAACGTTTATTATTTACTTTTCTAGTTCATTCACTTTCCAGAACACGTAATAAAAGTAGTAAAAACATTTTGCAGGCATCAATTCCACCAACAAAAAAAGCAAATCACAAACACAAAGTTTACGATTAAGGGACAATGTGGAACTTTGTAACTGGAGGTGGCAAGTCACCTGCACGCTTCCATGGAAACGATTGGCCAAGGAACAACACACTGGCCGAGTACGAGTCAGGTTTGTGGACATGCAAGCCCGCTCGCAGTAAACTGGGATTTATACATGTTTAGAGCAATAAAAACACAGATTAGACAGTAGGCCAGCGAATCACAACGTGTCTTCTACAAAAGAACCCGCCGCTGTAGTTTAGGTCTCTACAACATGAACACGGATTAGTCACGTTCCAGTCTCACTTTGGTCAGGACCTCACTATTCAAAATGGATCACAATTTAAATGCTGGGCCAACAACATTCACCGCTGACCCGACATTTTAAAGCTTTTAAATCAGCAAATCAGGCCTTCTGTGCGGATTGTGTTGATGTTACGGCTCCTTAAGGTTTTATGAGATGAAATACACACGTTTCTTCAAATCACTCAGGATGTTGTGTCTTTCCTCAACTGTCAAGGCTCAAAATCTGCTCTGAACGGTTCTGTCTCGCGATCACGCGGGACGAGTGTTTTGAGACTGTGGAGATGATGATGGAGCTGGTGGAGATGATAGAGATAGTGGAGATGATAGAGACGATAGAGATGATGGAGACGATGGAGATGATAGAGACGATAGAGACGATAGAGATGATGGAGCTGATAGAAATCGTGGAGATGATGGAGATGATGGAGATGATGGAGACGATAGAGACGATGGAGCTGATGGAGATGATGGAGATGATGGAGACGATAGAGCTGATGGAGCTGATGGAGATGAAGGAGATGAAGGAGATGATGGAGATGAAGGAGATGAAGGAGCTGATGGAGATGAAGGAGATGATGAGAAGATGGAGCTGATGGAGACGATAGAGACGATGGAGCTGATGGAGATGAAGGAGATGAAGGAGATGATGGAGACGATAGAGACGATAGAGACGATGGAGCTGATGGAGATGAAGGAGATGAAGGAGCTGATGGAGATGAAGGAGATGAAGGAGCTGATGGAGATGAAGGAGATGATGAGAAGATGGAGCTGATGGAGACGATAGAGATGATGGAGATGAAGGAGAGGAAGGAGCTGATGGAGATGGAGATGATGAGATGATGGAGATGATGGAGACGATAGAGATGATGGAGACGATGGAGATGATGGAGACGATGGAGATGATGGAGATGATGGAGACAATAGAGACAATGGAGACGATAGAGATGATGGAGACGATAGAGACGATGGAGCTGATGGAGATGATGGAGATGATGGAGACGATAGAGCTGATGGAGATGAAGGAGATGAAGGAGATGATGGAGACGATAGAGCTGATGGAGATGAAGGAGATGAAGGAGCTGATGGAGATGAAGGAGATGAAGGAGCTGATGGAGATGAAGGAGATGAAGGAGCTGATGGAGATGAAGGAGATGATGAGAAGATGGAGCTGATGGAGACGATAGAGATGATGGAGATGAAGGAGAGGAAGGAGCTGATGGAGATGGAGATGATGAGATGATGGAGATGATGGAGACGATAGAGACAATGGAGACGATAGAGATGATGGAGATGATGGAGACGATGGAGACAATGGAGACGATAGAGATGATGGAGATGATGGAGACGATAGAGACGATAGAGACGATGGAGACGATGGAGATGATGGAGACGATGGAGATGATGGAGATGATGGAGACAATAGAGACAATGGAGACGATAGAGATGATGGAGACGATAGAGACGATGGAGCTGATGGAGATGATGGAGATGATGGAGACGATAGAGCTGATGGAGATGAAGGAGATGAAGGAGATGATGGAGACGATAGAGACGATGGAGCTGATGGAGATGAAGGAGATGAAGGAGCTGATGGAGATGAAGGAGATGATGAGAAGATGGAGCTGATGGAGACGATAGAGATGATGGAGATGAAGGAGAGGAAGGAGCTGATGGAGATGGAGATGATGAGATGATGGAGATGATGGAGACGATAGAGACAATGGAGACGATAGAGATGATGGAGACGATGGAGACAATGGAGACGATAGAGATGATGGAGATGATGGAGATGATGGAGACAATAGAGATGATGGAGACGATAGAGATGATGGAGATGATGGAGACGATAGAGATGATGGAGACGATAGAGATGATGGAGATGATGGAGGTGATGAGATGATGGAGCTGAGGGCCTCCTTGTCCACCACATCTCACGATCATCAACAACACTTTTGGACAGAACTTCCCACTGTTTGGATCCGTGCATCCGGCTCGGCAGACGCGCCCGGCACGCGCGTCTACGCCGCATCACCGCCTTTAACGTCACGGCGCGGAACCTAAACACGGTCCCCTAGTAACGCGCGCGCATACGGGGTAAACGTTAGGGCTGTCGGGGGGGGCTCTGCGCGCGGCGGAGGAGGAGACGCGCGCGGCACGTAACGCGCGGCGGCGGCGCGTGAAGGCGGCGCGCGCGGGCGCAACGGAGACGCGCGGCTCGTGCGGGAAACGCGCGTACGAAAGCCGCGCCCGTGTCGTCTTACCGCGAGCGTAGACGCGTTGTGTATCCAGCCAGGACTCCGCGGGCATCACATCAGCGCCATAGACACACGCTCCACTTCCGGTTTGCCGCCCGCGCCCCGCCCCCCGTGCGCCGCCCCGCGAGCGCCGCCACACGGACGGGAGGAGCGCGTGCGCGTTATGGACTGAACAAACTAACCCCATAAACAACTACATGAGGCCCTGGGGTTATTCTGTGGAGCGTTAAAGACTTCCCCTGGTAAAGGTGGAGAGGCCTTTAGGTTTGAGACGTAAACAAGTCATGATGCAGCGCGAAATAAACCCACAGGGAGCGAGAGAGTGGAGAGACATCAAGTAAAATGGAGATGGGAATTCGGGGGAGAAATGATGCGGTGTCAGGTGCAGTTACACTTATTGCCTACAGTCCATGTCGATTGTGACGTACGTGAGATGAAAAGTAGAGGAGGAGTTTAGCTTTGGCTGTGAACGACAGACTTCAGAATATTCACTCGGGCGACGCCGACGTTCACACAGACTGAGAATGTCCAAAGAACCGGCATCGGGGAAAACGGGTTCTGGGTTCGTCACACCAGAGTTAAACATCCATCCTGGCAGTTTCAAAGGCGTTCTGACTCATCAGCATCATTAACTACTATTCATGCTTTTTCATGGCAGAGCCGCCCGGACCGGCTCTACGAAGCTCTATGAAGCTCTACGAAGGTCTACAGAGGTCTACAAAGCTCTACGAAGGTCTACAAAGCTCTACAGAGGTCTACAAAGCTCTACGAAGGTCTACGAAGCTCTACGAAGCTCTACAGAGGTCTACAAAGCTCTACGAAGGTCTACGAAGCTCTACGAAGCTCTACAGAGGTCTACAAAGCTCTACGAAGGTCTACAAAGTTCTACGAAGGTCTACAAAGCTCTACAAAGCTCTACAAAGGTCTACAGAGGTCTACAAAGTTCTATGAAGGTCTACAAAGCTCTACAAAGCTCTACGAAGGTCTACGAAGCTCTACGAAGCTCTATGAAGCTCTACGAAGGTCTACAGAGGTTAACAAAGCTCTACGAAGGTCTACAGAGGTCTACAAAGCTCTACGAAGGTCTACAAAGTTCTACGAAGGTCTACAAAGTTCTACGAAGCTCTATGAAGCTCTACAGAGGTCTACAAAGTTCTACGAAGCTCTACAAAGCTCTACAAAGGTCTAAGAAGCTCTACAAAGCTCCACGAAGGTCTACGAAAGTCTACAAAGCATATCGACTCTTGTTTCAACTTGTCCGTCAGCAGATTCATGCGGGTCCCTGCTCATGAGGAGGTTTATGAATAAGAATCAGAATCAGAATCAGAAAGGTGTTTATTGCCATTTATCGATGAACAAAAATTCACAGACTTGTCCTTCAGGAACTTGTCCTTCAGGAACTTGTCCTTCAGGAACTTGTCCTGGTGGTTCGGTGCAATACAAACCACAAACATTGAACACTTTATACAGAGTTCATGGGAATGAGAGTGTCTGATGAGCAGGCTCTAAAGCAGGAGAGAGTTTTGGAGATGACCCGCAGTAAATTCGAGGTGAAAGCTATAATCAAAGCTCAAATTGTTTCAGAGCGGCAGTGGCGATGAAGGGCAGAAGGGCAGAGACACCTGTACGAGGCACAAACGAAGGTCTGGAGGATGAAAAGCCCGTGCAGGAGTCGAGCAGATTAAGGTCGGGACGCGCCGGGTTGAGTAAAACTGTATTCTCACCCGACAAGCATAATGTGAGTGCGGGGCAGAGCCAGACGCGGGGGAACACGTCCTTTTGCGCTGCAGGAGGTACAACGTGAAGAAGCAGAGTTTAAATGATATACTGACATTTACAGAAGGGGAGTTTAAGATGTTATTTACATGTTTGAGGGAGATAGAACTGTTCAAGCGGATTTGAAGAAGAAGATGATGTAGAAACGTGGCAGAAAATGCACCTAAACGTTGGCTGTCGCCCGCCAGAAAACTACAAGAAGAAGAACTAGCTTTAAAATGTTTGCATATGTAATTAGCTGTGTGTGTTTAAAAAAAAATGGAGTAAAAGTAAAGTTACGTGACTAAAAATGTTACTAAATTACAAGTACTGCAGCCTACGGAAATGTAGAACTGCGTCTGCGGCGGGAACAATATTTTCAGGCTTTTTCGTCAAAGGGAATATATTAAAACAACAACATTTACAGGTTAAAGTGAACAGTTTCAAGTTTTAATGTCTTTATTTTCTGGTGTTGACGTGAACTTCTGCTCCAGGTGTATTTACAGTATTTACAGTATTTGCAGTATTTGCAGTATTTACATAAAGGTCTGAACATGCTGCTGTGATTATCATCTGGAACTCACTCTTTTTATCTTCATTCATCATTGATTTATTTAGAGACTTGGCCCACTCTAAAAGGCGTTTCGTGAGTATATTTGTGAGTTTGCTCGTACAGATATAGAGGTCATAGAGTTGACCCGTCAGTTATTTCAGTTACTCCCCGACGTCTGTTCTGTTGCAAAAGAGGGAAACAAAAGAGTGTCCTGGTGCTTGATCCTGGACCAGAACGTATAGTTTGCCTTCACATGAAGTCAATGATTGTTTGACACACTGACACATTCAACCCAAAGCATGAGTTCACTCTTGAAACGCCTGTGGTGTGTTCACAGCTCGTCGTTACCAAGACGCACCACTGGAGGGCGACAGCGACACACAGAACAAACCACACTTATTGTGTTCCGCTGCTGTGGCTACAACTAGTGTTCACTTTAAATAGTCACATCATTTTTTTTCCTATTAATGATGTTTATTCTTAGAGATAGAATGAATAAACAACACAACTTAAAGTAGAACAAAGAAACACTTTTACAATATCAAACGTCTTTGCAAGTCCCTGGGATAGTTAAATATGTATTTTCCGGGCGTTTGAAGTGTGTCGTCGCCCCCTGCTGTCTCAAAACCCGCCTCGCAACGTCGATCTGAAGTTAACTCTGGCGTTTGGGCGTGTTCTCTGACAGTGTATTTATACATTGGAGCAGCAGGGGGCACTCTATCGCTTAAGTGACTTACTTTACTCAGCTTTGATCAACAGCTCGAATGTGTAATTTTCACAGTTTTTGAGCATGTATTTATCAGGAAAACGGTTTATATTCCAAGAGTAAATATGGTCAAACAAATCTCTAAATATGTGCTCGACTCAAGTGTGGAGACTGCAGAGAAAACCTCCAAATCGGGCTGGGTTAAAAATCAGGAAACGTCAACTTGATACAGCGATTAGCGTTAGCAACAACAAGTTCTGTGGCTATTTGTCCTTGTCAACTTGTTACTATTTTAATGCAACTTTTTCCAACCTTCCTGCAGTTTGGGAAATAAGTGTGGACTCTGCAGAGAAAAAAGTAGATAGCAAGTAGATATAGAAGAAAGGAACAGATAACACTCTTAATAACACTCTAAAACTCCTATGTACAGAACCTCACATATTCTTAACAGGGAATAGAGAAAATAGAAAAATAAAAACAAATAAAAAATAGAAATAAAACTTGACTTAAAACTAATAAATCAAGCTTAGAATATCCACAAAGCCTTCTTTACGATCCGTCAAAATCTTGTTCAGTCCAAGATTCCCTTTTGGTGTCGTTTGTGTGTCGTTTGTGTGTTTAAGGGCCGATCTTTGTGTCTCTGAGGGAGGAAATGCATTTGGAGAAAACAGCCTTTGAAATCTATGGATGCAAGTGGATGAAATGAAGTCATAAAACACCTTTAAATGCAAATTGGGCAATGCTTTTTCCACATGAAAGCTTTTATGTCGAGAGAGCAAACTGACCGATAAACAAAAGGAAAGGGGCTTATTCTGCCGTAGTGTCAGTGTCAGTTATGAATATTTTGTGCGGCGGCTTCTCTTGCGCGCACTCCCGGACAAGTCTCGCGGGATCACTCAATAACCTGAAGGTAATTAGTATGTGTGCTTAGCCTCCAGCATCTGTTAGCCTTTAGCGCCCCGTTAGCCCCATTGACACCGAGCTAATGAGAATGTCAATCACACAAAGTGACTCCAGACACGCACATACACTGAGGAGGATACTTCATCACTCCCCGCGACTCGGATTCATTATTACAAGGATTAGCGCGGGAGTGTGTGCCCAACGTCTATCCAAATGTATGGAGTGAAATAGAAGCAGACAAACCCACGTCGTCAGTTTAAAGTTCCATATCTCACAAGGATTGACTTTAAATGGGAAGATTTGTTGAGAAACTTCTGTAAAATGTTTTCTTGTAGATTTTCTACGAATCAGAACGTGATTTGATCATTTCTGCGTGAACCGCGATAAAAAGTAGTGTTTTGCCGATACTTTTTAAAGAAATGTATAGCATTCTTAGTGTTAGGTGGCTAAAGAACTAAGGCTACTCAACAAAATAGTCCCGTAAAAGTATTTCATAAAACATCAGATGAATCACTTCTGAATCCCACAATGCAGTTCTGTAAATTTCATTCCAAAGTGTTCTCACATTATCTCGAAAAAAAATGTATTACTTCACAAATCTAAATAAATGAGCCAATTTAAAAGCCCTATGGACTATAATTCAAGTCGATTTCATAAGTGTGTGTGGTCACATGTTTCAAGGCCCTGCATTGCCGCTTGCGGGTGTAACAGTTTAGGTTGGCCTGGCGTCTGTTCTGTTGAAGTTCGGTGAAATATTTACGGTTCATTAACGTAAACTTACTGTGAATTCTAAGTGTTTGATTCTTCCGTCACGTCATGATCACTCGCATTAGTTCACGTCAACAGCTCCAACATAAAAGTATTACAACTTTAAATAGACTTCAGAAAATAACGATGAATGAAACTGATGTGGGGAAAGATTGTTTTAAGTACTTTAACTTTTACATTTTCTGCCTCCAAAGGTGATTTGACCAACATTCTGCTTCCACTCCAAATGCTAATGCTTTTGTCAATAGAATGTTTTTTTAGCCTCTGCAGTCTGTACTTAAAGAACTCTAGCATGACATATGCAGATTTAAAAAAAAATTAAACCCGTTTCTAACATTGTTCCCTCATTAAAAATTTTCATTTAGCTTCATTCACACTAGTTTGATGAATCCTGGTCAGAAAGTCCTCAGAGTTTCAAAATCACTTCAGTACTGAATCTCCTCGGTAACTGTCGTTTTCTCGATCCGCGACGTGGCTCTGAGAAGAATCCATAAATCTCCAGACTCCTGTGAATTTTCTCGTATAATCACAATCAGTACAACTGCTGAGACCTGGAAGTGAGAGGCCAGCTTTAAACATGCATTGAAAATATTTTATTGAATTTATTATTTATTCCCCCTACAGCCAATGGATGGCGCCAACACCCAGCAAGTCCCACGGTAAACAGCAGAAATCCAAATGTACTTTTGTTATGAACCTTTTTTTTTTAGTTCCAAAACATGAAATACCAAACTAAATGTACTCAAGAGAATGTTTAAAGGCTGATAAAACATAATATATTTCCTTTAAGCTGCTCTGGGCATTAGCCGTAGCATTAGCCACTAGCAGTAAACGGCGGCTGCTTGTGCTCACATCTACAGCTCCTCAAACAGCGAGGTATTGGATCAGTGATTGCTCTGAATACTCGCAGACGTCTAAAGAATGTGCAGTATTGGAGCTTTTGCCAATACGGGTATCGGAACAACTTTAGAAAGACGTGACAGACACTCATTTATCAACACATTTCGCTGGCGGGATAGGACCTTTCTGTGCAGACACCGGATGTTCTCCCGTTCTGCCAAATCCACCCCCAACATCCCGGACCACGACGAGCTCAAGATCCCGGGTCGGGTCCACTGCTCCTGACGGGTGAGTCCAGCAGCATTGAAGGATGGGTCAAATGCAGAGGACAAATGACCTCACAAGAGCAAAAATAAATAAATAAAGTGTACATTCTCTTTGTTGGCCGGGTTTGGCTGCTGCAGTTATTGGAGGAAATGACTTCAGAATAACAAACACCGACGGTGACAGCATCTTTGAAGAGTGCTACTTTCCGCCGTTGTCGCGCGCTCGCTCCGTCTCCGCAGACTTCAGCCTGCGGGTTAAAAACACAATTAGAGCTCCACTTGTTCAAGCCAGGTGCAAAACCAGTTAGCTCAAATTGAAAAAAAATAAATGGCGTGTGCGTTTTGACCACTTCCCCCCCCCCCCCACACACTACTTGTTATTCAGAGCAGTGAGAGTCATCCCTGCCGCAAGTCTGATATGTAAATCAATTTGCTGAAAGCCGCGGGAAAAGCCAGGCCTTGTGTGTGTGTGCAGATGACATCATTGCTTCAGTGACAGTGTTCCATCACTTCAGTGGTGTGTGTGTGTGTGTGTGTGTGTGCGTGTGCGCCCCCTGCTGCGACGTCGTGGGGAGTGAGTTCTGATGAAAACACTGATGTGCATCCCCCAGGCCAATTTCTACACATTACTACAAATTACAACAAGACTTTGATCAAGCAAGATAAGAGCCAGGATATGCTTTTTTTTAAATGGTAAGTCGTACAGGATCTTTGATTATGGCCTTCTGACTTTTTTTTACTGGGGTGACAAGTCTTTCAAGATTCGAGCAAAGATTGAAGTGAGAAATAGTTTAATCCCATAAGAATTATACATATTTTGGAGCTTTAGTAGAAGTAAAAGTTTAAACAAAACATCTTAATCTTTCCTAGAAGGTTAAAATATATGCATAGTTTGAAGCAGGACAACACTAAGTCAAGCCTCTCACTTCTACAAGGGCTAAATCTGACCTCAATTTAAGACATTGCCTTTTCGACCCCTCGATTTGTGCAAATTTAGGGCCCTTTTTTGCGTGTTCATTTAATCCCAAGAGCAAAAACCTGTGCCGCATCGCTCTGGTCCTGCATTCAGCACATATTCCCCCCCTATTCTTTATTCCAACAGGCTCGTACGGCGCTGAAAGGATGACGTACAAACCTGAGGATGCGCGGTCGACAGAAGGACATCACCCTTTTGTTTTCAGCCTTCAGAAAACTCTGCAATCAGACAAGGAGCACGGCGCGTTAGTCACGTGACGCCCACGAGCCCGGTCCCGAGTGCCCCTTTCCTACCGTCATGTCCGAGTTGACGGCGTGGAACTCCTCCAGAGCTTTCCAGTCCCAGACCGCGCCCTCGAGCATCTGCGTCTGCACCGCCCTGGGGGGAAAAGCAGGACCGTGAGCGACTGCGGTCAAAATGGGTTCTATTGTTCCAGGCTAATGTGCTGCGCCAATGTGACAGTATGGGTTAGCCGCCGCCCCTGGTATAAAAACTCACCCCGTGACATTTGTTATGGCGTTGTCGGCAGGATCCTTGATTTCTATAGAGACTTCTTTTGTTACATAATCGGGTCGACTACTGAGCACATTTACAGGTGGTTACAAACGTTCTTATCTTTTATGTGACGGACCTGTAGCCTGCTGATCCACATTGTGTATTCATTCTGCTTTCATTTTAAAACTGTTGCTTGTTTGCCGTTTTTGCGCTTTTATATTTTGAACTCAGATTAAGTGACTATTTATTATATTGCTAACCTGAGGAACTGTGTCGGATTGTGCTATCATTTCATCTGTTCAACTTGTAAATGCGAGGCTGCAGTGAGTAGAGGACAGGGACGAGAGGGCTGTATGTCCATGGCGGGTTGCTATGGACCACTGCGCCAGTGGTAGCCTGTTTGTTCCATCAGTTCAACAGTCAACGCTGCGCGAGTTGTAGTCTATTGGGCCATGTAGAGTAGATAAGATAAGATATTCCTTTATTGTCCCACATGGGGAAATTTCATTGGTGCAACGCAGGTAGATACAGAGGCAGATACAGAAGAACAGATCACTTATAGGAAGTCTGAAAAACACTTTCAGTAGAAGATCTCCTATAAATAAATAAAAACTCCCATAGACAAATACATAAATACCATTGCATGTGATCATGACAGTAATTGCACATGAATATGTGTCACGACAGCACATAGATTGCACATGAATTTCACAGTAATTGCACATACGACAGAATTGCACATCAGTATTAGGTTAGGTCAGTATTGCGCCGGGATAACGTGACGATCTCCGGGTAAGACGACTGTTCTCCGCAGTTTCATGAGTTCCTCCTTTGTGGAAACGCGGTACGGCGCCGGCCGGGGGGCGGGGCCGGAGCCGGGGGGCGGGGCCGGAGCCGGAGCCGGGGGGCGGGGCCGGAGCCGGGGGACTCAGAGCCAAGACACATCGCAACGACACGACGAAAACACTCAATCCAGCCGAATAAAGTCAAAACAAGTTAATTTAAAGCGATTCCAGTGCGTGTCCCGATCGTTCGTGAAGTTCCTCTTTCATATAAACGTGTATATAAACGTGTACCGACGACACGCCGTACTTTAGCGCGGCCGGAGGGCGCGGGGAGGGGCTGGTGGGCTCGCTCGGAGCTAGCTCACGTCACAACAACACAACTTACGCAATGAAAAACGCTCAAATCCAGCCGAAAAAAGTCAAAAACAGTTGAATTAAAAAACTATTCCAGCGCGTGTCCCTATCGTACAGTAAAATAGAAAATATATACTAACTATATTTACAAAATATAGGAGATAAAGCACAATAAGTGTGAGAAAGAAGAGAGAGCGTTTACACCGGGCTGCCAGCTGTACCAGCGCCTTATGACGTATCATAAGATACGTCATAAGGCGCTGATTGTAGCTAGATGTAGCTATCCTCAAATGGTTCTTGGAAAAAGTTAACGTTTTGTTTAACTGTAAAATTGTAGCCTTAAGGGCCCCTCATCTGGAGTCAAATGGGTGGACGAGCTAGCTGCAGGAACGGTGAACAGCGTAATGGCCGACTATTTTTAAAGTGCCTAGTTTCAGTGCTACGATAACCTAAACTTTGGCAGTAACTGTCTCTGTTGCATGGGCGTTCATGTTTAAACGTTAGGACAAGACTTATAGCGCCTCCTGTTGGTTTGAATGGTGCCTGTGTTTGGCCAAAAGTGTTAGAGGTGTTTGTCTTTTGTTTTTCACTGGGACGTCAAAACCTGGGGGGTGACATGTGACAGTGGGACACATGGACAGGCGACCAGTAGGTGGCGCAACCCCCTAGTAGAAGTACTTACTCTGTACACCTACTACACACGTTTGTTTCTTTACTAAGTACTAGGGCCAGTAGAGCAGGGAGTATACAAATGCACTTTTGTCCTATGTACAAATGAACCCGAGGCAGCTTAGACAAATGTCAGTCTCACAAATCCCCACAAGACGACTCAGACGGTCCCTCATCTACCTGAAGAGTGGGTCCAGTTCGACTCAGTCGGTCCCTTATCTGCCTGAAGAGTGGGTCCAGTTCGCCTCAGTCGGTCCCTTATCTGCCTGAAGAGTGGGTCCAGTTCGCCTCCGACGGTCCCTCATCTGCCTGAAGAGTGGGTCCAGTTCGCCTCCGACGGTCCCTCATCTGCCTGAAGAGTGGGTCCAGTTCGACTCAGACGGTCCCTCATCTGCCTGAAGAGTGGGTCCAGCTCCAGTCTCCTCGTGTCCGTCTGTCCGTCTGTGAGAGTCGGATCTCTCCTTCACTGGAACTCCTCCAGGTTTCTACGCTTTTTTTGTAGTTTTTCCTGGCCGAGAAGGAGAGTCTAAGGACAGAGGACCCTGGGACATCGTCCCTCGCCACCACAGACATTATTGATTCATTTCTCCCTGTGGCCCTCAGAGGCAACTGTTGTGGTGATTTTGGGCCTTACAAAAATAAATTTATTTGATTTAACAAGACAATAACAATGTCTTGTGCGCTCATGGTAGCATCTTGCTCTGTAGGATTGGCTCTTCCAGTAGAGGGAGCTTTGTTTGGACTCCACACCACTGCTTGAACTGACCTAACAATTAGTGTTGTGACCACCTTTCTAGTACGTGGCCTCACTTGCGTCCAAAGAGAATGATGTACCGTGTTTTCCGCACTATAAGGGGCACGTAAAAAGTCTAACATTCTCAAAAGCCTGAAACCGCCGCGTGGATCCGAAATGCGGGATCACATGACCAAAGAGATTTTAGCACGGAGCACAATCGGCGTTTTGGCTTCTTTTACCATTATGCGCCCCAGCAGACTCACACACGCGTAAAAAATCTGGGCTGTTCCAAGTAAATCGGGACGTCTGGTCATAGCTGTGCGGGATGTACTTTTTGACGGCATTTGAAGGATTTGAGGACGAGGAATGAACTGAAAAAGTGAGTGTATTGTGTTGTATTTTACGTGTTGCAACTGAACGAGGCTGGGAGTTGTTTTGAATACGCTAAGGTGTCTTTTAGCGGTAGCAGAGTGTGTTCTGTGTTTGTATTTTACGTGTTTCAGGTGATCTTGACTGAGAATTGATTTGGATATGCTAACGTGTTGGTTAGCGATAGCAGAGTGTGTTTTGATGTTGACCAATGTTGATCTGAATGAGTTGAACGCGTTTCATAAAGTTCAACTGACTCTGACTTATCCGTCTGTTTGTCTTATGCGCTTTATGTATGGACCAGTACACATGGTACACAGAAAGCTGATGGTGCGCTTAATAATCCGGTGCTTTGTCTGTCTTTTCATTTCTATGGACCAAGTAAATGTCGGTGTCCGTGTAGCTCCACTCATACCTGTGCTCCTTAAACGCCGCCAGCAACTCCGACATGCATTTGTGGGTTTCGGCCCATTGATCCTCGACGCGCTGCCACTGGCTCTGAAACGATCACGAGTCAGGTTTGTGGAGCAGAAAGACAGCGTATGAACTTGGATGAGTTTACTAACTCTTAGCTGCTGCTCAAATTGACTTTTAAGGCTGGCTATGAAGTCAGTGTTCGCGCTCAGCTCCTCTGATTGTTCAAAGACTAACGTTTCGGCGCACTTAGTCACCTGTAGATCCACCCGTTCCGGCAAATGCGACGCCCCTTCAGAAGACCACTCTGAAATGTGGACAGCTTATTAGACTGGACTTAAACATGCAATTAAAGGGAACCCTATTTACCCAAATTCACATTGGCCACAGACTCCTCTCCTGCAAGGTACGACTCCTCGGCAATAGACTCGTCATGAGATTCTGCCCCCTCCTCCACAGGCCCCGCCCCTTCTGCCATAGACCCCGCCCCCACTGCTACATTTTCCTCCATCACGACATCTGCCCCCGGTGATGGCTCTTCCTCTGAAAAAGACTCAGCTCGCTTTGATTCAGCCACTTCCTCCTCTGCATTAGGCTCTCCAAAAACAGAACCGTCACTGGCATCGAGCTCTACTCTTTTCTCCACAATCCCCTCTTCTTTCTGCTGAACAGGTGACCTCACAGCCTCTATGGAGGGGTGCACCCTCTTGGGAGTGGCACGTTTGTGGTCTGACACGTAACCTGTACAAAAAACAAAGAAAGAAAATGGGGAGAATGCACAAAACAGTAAAAACTGCTTTTTTAGTATTCATAGTATTAGTATTATCAAAATAACCTACCAGAATCACGGAAAGACCTTTTTCGGATACTCCCTGTTACTCCCTGTTTTAAAGATAAAATATGTAAATTAAAGGCAATTATTTGCTGAAATGTAAAATCAATAAAGATGGTTGTATTACAGTGGATGTAGAACTGCAGCTCTGCCCCTCCTCCCAAAGGGACCCTAAAGGAGACACTATTTAAACACTGAACTAAAATATATTAAACTTCTCTATAAACACAAGACCATTTTTTTCCAATACTGTTCACAAATCTCTCCAAGTCTCACTGAGAAATGTTAATAATCCATCCCACCTCGCGGGTGTTTCATATCAAGATGCTAATGAGCTCATTTCAGTCAGTATCTGGATATTTGCAGGAGTTGGAACACGCCGTCGTTTACGTCGATCCAGAGCATCACAAACAGGCTCGATGGGTCACATGGGTCACATGTCTATTGTGCCAGTCGTCCACAACCATCACCTCATGTTCCTGCATGATAATGCACAGGCCCAAAGATCTGTCCACAAGTCCTGGAGGATGAAGACATCACAGTTCTTACATGGGCAGCACCAGACATGTCGCCCATTGAGCAGGTTTGAGACGCTCTGGGTCGACGTGTTCCCGTTCCTACCAATATCCAGTAAGTTCAGAGGTCACACCAGACAGACCCCTTCTGACCCGCCCAATAAAGCAAAAACCAACATTTCAGTGTCCTTTTCTTGTAGCCAGCCTAAGGCACAGATGTGCAATATTCATGCATCTTATCAGCATCTTAATATGCCACACCTGTGAAGAGGGATGGATTATGAATATGAATTGCTCAGTGAAACAGATTTTGATGAATGTGTGGACAAAAGGTGTTGTGTTTATGGAAGTTATCTTTGAGTTCAGCTCATGAAAAATGGGAGCAAAAATTCAACACGTGGACTGACATAATAATGAACAAATAGAAAATAATCACATTTGTACTTCATTTTAAGGATGGACACATTTGGAAGTCTCTTTTAGAATTTTTTTTCAAATATTTAAAAAAAAGACAAATGGGAGCAAATACTAAATTGTTGCGTGTCGGACTGAATACGGTGGAGCGCTCGGCCTCACCGGCCTTTGGCCTCACCGGCCTTTGGCCTCACCACCCTTTGGCCTCACCACCCTTTGGCCTCACCGGCCTTTGGCCTCACCACCCTTTGGCCTCACCACCCTTTGGCCTCACCACCCTTTGGCCTCACCACCCTTTGGCCTCACCACCCTTTGGCCTCACCGTGCTTGTGAACTGGGGTGGCGTGTTGGATCTGATCAAACAAGATTTCCGCTCGACTTCTCTCCGGCATCTACACAACACAAATCATCAAAACAAACGTCACTAAATGTTCTTGGCTCAAAGTCGTAAATCACTACCTTGACCACACAATCTTCCCCGCTGCTGGGAGAGGACAGTGGCAGGACTGGAAAAGAAGGTTATCGAGGAGAGAATGTTTAAAGAAGCTGTACTGTAACTAATGAGCGGCTCTGTTCTGCGTTAAGATGAATGTATACGATGGACAAACCTTTTAATTTCTTCGGAAGTCTCTTTTTGTGGTATGTTCGCATAGAGGACACCGGCACCAAGGGCTTCTGCCGGAGAAGAAGTCGTTCGGTGAAATAAACACGTCAAAACCTTTGAGTGAGTAACAGTATCGGGGGAACGCGCTCACCTTAAAGACTCCACAAACGATGCGGCCGAGTTCCGAGTGGAGCTCCGCCTCAAACTTGATCTTCAACCTTTGACCTTGGAAGTTCTCCTGCAGAAGGGGCTTTATGAGGTCCATGGTCAGTACTGACACGCCGCTCATTTCTGCGACAAAAACACCATTTCTAAATAGATTCAGATGCACTTCTTGTACTTTAAGGGCGTCTGATGTTATTGCGTCCTCCTCGGAAAATAGCGCTGTCGTCAAAGTGAACACTGTTAGTCCTGGTTTACTTCTGGTGACTATTTATAGAACAGAAATGCAGCTAATTTGTTTAATCATTTTAGTGTACCTTACTTGTCCCTATCCTAGGACTTGTTTCGATACAGCCTGAAGTGGTCTTAACGGCGTAATGGATTATTTTTTTAGTGCCAAATCTGAGTCTCATTTCCTCGTGGCGTGGACGGCCAATTAGTTCTGCCACGTATCAATCATAGAACGGACCTCTCGCTCACCTGCAGAGCCTCTCGCTCACCTGCAGAGCCTCTCGCTCACCTGCAGAGCCTCTCGCTCACCTGCAGCCTCGTCGGCTCGTCCCCAGGAGAGCAGCATGTTTCCCTGTGTCTAAGTGCATGGATCTGTCATAATATAGTTTCCTCAGTGTACGGGACAAAATTGAAACAGAGAAAGTCAGTTCAAGCTCAGAAGAGACGGAAATCTATGGAGACGAGAGATGCGATGCGATCCGTCGCGCTAATAAACGCACGTGTAGCACCAAGGCTTTTTTGTGCGTCCACACGGGGAGAGTGCGCGGGGGGAGTGCACATGCGCACTTCCGCTTGAGTTCTCAAATCGGCAAAAAATCTTCCATTACGCCTTCAAGTGAACTGCACCAGGTTGTTTCAAGGGTCCTCTCCGTCTGCCAAGATGTAACAAAAATATCTCTTTGGGATGAATAAAAGTAATTCTGATAAGAAAAACATATCTTCCATTTGCACTTTAAAACCTGTTAAGGCCCACTTTGAGGTTCTGTTCCCATTCCATTTAATGGAAATGTTTTTTAAGCTACAACATGCTTTATACTGTTGGAAAGCTTTCTTTTCTTTGCATAAAGTATGCAGTCAGGGTAATGCTGTTTTAAAAGTATGTATTGCTCGGTTGGGTTACAATTTTTTTCAAGAGCAACAATTTTCCCACGATAGAGCACTGGATTCCTTCTCTTCAAGATGAACCCATTCTCATTCATTTCTGACCCCAACTCGCTCCTCAGCTTTAGCGCGGCGCCATTTTTCTGATCAATAACATCCAAAGTGTAATGAGTTGACAAAAAAAAAAACATAGTGCAGTTTCTAAGCTTCGCAAAGATGGGTCACACTCAGCTAAAGCAGGACTAAACAGAGCTGCACGTGTCTGAAGGCGTGTCATAGTTCGGACCTGTGAGACTGTAGCGGTTGACTTCAGTTCTCAGCACATGGATGGACTCCCACAGAGAACTCTGGGTCAAAGAACACATGCACACTTCAAATACCTGCAGGCGTGTCCTTTATCAGGAAGGAAAATGACTGAAAACAACTGAAAGCGATCAAACCGTCTCTTTGTTGGGATCGTCCAGAAAGAAGCTGACACATTCTGAACCCAAGTTGAAGTCAATCCAGAACTCGCCCAGATCGTCGTCTTGAGGCCGATTCAACTAAAAAACAAAGTTGAAAGTGTTATGTCCCAATTTTCTTTCCTTGGATTTTAGTTTGTAAAAGGGGATCGTTAAAACTTTTGTCAGTAACCTTTCAGGCAGAAAAGTCTTATTAAAAGAGCCCTGTGACTTCGCTTACACACACAGCCTACAGACTTATTGTCTCCAACAGTTATCCATCCAATTCATGTCCAATTACTTTGAGATTCATGTGCAGTCTATGTGCTGTCGTGACACATATTCATGTGCAATTACCGTCGTGATCGCATGCAATGGTATTTATTCATTTATTTGTCTATGGGAGTTTTTATTTATTTATATCTTCTACTGAAAGTGTTTTTCAGACTTCCTATAAGTGATCTGTTCTTCTGTATCTACCTCTGTATCTACCTGCGTTGCACCAATGAAATTTCCCCATGTGGGACAATAAAGGAATATCTTATCTTATCTTATCCATCCAGTGTCTTCAGGTCTCTCTGCAGAAGACCTACAAGAGTCTGCGTCCACTGCGGCCGTGCTGAATTGTAATAACCATTCAGATAGATACAGTAGATACAGAGGAAAAGGACAGATAACTTATGACTCTCTTAATAGAAGAACTCTTAAAAACAAAACTCTTATAAACAAAAACTAGAGACAAAACCTCTCATTTCTTAATAAGGAATGGAGGGGAAAAATAAAGAAAATAAGAAAATAAAAACAGCGCAAGACAAGATAATAATGGTAAAATAAACACTATTTTCATCAGTTATATGCACATGAATGACATTATTGCATGCGAGTACGACAGTAATTGCACATGAATATGACAGTATTGCACATGGCCATAGTTTAGACTTATCCGTTAAGTCAGTATTGCACGTGTTCAGGGCTAGCAGTGTTTGTTATAAAGTCTGACCAGTGGCAGAACGAAAGACGTGCGAAACCTCTCAATGCCAGTGACGCAGGGTTACGTCCGTCTCTGGAGGACTGGCACAGTTACGGGGCTGCGCTGTAAACGTGATCTTACCACATCACATACAACGGGCATGTGTGTTAAGGCCTTAAAGACACACGATTGATTTCAAAGGTAAGTGATCTTTGTTTATGTCAGGCAGCTTCCTTTATCAAAGTTTGAATCTCCAAGTTGATTAATGACTACCCGACAGGTATTTCCATCCTCAATTTCATCAAGCAAAAATGATACTTCGTACACGGACCAAAACGGTGCAACAAACATTTTCAAACTAAAATATGAAGCAAATCCACATGAAAGTATTCAAAGCACTCAGAATACAGTACTCTGATTGGATCACATCGGGGAATATGTTACAAAATACATTCTAATGTTGGTGCTCAGTGTTCCGGTTGCTAAGCACTCGGGCTGCACAGACAGAGAAGGCGTGTTACCTGTGTGAAGTCGAGGAAGGCCTCCAGACAGGGAAACGAGTGAACCCTGTCAAAGAGAACACAGGCTCATTACACATCCGCCGTGGACACCGCGCCCATTACGGCCCTCTCCTGACCTCCGCTTGTCGTCATGGCTACAGTTGAGGACGTTCAGGAAGCGCCTGCAGTCCTGGAGTAGGGAAACATGACGTGAGACAAACGTACACGGGTGGGAAGAGTACGGTCACTTCAAACGGATGCTCAAGCAGATGTACAAAGTAGTGCATGAAGTCACTCAAGTAAAGTATTTGAGGAAGCTACAAATGAATTGTAAGAGGAACTGTCCAACATTCTACAGCCTCTTTACTGGAAGCAAAACAAAGTTGATTTTAAAGGTTTGAATGGACTGACCCCACGTTGCCTCGCGGACCTCATCCAACTGTATAAAACTGTGGTCTCCGAGGTTAGGGCCCTTTCTGTGGTCGGCCCGTAACTCCCTCTGGCCCCGCATGTCCGAACGGCCCCCGATCATGGTCCGAACAGCCCCCGATCATAGTCCGAAAAGCCCCCGATCATGGTCCGAACAGCCCCCGATCATGGTCCGAACAGCCCCCGATCATGGTCCGAACAGCCCCCGATCATGGTCCGAACAGCCCCCGATCATGGTCCGAACAGCCCCCGATCATGGTCCGAACAGCCCCCGATCATGGTCCGAACAGCCCCCGATCATGGTCCGAACAGCCCCCGATCATGGTCCGAACAGCCCCCGATCATGGTCCGAACAGCCCCCGATCATGGTCCGAACAGCCCCCGATCATGGTCCGAACAGCCCCCGATCATGGTCCGAACAGCCCCCGATCATGGTCCGAACAGCCCCCGATCATGGTCCGAACAGCCCCGTCCGGTCGCAGTTCAAAACATTGACTGGGGTCCGTAATCGTATCCTTTCTCACAATTTCAAAAGTGCGTGATTGACAGGCGGATTAACCACTCGGAGAAACACACGGTCGGCTCGTGTCCAAACAAACACGGCGGCTTAAGAGGAACAAAAAGAGGGATTGAGAAACGGCGTGGCCTTCTTCAGCGTCAGTAACTGAAGCTCTGAGGTCTGTGAATCTGAGGTAAAATAAGTTCGGATACAATTCAGCGAAGTCAGGAGAGTTTTATTGACGCCCCCATATGATCCGATTTCAGACCCGGTACTGCGCAGAAAGTACAGATATACCGTATACTCGAGTCCTCCCCGCACTCACCGCCTCGAAGCAGGAGTTGCGAATGGCTGTGAAGGAGTGGCTGAGCTCTTCGACGAACCACTGCCTGGCTCTGGTGGGACGGTCCCCTTTGAGCGTGAGGCGGCACAGGGTCTCTGTGAGGGAGGCCTGCAGCTCATAGTCTGCACACAGCTTCAAGGTTACGTGGAAACTACAGCTTCTAACATTGTTCCCTCGTCATAAACGCGCCTGGAGTGGCATTTAGCTTCATTCACACTCGTTTAGTGGCTCCTGGATTGATGAATCTCCCTCAGAGTGACAAAAACACAACATTTTCCGGTGTGTGCCATTTTCTCGATCCATAAATCATTGGCGGACTCGTTCTGAGCTTTACTACCGTCAAATCATGATCTTTACAACTGAATTCAAATGCATCTCTAAAAAGCACGCATAGAGCTTTTTTTCTTTGACGCCGCTCCCTTATTTTATACATTTGTTCTTTACTTATCTTGTGTTCCCTCTGGTCTAGCCCGGTTCTGCTTTGTGGTTTTGGTTAAAAAAAATAAAATAAAAAAAAGGTATACAGTGGTATTTATGGTCATTTTTACCCTGAGGCGGCCTGAAGTTCAACAAGAATTGAACAGAGGGCCGCATTTGGCCCCCAGGCCATAGTTTAGACTTATCCGTTTTAGTAGCTTTAAAAATGAGTTGACTAAAAACCCACATTCATCCGTCAGGCGTTTCCCATGTCTGTAATTCAGTTGGAGCTCCCTCTACTGGCTGCAGAAGGACTTACACAGGAGAGATAAACCTAGCTTGTTCATGCAGAAACTTTGTAACGAACGCGAGTTAAACGAACAGCAGAAACGCTCAGAACGAGGGTCTTTTTCTTATTTATGAACAACTCAGAAGATCTAAGGAGTGTTTTTTGCGGCTCAGAGGGGAGAGACTTCTATATGTACACCAAACATCAAACAAGCCTGAACGACGCACAAATAAAACTCCAGGTATGTTTTTGATGAGGGAACAATGTTCAAAGATCAAACGAGTCAATTTGGTATAAAATCCTTTGGCGCATCAAGTTGAGGAATGAACGGAGAAGAAAACTTGCCTCCAGCTGTGAAGAGGGCCGCGGCCATCTCAGACCTGCCCAAAACAAAAAGGTCAAAAGGAAAGGTTTTAGAACGAACTGAAACGTTAGTGTCAGTGATGAGGAATGAGGCCCCGCCATCAGGTTCAAGAAAAGTGCTTTCCCATTTGCCCGTAGTCTTCCCTTTTGTCTCCGTCCACTCATTTAGCGCTCTGTTTTTGGCAAGTGTTCCTCTCTCACAGGAGCAAAAACTGGAGTGGTCCATTGTCTGAGGAGCGTGTGCTGATCTTTATCATCTCATTTTAATATGCCGCTTCTTACGCCACAATCTAAAGAGTTTAAAATCGAGCTGAGACGGATCGGAATTCTACGATGGAATTTTGCCGTTTAAGATCGTTTGCAGATTTGTTGCCCTGGTTTATGGCTCGCATCTATAAATACTGAGCTTGGTTAGCACTCTCGCCTCCCAATGAGGTCACGGGTTGGATTCCCGGGCCAGACCAGCGTCACATCTCTCTGGGTGGAGTCTGCATGTTCTACCCGTGTTACCGCGGGTACCCCGGGCTTCCTCCCACCGTCCAAAGACACGTATGTTTTAGGTAAATCGACCCGAGTGAATGAATGAGAGTGAATGTTCGTCTGTGAGTCTCTGTCTCTATGGTAACCCGGCGACGAGCCCCTGTCCAGGGTGTGCAAGAGGTAGAAAATGAATGAAAATAAATGGATGGGGGAGAAAAGATCTGGAGTTATAGCCTCTTAAATGTGTGGTCTTGAGACATTAGGTTTTTTTTCTTGTACTTCTGGTAAAGTGACATAGAATTTAATTTATTTTACATTTTGTTACTATAAACATTTGGTTGCTATAAACAGCAATATTGATCTAAAACTGTTTCAGAATCTGCACCACACCATTTAACACCAAGCGCGGGATCTTCATTTTCAGGTTTTTGTTAATTATGTTTAAAAAAAAAAATAAAAAAAATTCAAATTGATTTTGCATTTAAAGACACCACATAGTGCACTCAAATTATTATTATTATAATTATAGGTTTAAAAAACCTGGGGTCAGTGTTAAATTCATGAAGTGAGCTGCGTCTTCTGCCACCCGCCGTCCAGACTTACAGAATACACTTGATGTCGTGATGCGCCTGCAGCGCTCTCCTCTGCTCGGGGCTGCAGTACTCCAGGCTGCTGTTGAACGTGCGCATGGCCTGGAACAAAAGGGCTGCGCTTGAAAAGGTTCAGATGAAGTTGGGCCAATCCCAGTCCTCAGACCTCTTCAGGGACGTCCTCATGTACGAGATATTACCTGCTCTTTGCCCTTTTATCAAAGTGTATTTGCTCAAAACTTTTTTCCAATATTGTGTGTTAGAAACTACTTGAGTTACGGCCTAAAGACCCTTCCACCGTGTTCCATAAGCGCGGGACATTCCAGGAGTTACTGCATATTCAAGGGCAACTGACCATCACTCAACCCGACATGGGAAACACCAGAGTGTGTTTTGTGTAGATTACCGTTAGCGATTAGCGCCCAGACTAGCATAAATGCTATCAAGCTTGCACAGCAGGGCAGCGCTCATGTTCTTCCTTTACTTAAAGTAAACCTACTTATGAAGGATTTAACCTGGACTTAACAGTTTACACCCAATTCTTATGCAAATTGGCAAACTATGATTCACGGCACCTTCTGTTGGTCTTAAAACATATCTACAGTTTAAACAACCTGCTAACATTTCGACAAATACTAAGAGAAACACATCAAACTGCACAACCTGCGTATAGTGCGCCCTCTGCAGGATAAATGCCGACAGACAACAGCAAGTCATGCGTGCAAACAATTTATTGTGAAAAGCTTAACTTGCGTTGGTTATGCACTTTTTTTTTTTTTTTAGAAATACGTGCCTTTTGTGTGGGTGAAAGTGCAGTGAGTGACAGGTTTCTGATGATGTGCAGTTTGTATGGTTGCTATGGAGCAATAAAGTCATGAACTTACCTCTAGGCGGAGGCTGAAGCCGACTGTGGGGTCCAGAGCCGTGCGGCACAGATACATGAGGATCACACGCAGCTGGCTCACTGAAAACAACACCAATTCAGACCAAGGACGTCCACATTATCACTATTACAAAAACAGCACTCGAGCCACATTTGGACTGGCCCTGGGCCCCAGATCCAGAGCAGGGACGTCACCTGACATCCAGCTGGACTGGGGCACAGGCCCCTTCAGACTTTAACGACAAATGTAGGAATAAATTGAAGTAATGCACCTCTTGAAAATTTGCACAAATCAGATAATTTCTTTAATCTGGTGGATTTTAATTTGATTCATCCAAATGCCCCAATATAGCCTACACTTATGGGCTTTACATGTAAAGCCCATAAGTGGGGTGGCATCTCAGTGCAGGGGGGCATCTCAGAGCGGGGGGGGGGTTATCTCAGAGCGGGGGGGGTTATCTCAGAGCGGGGGGGGTTATCTCAGAGCGGAGCGTCTGTTTGTAAATCATAAATGATAACCCCTCTATCCACGCATATATGAGGCAGAGTGTCAAAAAAGAATAACTTAAAGCTTTTTAGAACATCTTTATGGACTCCAAGTTATTCTTAAAGTACTTGTTTTCAGCGACGCTGTGAAGTATCAGACACATTCAGGCTCCGAGTCCCTCAGACACCGGCAGGGCTCTCAGGGGCCTCAGTGCTGTCCCAGTTACAGTTGCTCTGGGCAGTAGTCGTGAAGCTCAGCTTCTTAAGACTTGTTTGAAATAACAAACAGAAGCTTTAGAGCATAAGTGTCAAACTCTGGCCCGCCAGACGTTTTAATCCGGCCCGCCGAACATTTCAAATTTATTTATTGTTTTTCTAAATACATTTCAGTTTATGAGAACAAACGTTTTGTCATTTTTTTTTATCGATCCAGTAATTGCTTCAAAACAGCGTAGGCTATATAAAGCCCTTTATTTCTCATAATTTTAATAGTTTTATGATTTACGTTATGTTCGGCCCGCGACCCAGCTTGAGCGTCCAAATGAGTTTGACACCCCTGCTTTAGAGTCTGGATCCTTCAGGAGCCGGACACAGGGTGAACGAGCTCTGGACGTCTCTAGGTGACCAACGTTTCAGCTCAACACAAACAATCTAAGATCAGAGAGTGTTTCACGCTGGAGCATCATTTGTGTTACGAGGCGTTTAAAACACTGTATAATAAAGTGGCCGCTGTGACGGTCACTTATGGGTCAAATCCTTTGTGCAGCTAAACACATGCAGAACATGCAAAAGTCAAGTGTCTGTGGTTCACTTAGTAAGAGCATTCCAATCCGCTCCAATGTGAACCAAACTTGGCGACAGACAAGTTCTCACCTGGGACGGAGGGTTTGGCCAGCTCCTGAAACGACAATCACACAAGGGTCTGAACAACGACAGCAGCACAGACGTCGGACACAGTTTGTGTTACAAAAAAAAGAAATGTCAAGAACTCAAACCACAAAATGTCAGACATAATTTCCAAAGTATAAGTAATTATTGGAATACTCCTCACCAGGAAGTAGTCAAAGAAGGCCATAATCAAGTTCCTGAGGGCGGGGCTGTGGGAGAGGTCACAGGTCAACTTCTCAAACACCGACTCGTACCACCAGAGGAGCTGCGGGACACAAGATGGTCACACTTTGAAAACGCTCGTATAGTGTGGCGTTTTCCCCCAGATACAAGTGTTGAACCGTAACAGAAGTGACTGACTCGCATGACTCTCGCCAGGTCAGCAAAGGCTATTTTGACCCCAATCTTGGCGGTGACAGGAGCCACGGCCGTGGGGTGGTTCCAGGTCGGGACTCTGCTACCTTCACGACGCTAGCGTAAAGAGGCGGGGCTTGGGCACTGGAGGCAGGAGTGGGATGGTGCCGGTCCATATGTGGTGACCGTCTTTGATCCAGTGACTGTGTGGATGACGTTTGCGGTCACTGGGCGCGTTCGGGATGAGTCAGACCTGCGCAGATCCGATTGGTGTCGATTGACGGTGGAGCTCCCGGTTTAACCCGATTGGTTGTCACGACGTGGCTAAACTCAAACGCAGCTATGGCCTCATGTCCACGCAGGCAAAGACAGCGGCGATGCAAGAAAACGTGAATTTGTATGCAATTCGTTCAATGGATTTTATATTTCAAAATAAAAACAGCAAAAAAAAAAAACTATTGATTCACAAGATAAATTAAAAACTTTTTTTCCCCCGATGTTCTTTTTTTCAATTTGTTAATTGGAAAAAAACAAGTACTGAAATACAGCCTCAGCGCCTGGTTTATTTAGTTCACCTTTATTTTTGAGCCATAAAATAAAGTGTTCGTTTCAAAATGGAAAAGTAAAGATTGACGGATCGTGTTCCGTCGGTGCAGGCCCCACGGTGCAGGCCCCACGGTGCAGGCCCCACGGTGCAGGCCCCACGGTGCAGGCCCCACGGTGCAGGCCCCACGGTGCAGGCCCCACGGTGCAGGCCCCACGGAGATCAGGGCAGAATGTGTTTTTGTTCAACATCGTCTGAGACAGAGGACAGTAAAAACAGGAGGAACATCGTGGACCTACGAAGGACAAAATACTGAGACATGAGAAGAGCAAAGTTATAGATCTAGTTCTGCTGTGATTGTCCCAGAGCTACGAGCCCGACAGACTCGCTAAATGTGATAAACGTTTATGAAAAGAATGAATATTTGATACATTAACTAACATAGGCTTATTTATTAAACAGATTTTTAAAATCTAATTTCAAAAACAAAGACTTTGAAAAGCCTTAACAGAAGTCTGTGTCTTTATTGTGGTTTATCAAAAGGAGCTTTTAAGCATTTTTCCCTTGTCATTAAACAGTTGTATTCAGAGTGATCTGTTCATCGCTCCCCAGAGTCCACACTGACACTCCCACAGTCAAACTAAAGAGATTAAATAAAAGCTTTAGTTTGTGGGTTGTCCAAAGTCTGAAGCAGTAAAAGTGCCTCCTTCATATAACTCAGTGTCCTATTGGACAGTTCTTATCACGGCCAATGGTGAGGAACATGTCGTTTTGGCTCAAGTGGAGATATTTGTTTCGAGTACTATAGTACTATAATTATGTTGTGTAATTGTTACTTTGGAGGCGAGTCCTGAGTGCAGCAGCGTCTGCAGATCTTTGTCATTCTCACAGAGTTTCTCCAAAGTTCTGACCACCAGCTGGACACGGGAAAACCGGTCTGAAGACAGCTCCTGTAACCAGGACAACCATGTCAGGGCCTTTGAGAGATCTATAGAGATCTATAGAGATCTATAGAGATTTGCACATGAAATACACTGGAAAATAGAAATATTGACTGAAAGAAAAAAGTCCTGCTAAATGCAAATATTCTTGAACTTTTATTTTGGTTTAGTGTTATTTGTATCTCTTTCTAAATGTACAGTACATTATTTGCATTAGGGACGGGAGTATCTCATCTCAAACAGACTACAGCGCCCTCTGCTGGAAGGTGATCGGCTGCAGACCTCCATCTCTGCAGGACCTGTATGTTATTCTATTTTTTTTATCTGATAGCTTATTGTTATGACTTATTGTTTTATTGTTTGTGTTGCACAGAATCACCAGGACAAGTTCTTTTGTTTTTGAATTTTGTTCATTGACAGTGAGAATAATCTTTTCTGATTCGTACATTCTAAGGCCAGTGTCACGACATAAATCAGATCGTCACGTTCGGTCGCGTCTGGATCGCTTTTCACACAAACTATAAAAAAAAAGTATTCCGAGCCGGCGTACAGCAGGCGTGAGGCCCCCCACCCCACATCGTTACCGTGGTGACCAGCTGGTGCAGGAGCGTCAGGGTCCCGTGTCCCAGACCTTCCCCCTGGAGCATGGACACCAGCCCCAATCTGTCCCTCTTCTCCATGAACATCAACACCTTCAGCCTGAACTGCAAACACAAAACACACTGTTCTGTCCACGACGGCGGCCAAGACCGTCCAGGTCAAAGACGAGCCCAGACCGTCCAGGTCAAAGACGAGCCCAGACCGTCCAGGTCAAAGACGAGCCCAGACCGTCCAGGTCAAAAACGAGCCCAGACCGTCCAGGTCAAAGACGAGCCCAGACCGTCCAGGTCAAAAACGAGCCCAGACCGTCCAGGTCAAAGACGAGCCCAGACCGTCCAGGTCAAAGACGAGCCCAGACCGTCCAGGTCAAAGACGAGCCCAGACCGTCCAGGTCAAAGACGAGTCCAGACCGTCCAGGTCAAAGACGAGTCCAGACCGTCCAGGTCAAAGACGAGTCCAGACCGTCCAGGTCAAAGACGAGTCCAGACCGTCCAGGTCAAAGACGAGTCAAGACCGTCCAGGTCAAAGACGAGTCAAGACCGTCCAGGTCAAAGACGAGTCAAGACCGTCCAGGTCAAAGACGAGCCAAGACCGTCCAGGTCAAAGACGAGCCAAGATCGTCCAGGTCAAAGACGAGCCAAGACCGTCCAGGTCAAAGACGAGTCCAGACCGTCCAGGTCAAAGACGAGTCCAGACCGTCCAGGTCAAAGACGAGTCCAGACCGTCCAGGTCAAAGACGAGCCCAGACCGTCCAGGTCAAAGACGAGCCCAGACCGTCCAGGTCAAAGACGAGCCCAGACCGTCCAGGTCAAAGACGAGTCCAGACCGTCCAGGTCAAAGACGAGTCCAGACCGTCCAGGTCAAAGACGAGTCCAGACCGTCCAGGTCAAAGACGAGTCAAGACCGTCCAGGTCAAAGACGAGTCCAGACCGTCCAGGTCAAAGACGAGTCCAGACCGTCCAGGTCAAAGACGAGTCAAGACCGTCCAGGTCAAAGACGAGCCAAGACCGTCCAGGTCAAAGACGAGTCCAGACCGTCCAGGTCAAAGACGAGTCCAGACCGTCCAGGTCAAAGACGAGTCAAGACCGTCCAGGTCAAAAGACGAGTCAAGACCGTCCAGGTCAAAGACGAGTCAAGACCGTCCAGGTCAAAAGACGAGTCAAGACCGTCCAGGTCAAAGACGAGTCCAGACCGTCCAGGTCAAAGACAAGCCAAGACCGTCCAGGTCAAACACAAAACACAGAAGACACGACTCCACGGTCAGCAGATCTCCCGCACAGCAGATCCACTGAGCCGGAGGGAAACACACACCATCTGAAGGAGTTAAACATACTTGTCCCTGCGACGCTTAAATAACCGCATTGTCGTGTGTTTGTACATTTTTAAATAAAGTTGTTGTCCTGACGATGACCTCTGCTGCCACTCGTGAACAACTTTATTCATCTTCAATACATCAGTTCAGTTTTTTGTTTTCTCATATACATTTTGCTTTTTAGTGAGACGAACTAAAAAATAAATACACAAAAAAATATTTAACAAATATTAAAAAAATGATATTTTTCATTTATGGCACATTTGCACAGCCTCTGCTCACGCTGTAAACTCATTCACATCAGGGAAGCGCTAACGACAAACCCCATGGTAAATAATATGAATTCTGATGATAAATAAAGTGTAGCACCACCACGAACAATAAAAGATAAAAATAAAATAATAATGGCACATGCTTAGTAAATCTGGCCCTGAACGCCTTTTTTTACTTCATCGTCGCTATTTCCATCTAGTTTGGATCATTCCACTAAAATCTCACCTCGCTCTCACACTTCTCAGTCATCATCGATTACTTTCTGCACCAAGTCGACTAAACGAACACGACAAAACACCAAAGAGACGTGACTTCCCGTTTGGACAGAGGAAAGTGAAGTTTACCATGCTGCAGCCAAGACTCCATTGAATCACCGGCTGCGCCCAATCGCCTCGTTACAGCCACTTCCTGTTTGCCGGCGCCGACTTCCTGTCCACTCACCTGTGAACCCGGTGTTGTTTCCCCCTCGTCGGTCGCGTCGCTGGAGTTAGTTTAGTTCATTTTACATTGGAAAGAGATGTGCAAAAAGCTCAAAGTGCGAAGCAAACAAACACGTAAACAAACAACTAATAATGCTTACAGTTTAGTTAATATAGTTTGAACTGTGGCATTTGTCTCGTGTTTATCAGATTTATGTTGTGTTCATGAATTGAATGTTGTTTACTGTTCAATTGGAAAAGATTGGTAAAAATGCGGACAAATCCATCAAAATAGTGTTTCTACAATACAAACTTTTGTCTTTCAGAAAAATAAACGTATTGATTTTGTTCAGTTCGTTTGATTTATTCCTGAATTTGTCCCACATATTCAAGAATTTGTGGTTTGGTTTGTTCAAAGCCGACATTCAGGTCTGAACAAAGAAGAGTATGACATTCTTATTGTCACTTTAACACCATAATAAGCATGAGAAATACTGCTTGGTGATTATTTTTTTGTTTAGTGCCACCTGCTGGTCGTGGGACGTAAAAGCAGCGGTTTGTCCCTGAGGCCCATATATGATTATTATAAAGCCGAATGTTACGCTGCACATTCTTTGAAGCAGAAACACTTCGGTTGCCATGGAGAAGTTGCTCTTTGCTCAGCTTTGTCTACAGTTTGAACTTTTGGATAGTGTTGTGTTAATTATGTATTCATCGTATTCTAAAATGCACCAGATGACATCAAATAACATCTATAAGTCTCCTTAATGGACCCCAAACCCCCCATAATCAGGCATGTATGTGTTGTGTACTTGTACTGCTGAATAATGCTTTTTCACACGTTTCTCGTTGGTTGCTATGACGCTCTTAAACATTATACACTTTACATATAAAGCACTTTTAATGCATAGAAACACAATACATCATGTGTACTTTTTAAACTCTTGATTTGCACGAGGCTTGGTCGATAGAGCCTCCTATTTCCTGCACGGGTGAAAGACGAATCCCATGGTCATGGAGGAGATGTCCGTGTGTTTGAGAAGGGTCAAGATCTGTGTGAGGAACAATGACACGCTGAAGATCTGTGTGAGGAACAATGACACACTGAAGATCTGTGTGAGGAACAATGACACGCTGAAGATCTGTGTGAGGAACAATGACACACTGAAGATCTGTGTGAGGAACAATGACACACTGAAGATCTGTGTGAGGAACAATGACACACTGAAGATCTGTGTGAGGAACAATGACACACTGAAGATCTGTGTGAGGAACAATGACACACTGAAGATCTGTGTGAGGAACAATGACACACTGAAGATCTGTGTGAGGAACAATGACACATTGAAGATCTGTGTGAGGAACAATGACACATTGAAGATCTGTGTGAGGAACAATGACACACTGAAGATCTGTGTGAGGAACAATGACACATTGAAGATCTGTGTGAGGAACAATGACACATTGAAGATCTGTGTGAGGAACAATGACACACTGAAGATCTGTGTGAGGAACAATGACACGCTGAAGATCTGTGTGCGGAACAATGACACATTGAAGATCTGTGTGAGGAACAATGACACATTGAAGATCTGTGTGAGGAACAATGGTTGGGGGCAGGGGGGAGTCTAAAGAATAAGATGTAGAACTACAGTATGTGGTGGTAATATAACACTTGGATAAGAAGAAGAGTCAGCTCTGGAATAAAGTCTAAAGAACAAAGTCTAAAGTCTAAGACGTACAAAGAAGAAAGTCTGGCGGTAATGTAACACTTGGATACCAGCCGCCATAAAACACCAAAGAAGAAGAAGAGAAGACTTTATTCTTTTTGCGTTTTCTATCCCAGCCCACTCAGGGCCTTTTTGTAGCTTTAGTGATGATCCTGCTTCACCCTTGGAGGCTTCACCCTTGGGAGCTTCACCTTGGCTGTGAGCAACGCTGGCTTCTCTCACTTCGCTTTGGCTAGGGTACCATGGCTATGACATGGTTACCATAGTTACCATGGCTATGACATGGTTACCATAGTTACCATGGCTATGACATGGTTACCATAGTTACCATGGCTATGACATGGTTACCAGACCGCTGATCTCTCTCTCTTTCTCTCTCTCTTTCTTTCTTTCTTTTTGATGGTGTGGTGTGGAGCTTTGAAGACGTACAAGACATGGTTACCATAGTTACCATGGCTATGACATCACAGCATGGCTATGACATAACAGTTTTTGAATTGTGACATCATCAAGCTGTGTAAATATATGTGTGTCGTGAGAAGTCTGAGGAATAAAGTCTGGCGGTAATGCAACAATTGGATGCCAACCGCCATAAAACAACAACAACAACAACAACAACAACAACAACAACCACCACCACCACATTCAGAGAAGAAGAACTGAAGAATGGAGTCTATTGGATAAAGTCTAAGGACCAAAGTCTGGCAGTAATGTAACACTTGGATACCGACCGCCCTAAAACACCAAAGAAGAAGAAGAAGAAGCTTTACAGAGATAAACATGGCACAAAAGTTAACTCAAAACAGCCTGGCGTACCAGCTGGAGGAAAGTTTCACTCCATGGATGGACAGATACAAGAAATATTTACGACACGCCGTCAAAAAACAGACCGTGTCGTCAATACGGGAGAAAATATCCCAAAAATGTGGACCGAGGCACACGATTTATTTCCCCACTGGATTGGAATATAAAGGGGAATGGAAAGACAACAAGAAGCACGGCTGGGGAACGTACGTCTGCAGGAAGTCTGGAGGCATGTACGAAGGAGAATGGAAATGGGGACGGCGGGACGGACACGGCACCTTCAGCATTCTAAATCCACAAACCAATCAGTATTCCAAAAAATACTGTGGGAGTTGGAAAAAGGGAATGAAGAACGGCTTTGGTACTTTCTTTTACTATTGTTCGTCGGTTTACGAGGGAGAGTGGAGGGACGATAAGCGCTGGGGTTGGGGGAAGATGTCCTATTCCAACGGCGACGTCTACGAGGGCGAGTGGTGGGAGGGGAAGTGCGACGGCAAAGGCGTGTTTCGATGTGAAAACGGAAACTGGTTCGAAGGTTTGTGGACGGCTGGGAAGAAGAACGGCTACGGGAAGTTGTTCTACTCCGCCAAAGGGCAGCTTTACGAGGGGTACTGGCTGGACGGAAACGTGATGTGCGGGACAATAATCGATTATGGCCGAAACGATGCGCCGCAACCTCCGAAATACCAGATTCCTCAGGCTCAGCTCGTGGATATGCACAAAGTCTGGACAGAGGGGATTAAAATGGAAGATTCTGATCTGCAGGAAGAGATGGACGATCAGATGGAAGAGAGAAACATGCGTGTCAGATTTGAAGACTAAATATGATATATAAGTGAGGGTCTGTAGTCTTCATCGTAGGTGCGTTTCCACCGCCAGAGACAGAATCTGACAATAATAACAATCTGTAAATCGCTTTGGATGATTGTTTTGTTTGATTCCGTCTCTCACGGTGGAAACGCAGCTACAGTGAAGATTTCATACCACTATTTGGGAAAAAAGGGTGTTTAAATACTTTATATCACACATTGTGCCAAAAAAAGAAAGGTTTCAGTGTTTGCAAATGCCTAAAGACAAAGCTGCACACAAACTAGCTCAGATTAGAGAACAAGAGTCAGAGAGAGAGACAGGAGCGTGACAAGAGCTGAACAAAAGCTGAAACGGGAAAAGCAGCAGGAACAAGGACAGAATAAACAAGATAAAAGCTTTCTCCTACAAGGACACGATGGTCCACTGGCAAACAGTTGCATCATGAGGAGGAAATGAAGAGGTTGGAGCAAAGGAAGGAGCAGACTGAGAAGGACAATGTGCTTCTGGAGCAAGTACAGCTGACTGCGAAGTTCAACATAAAACGATCCACGAAAAAGATATCTTAGCTAAGACTTCTGCTGCGACTCATCCAATTCCCAATCTCTCTTTATGATACTCGGTGTTCCTATGAGTTCCTCCAAAATCACAAAGGAGAAACAAACGTCTCGTCAGATTTGCCCTGACCTGGTCCCAGCCAGAGTCAGCTCCATAGAACATGTCTGAAGTGAGCAGCACAACCATCAGCTGAAGAGACAATAACACCAAAAATAACCGTAACACACATGGAGGCATCAGCATTACTGGCTCCAGGCAAAAGGCTCCGGAGAACAGAGTGGTTTTACCACAGTCACAGTCGAAGTACCTGTGCTTCTGAAGGATAAAGTCTAAAGTCTGAGACGTACAACTACAGTAGGTGACGGTAATGTAACACTAACCGCCATAAAACACCAAAGAAGAAGAAGAAGTACATGGAAGTACCATTAGCTTTCTGCAGTTTTTGTAGAGTTGAACTGAACTGAAAGAATAAAGACAGTTCTCAGGATGGATTACAGTCTTAAGAGGACATGATTCTTAATTGTATCTTAGACTCTTATAATGTGTTCAGAGAACTGAACCTGTCGAGCGTTAAATCTGATGAAATGACAGGCCTGATAACAGAAGAAAACCTTTCTCCTTTGACTCGAAGCCTCACAAAAACACCCGGTTTAAACCTTCCCACATTTGCGATGTCAGAGTTCGAGTGATATTCTGTTTTAAGTCTTCAACAGACGCGTTCTGAGCATTTCTGACGTCAAATTGAGAGACTCAAAACCGCAGTCGACTGCACCTTCAGTTAATGCTTTTAAGTCTTGTTTAAATGTATTATTTTTTATTTATTTTTAACATATTTTACTTTGGAGACTGTTGGTAAAATGTGCTATAGAAATAAAGTTGGATTAGATTTGACTTGAGAGTAAATAACACTCTCGACTTTGTCCAATGATCATTTAAACGGTCAAAAAATGTCAACTGCTCGTTCGTTCGTTAAGTGTGCAGATGTCGCGGTGCGGGAGTGAGGATTCTTTACATTTTACTTTGCCAAATATAAAACAGGTCCAGGGTTTCTCAGGAGAGTTATCTTTGGGTCGATGTATTGAAAGGATGGTTTTCCGTCCAGGGACAGTAGGGGGCGACGATAGACACTTCACACATTATTCAACCTTCACAGGGACAAAGATGGATCAATAAGATGAAAATGTTACTACAATCGGACTCATGTTCATGTAGAAACGAGCCTGGAGAGGAAGTGAATTAAGACGCGCCTGAATTCAGAAGTTCAAATGAACCGCGGAAACACAAGACCGCCGCCCGCGCATCGCCGTGCGTCGGATCACAGCGCGGTGCGAGAAAGAAGAGCAGCACCGATCAGAGAGTTGTCTTGGCAACGCTCTTTTTGGCTAATGTTCTGCTAATCGGCCAATCACATCGCTGCGTCGTGCAGAGGAAAGTCAGAGTCGCAAGAGCAATAAAACACTGAAAATGACCTGTTAGACTAATTGATATAGAATATACTTAACTGATTAATTGGAAAAATAACTATTCCTATTATTATACTCTTTATGGTGAAATATAATAATGTATTTCATCATATAAATGTGAATGTGGCAGAATCGTGACCTCGACTTGTGGAAATGTTCTCAAACTGGACCTCGTGGACATTTACTTCATATAATATCTCATTTTGTGACAAAAAGGAGTCAAATGGAATCCACAAAATCAACAAAAAAGTCCTGCAATGGACAAAAAGCCATTAAACCACATTCAAAACTACCGAGACAGCTTTACCAACCCCCAGAACTGTACGTTAAGTTAATGCTGTTTGAAATTACAGGAATTTACAAAGCTCAAGCGTGCGTCTCGCTTTGCTGAGTAACAATTAAGATCAGTTTAATTACGGGTTTGTCACACGCGCTACAGGGAGCGGACATGTTAAAATACAGCGCCGTCACATCCTGCTCCTCCAGAGAGCTCCGAACGGAAAGAGAGCCGCGTACGAGACCAGATGATCGAGAAATATGAGCGGAATAAATTGAATTTGTGGCAGAGCAGAGAGAGGTAAGTGTGGGATTTGCAGCTGCGCAAATAAAGGACAAGGACGGAGGAGGAGGAGTGGTTTTATGACGGGTTGTTTACAGCTCTGTGAAGGCCGGAGTAATTAGTGGGTACACCGCAGTACACTGGAGTACGTGTGTCATACTACAGAGTGATAGTATTCACAAAGCTGCCAGCAGAGGTCAGCACTGTGCATCTCTATGTATCCTTTAAAATGGAGCTAAAACGGTCTCCATCTATTCTCTTCATTGTTTTATACAAGCCTCCCCAGCACTGCCAAAGTTTTATTGATGATTTTACTGAGATGCTTTCAGTCATATGCACAGACTTTGATGGTTTGGTCATTACAGGTGATTTCAACGTGCATGTTGATAATGTTTGTGACAGAAACGCTAAAGAGCTTGATGCTGTCCTTGAAACCTTCAGTCTTACTCAGCATGTGAGAGGCCCCACCCACAGCAAAGGACACACTCTAGATCTCATAATTACAAAGGGGGTAAATATTTCAAATGTTAATGTGATCGATGTTGCTCTGTCTGATCATTTCTGTGTCTTCTTTGACCTGTCTGTTTCTCCCCAACCTCCGGTTGGTCCTGCAGTTGTTCAGAGGAGACACATAAGTGATGGCACAGGTGCACTGTTTATGGAAATGATAAACTTTGAAAATGTCTCATGTTCTAATGTAAATGATTTGTTGAACTCTGTTACATCTAGTTTTTTGAATGTTCTGGACACCATCGCCCCTATAAAGGCTAAAATGGTTAAAAATAAGCAGAAGGCGCCGTGGAGAAATGATGATTCGGTCAGGGCACAGAAAAGGGAGTGCCCCAGGGCCGAACGGAAATGGCGCAAGTCAAAGCTCCAGGTTCAAAAAGAGATTTACAAAGAAAAGCTGAACATGTACAACCTAATCTTATGTAGAACTAGGGAAAGATATTTTTCTGAAATAATTGGAAGCTGCAGTAACAACTCGCGTGTCCTGTTTGCCACAGTAAACAGATTAACAAACCCTCCAGCTCAGCTGCCGTTAGAACTCATTTCCACATCCAAGTGTAATGAGTTTGCATTATTCTTTAATGACAAAGTTCAGGGCATTAAAAATGCTATAAATCCCACAATGCAAAAAATTACCCTAAAACCACCAAGACACTTAGAGCTAACTCACTTTGCACCAGTAACTGACAAAACTGTCCATGAGATCATCACCAGTCTGACTTCATCTACATGCTGCCTTGATGTGTTACCCACCAGATTTCTAAAGTCTGTGCTGATCAGTTTGTTAGCACCATTCACTCACATAGTTAACATGTCGCTTCAATCTGGAACATTCCCAATGTCTTTGAAAACTGCGGTCATAAAGCCTCTCCTAAAGAAGAGCAGTCTTGATGCCGCAGTACTGAGTCATTACCGGCCCATCTCTAATCTGCCATTTTTGGGCAAAGTCCTTGAAAAGGTTGTTTACCAACAGCTCACAGATTTCCTCTTAATAAACAACTCATTTGATGTTTTTCAGTCAGGTTTTAGACCTCATCACAGCACTGAGACTGCTCTTGTCAAGGTGACAAATGACATCCGCCTGAACACTGACACAGGCAAAGCCTCAGTCTTAATTCTGTTAGATCTGAGTGCTGCTTTTGACACTGTCGATCATGGGATCTTTTACAGAGACTAGAGGACTGGGTGGGCTTCACTGGCACTGCCCTAAACTGGTTAAGGTCCTATCTGGAAGACAGGAAGTACTTTGTTGAAATTGGTAGCTGTGTCTCAGACCACATGACCCTGACCTGTGGAGTGCCCCAAGGGTCAGTCCTGGGTCCCCTTCTGTTCAACCTCTACATGCTGCCGTTAGGTCAGTTGATACGCAGTGAAAATGTGTCCTATCACAATTATGCAGACTATGGACCAGTAGATTCACTCTGTCACTGCATCCAACAGATCAGTTTGTGGATGCAAAACAACTTTCTCCAGCTGAACTCAGACAAGACTGAAATAATCGTTTTTGGCCCACAGAAACAAAGAGAAAGTGTTAGCGGTCACCTCCAGAGTCTCGCTCTAAAACCTACAAACCAAATTAGAAATCTGGGGGTAATAATGGACTCAGACTTGAACTTTAATAGCCACGTCAAATCAATAACATCAGCAGCTTTTTACCATCTAAAAAACATTGCCAAAATCAAAAATATAGTGTCAAAACCAGATTTAGAGAGACTTATCCATGCGTTTGTCTCCAGTAGATTAGACTACTGTAACGGCCGCTCACTGGCCTCTCCAAACGAGTTGTAAAACAGCTGCAGTACATCCAGAACGCTGCTGCTCGGGTCCTGACTAGAACCAGGAAGTATGATCACATTAGTCCTGTTCTCAGGTCTCTGCACTGCCCCCTGTGGCTCAGAGAAGAGACTTTAAAGCAGCTCTGCTTGTGTACAAGTCTCTCCATGGCCTAGCACCAAAGTACATCTTGGATATGTTAGTGCCATATGAACCATCTCGGACTCTGAGGACCTCAGGGACCGGCCTCCTGCTGGTGCCCAGAGTCAGGACAAAACATGGGGAATCTGCGTTTCAGTTTTATGCAGCTAAAATCTGGAACAGTCTTCCTGAAGATGTGAGACAGGCTTCAACTCTGACAATGTTCAAATCTAAGCTAAAAACAGTTTTGTTTAGCTGCGCATATGACTGAAGGGATTTTTTCTTTGCACTCTTCTCTTTTGTTTGTGATTTTATTAATTTAGAAAATCAGTTGGATTGATAATTTTTAATTTAGTTAATTTTATTGTATTTCTGTTTCTGTAATTTCTTTGTGATTTGAATGCATTTTTCCTGCTGTGAAGCACTTTGAATTGCCTTGTGTATGAAATGTGCTCTACAAATAAACTTGCCTTGCCTTGCCTTGCCTTACCCTGATTTTTGCAGCGCATAGTTGACTTTTTCTTCTATTATGCATTAAAAGATTCACTTGTATCGTCTGGACACAGTCTTTTTAAAGATGTCGTGCCCGTAGGCTTTGTTGACAGGAAAGTACGGAGTGAAATGGGGGTTGAGAGAGGCGGGGCGACATGCGGCAAATGGTCAAAGTCAGGAATCGAACTCGCGACGCTGCGGCCGGCTGCACTTGGAACTTAAACCGGACCTTGTGCTCTTCAGCGGGGCAGCGGATACAAAAAACATGCTAATTCAAGCTAATTCACGATAAACAGGAAGCAGCTCTTCAAAATAAAAGTGTACTCTCTCAAACAGGAAGATTGTTGTTACTTCGTATAAACGGACACAATATGAAATAAATTACATTTACAGGTTTTATCAAAAAGAAAAATACACACTTGGTTCTTTACAAAGGCACTTTGGTTGCTCCGCCCACTTCTGTAGGTTACTCCGCCCACCTCTGAGATGCTCGAGCGCCCGCTGTGCTTCCCCTTTGGACCACACCCATTTCACTCTCTGCAAAGGGCGTTCAGCTCAGCTTTTGTTTCAACATCAAAGTCTCACTCTTCATCTGCCCTTATAGTGAAATATTCAAAATATAATCTCTTTCATGAGATGTTTTAGTTCCAAAGTGAAGATATGAATGACTTATTGCCTCTTTATAAAAAGGTCATATCGTGGATGGCAATTTTGCTGCAGAGCTAGAGCTAACGTCACACACTGTAGCTCAGGGTGCGGCATTTGCGTGATCCAATCAGAGAGCCCATGCTGACCACAAGCCCGATCAACAAATGACACCTTCTCCACCCGCGACACTTAGAACGCTGCAGTCTCTGTGTTATTTGACCTCACCGCGACCTTTGACAGTGGAACACTGCGGTGGCCTCTGAGGTGCACTCCCAAAAGTGGTTCTATCTCAAATGACCCCCAAACAAGCCCCCATTTTCTCAGGTGTCCCACAAGGATCCATCTTTGGACCAGTCGTATTCTTCGTTTAAATGCTGCCGCTCGGTTGAATCATCATTAACTCCCGCATGTTTGCAGAGGACGTTCAGCGATGAGCTGCTCTCGGTGATAATCCAGCTGCTGTCCACGGCAGGATCGTGATATTTTTGATTTGTTCTTGAAAAAAGCAGATGTGAGCGCTTGTGGCGTATTGTGAGCGGCGAGTTGTGAGCGGCAGAAGTGAGCGGCGTGTCGCTAACGGCGGGTCGCGAGCAGCGCAAGTCAGGTCACTGCGCTGTCCTGCGAATGAGTTTTGAGAGTGCAGAATGTCAAAAAGATCAATAAACGCAAATCCAAACTTACACATGCAAAACTCTACATTTAATAAATAAAAGATGAATTATTTCCACTCATTTGAGGGTGAATAAATGATCATTACTGTGGGATAATTCTGCATGCGAGGCTGACTCTTTGTGAATAAATCTGGAGTTTGCCCCGCCTCTTCAAAGTGGCGTCTCAGCCCATAGCCCCGCCTCTTCAAAGTGGCGTCTCAGCCCATAGCCCCGCCTCTTCAAAGTGACGTCTCAGCCCATAGCCCCGCCTCTTCAAAGTGACGTCTCAGCCCATAGCCCCGCCTCTTCAAAGTGACGTCTCAGCCCATAGCCCCGCCTCTTCAAAGTGGCGTCTCAGCCCATAGCCCCGCCTCTTCAAAGTGACGTCTCAGCCCATAGCCCCGCCTCTTCAAAGTGACGTCTCAGCCCATAGCCCCGCCTCTTCAAAGTGACGTCTCAGCCCATAGCCCCGCCTCTTGAAAGTGACGTCTCAGCCCATAGCCCCGCCTCTTCAAAGTGACGTCTCAGCCCATAGCCCCGCCTCTTCAAAGTGACGTCTCAGCCCATAGCCCCGCCTCTTCAAAGTGACGTCTCAGCCCATAGCCCCGCCTCTTCAAAGTGGCGTCTCAGCCCATAGCCCCGCCTCTTCAAAGTGACGTCTCAGCCCATAGCCCCGCCTCTTCAAAGTGACGTCTCAGCCCATAGCCCCGCCTCTTCAAAGTGACGTCTCAGCCCATAGCCCCGCCTCTTCAAAGTGACGTCTCAGCCCATAGCCCCGCCTCTTCAAAGTGACGTCTCAGCCCATAGCCCCGCCTCTTCAAAGTGGCGTCTCAGCCCATAGCCCCGCCTCTTCAAAGTGACGTCTCAGCCCATAGCCCCGCCTCTTCAAAGTGGCGTCTCAGCCCATAGCCCCGCCTCTTCAAAGTGACGTCTCAGCCCATAGCCCCGCCTCTTCAAAGTGACGTCTCAGCCCATAGCCCCGCCTCTTCAAAGTGGCGTCTCAGCCCATAGCCCCGCCTCTTCAAAGTGGCGTCTCAGCCCATAGCCCCGCCTCTTCAAAGTGACGTCTCAGCCCATCGCCCCGCCTCTTCAAAGTGGCGTCTCAGCCCATAGCCCCGCCTCTTCAAAGTGACGTCTCAGCCCATAGCCCCGCCTCTTCAAAGTGGCGTCTCAGCCCATAGCCCCGCCTCTTCAAAGTGGCGTCTCAGCCCATAGCCCCGCCTCTTCAAAGTGGCGTCTCAGCCCATAGCCCCGCCTCTTCAAAGTGGCGTCTCAGCCCATAGCCCCGCCTCTTCAAAGTGGCGTCTCAGCCCATAGCCCCGCCTCTTCAAAGTGACGTCTCAGCCCATAGCCCCGCCTCTTCAAAGTGGCGTCTCAGCCCATAGCCCCGCCTCTTCAAAGTGGCGTCTCAGCCCATAGCCCCGCCTCTTCAAAGTGACGTCTCAGCCCATAGCCCCGCCTCTTCAAAGTGACGTCTCAGCCCATAGCCCCGCCTCTTCAAAGTGGCGTCTCAGCCCATAGCCCCGCCTCTTCAAAGTGGCGTCTCAGCCCATAGCCCCGCCTCTTCAAAGTGACGTCTCAGCCCATAGCCCCGCCTCTTCAAAGTGGCGTCTCAGCCCATAGCCCCGCCTCTTCAAAGTGACGTCTCAGCCCATAGCCCCGCCTCTTCAAAGTGACCTCTCAGCCCATAGCCCCGCCTCTTCAAAGTGACGTCTCAGCCCATAGCCCCGCCTCTTCAAAGTGACGTCTCAGCCCATAGCCCCGCCTCTTCAAAGTGACGTCTCAGCCCATAGCCCCGCCTCTTCAAAGTGACGTCTCAGCCCATAGCCCCGCCTCTTCAAAGTGACGTCTCAGCCCATAGCCCCGCCTCTTCAAAGTGACGTCTCAGCCCATAGCCCCGCCTCTTCAAAGTGACGTCTCAGCCCATAGCCCCGCCTCTTCAAAGTGACGTCTCAGCCCATAGCCCCGCCTCTTCAAAGTGGCGTCTCAGCCCATAGCCCCGCCTCTTCAAAGTGACGTCTCAGCCCATAGCCCCGCCTCTTCAAAGTGGCGTCTCAGCCCATAGCCCCGCCTCTTCAAAGTGACGTCTCAGCCCATAGCCCCGCCTCTTCAAAGTGGCGTCTCAGCCCATAGCCCCGCCTCTTCAAAGTGACGTCTCAGCCCATAGCCCCGCCTCTTCAAAGTGGCGTCTCAACCCATAGCCCCGCCTCTTCAAAGTGACGTCTCAGCCCATAGCCCCGCCTCTTCAAAGTGGCGTCTCAGCCCATAGCCCCGCCTCTTCAAAGTGACCTCTCAGCCCATAGCCCCGCCTCTTCAAAGTGACGTCTCAGCCCATAGCCCCGCCTCTTCAAAGTGACGTCTCAGCCCATAGCCCCGCCTCTTCAAAGTGACGTCTCAGCCCATAGCCCCGCCTCTTCAAAGTGACGTCTCAGCCCATAGCCCCGCCTCTTCAAAGTGACGTCTCAGCCCATAGCCCCGCCTCTTCAAAGTGACGTCTCAGCCCATAGCCCCGCCTCTTCAAAGTGACGTCTCAGCCCATAGCCCCGCCTCTTCAAAGTGACGTCTCAGCCCATAGCCCCGCCTCTTCAAAGTGGCGTCTCAGCCCATAGCCCCGCCTCTTCAAAGTGACGTCTCAGCCCATAGCCCCGCCTCTTCAAAGTGGCGTCTCAGCCCATAGCCCCGCCTCTTCAAAGTGACGTCTCAGCCCATAGCCCCGCCTCTTCAAAGTGGCGTCTCAGCCCATAGCCCCGCCTCTTCAAAGTGACGTCTCAGCCCATAGCCCCGCCTCTTCAAAGTGGCGTCTCAACCCATAGCCCCGCCTCTTCAAAGTGGCGTCTCAGCCCATAGCCCCGCCTCTTCAAAGTGACATCTCAGCCCATAGCCCCGCCTCTTCAAAGTGACGTCTCAGCCCATAGCCCCGCCTCTTCAAAGTGACGTCTCAACCCATAGCCCCGCCTCTTCAAAGTGGCGTCTCAGCCCATAGCCCCGCCTCTTCAAAGTGACATCTCAGCCCATAGCCCCGCCTCTTCAAAGTGGCGTCTCAGCCCATAGCTCCGCCTCTATATCCATGTGTTTTTATTGTTGACAGAGAGCTACGTGACATTTTTTATCCCTATATGTACGTTTATTAATAATCACAAGTACAGAGTGGTGGGCGGGGACAGGGGGTAGGGGGTCGAGCGTCAGATTAAATGATAACTCTAACCATGTAATGATGGTGTTCCCTCATCATTATTTTATTCAAAGTCTCTTTTACATATTATTACACAACATTCTCTAGAGACCACTGGGCGAAAGGGGGCGTGGCCAGAGTGACCGCTCTGTCTGGAATAAAATGATCTAATATTTTGTCTTTATAAATGAACAAGTATATTTAAAAGGTAAATTATTGTTGTTTTATGTTTATTAGGTTAATGACCAGGTCTTTTTTAACCTGCGCTTTAAAAGTGTTGTTTTTGTCACTGCACAATGTCATGTAGTAATTGTACAACACCATCAATATTCACTAATATATGAAATATGTCTCATACTTTGTGCTGGCAGAGAAACACACATCTCCTCGTCTCATCTGCCAGTCACAGCACAACATTTAATGCACAATTTTAGCGTCTGTTTCCCCCTGTGCTTAATGAAGCTTTGTAGCCTGGAGTTGTTGATGTGATATTGTTATTCCAAAAACACTTTCCTCCCCCTCGCCCCCCCCGTCCCCCTCGCCCCCCCGTCCCCCTCCCCCCCGTTCCCCCCGTCCCCCTCGCCCCCCCCGTCCCCCCGTCCCACTCGCCCCCCCCCGTCCCCCTCCAAACTTCTCTCTGTAGAATCTTAACATGCTTTGAGCTTCTCTCTCAGTCAGACTGACAAGTTCTGTGCTCAAAAGAGTTGAGTGTAAACAAGTAGATCTTGAAAAAATGGGTAATATCAAAATAGTTGTTTTTGAGATAATCAAAACAAGAATATTGAGAAAAAATAAGGTAATTTAAAATATAATAAGAATAATAATAACTTTTATTTATATAGCGCTTTTCAGCGACCCAAAGACGCTGAACATAATAAAAAAGGGGGGGGGGTTATTTACAGACAGGGGGGACAACACGTACAGTACACATTAATATACAGATAAAATGAACAAGACAGAAGAAGTAGAGAGAAAAAGATGGAGCTGTAACAGGGGGTAGAAGAGTAGGCAATGGGGTAGAGGAGGCTAGGGGTAGGGGAGGTCATAGGCTTGGGTGAAGAGGTATGTTTTGAGGCGGGATTTGAATGTTGTGAGTGAGGGAGAGTGGCGGACAGGTTGGGGGAGGGAGTTCCAGAGTCGGGGTGCTGTTCGGGAGAATGCTCTGTCGCCAAAAGTTTTGAGTCGGGATGTTGGTGCAGTCAGGGTGAGAGAGGAGGAGGATCGGAGAGCTCAGGAGGGGCGGTGGGGGATGAGGAGGTCAGACAGGTAGGGGGGGGCAAGGTGGTGAAGAGCTTTGAAGGTGAGGAGGAGTATTTTAAAGTTTATGCGCTGCTTGATGGGGAGCCAGTGGAGAGAGCGGAGAACGGGAGTGATGTGATCACGGGACCGGGTGTGGGTGAGGAGGCGGGCAGCGGAGTTTTGGACCATTTGGAGTCTGTGGAGGGAATGGGAGGAGATGCCAGTGAGGAGGGAGTTGCAGTAGTCGAGGCGGGAGGAGATGAAGGCATGGATGAGGGATTCAGCAGCGGGGAGGGTGAGGCAGTGTCGGATTTTGGCGATGCGGCGGAGGTGGAAGTATGAGGTCTTGACAATGTGGCTGACATGGGGAGTGAAGGAGAGGGTGGGGTCCATGATGACACCGAGATTGCGTACCAGGGTAGAGGGGGTGATGGTCGAGGTGTCGATGCTGAGTGAAAAGGGACCAGTTTTATTGAGAGTGGATTTGGTGCCAATGAGGAGGAGCTCTGTTTTGTCACTGTTCGGTTTGAGGATATATACCATAACAACTTGTTTTGAACAGTAATACAAACTTGCAATGTACTTACTATAATCAGACCACATGCCCCTGACCTGTGGCGTGCCCCAAGGGTCAGTCCTGGGACCCCTTCTGTTCCACCTCCACATGCTGCCGTTAGGTCACATGACACACAGTGAAAATGTGTCCTATCAGACAAGTCAGAGCTATGTTTCACTGTCGCAGGTGAATCTGGACCAGTGGATTCACTCTGTCACTGCATCCAACAGATCAGTGTGTGGACCGGCCTCCTGCTGGTGCCAGAGGGCCTCCTGCTGGTGCCAGAGGACCTCCTGCTGGTGCCAGAGGGCCTCTGGGCCTCCTGCTGGTGCCAGAGGGCCTCCTGCTGGTGTCAGAGGGCCTCCTGCTGGTGCCAGAAGGCCTCCTGCTGGTGCTAGAGGGCCTCTCGCTGGTGCCAGAGGGCCTCATGCTGGTGCAAGAGGGCCTCCTGCTGGTGCCAGAGGGCCTCCTGCTGGTGCCAGAAGGCCTCCTGCTGGTGCCAGAGGGCCTCATGCTGGTGCAAGAGGGCCTCCTGCTGGTGCCAGAGGGCCTCCTGCTGGTGCCAGAGGGCCTCCTGCTGGTGCCAGAGGGCCTCCTGCTGGTGCCAGAGGGCCTCCTGCTGGTGCCAGAGTCAGTGTGTGGAGGCAAAACAACTTTCTCCAGCTGAACTCAGACGAGACTGAAATCATGGTCTTTGTCACAGAAACAAAGAGAAAGTGTCAGCGTCACCTCCAGAGTCTCGCTCTAAAACCTACAAACCAAGTTAGAACTCTGGGGTAATAAGACTCGAGCTGTAAAACAGCTGCAGAACATCCAGAACGCTGCTGCTCGGGTCCTGACCAGAACCAGGACATATTGCCAGAGTCAGAACATGTGACTGAAAGTATCGTCTTTGCACTCTTCTCTTTTATGTCTTTAACTGTTTTGTCATTTCTCTCATGTCTTTGTGGTTTTAATGCATTTGTTTTCTTGTTGTGAAGCACTTTTTATTACCTTGTGTATGAATTGTGCTCTACAGATAAACTTGCCCAATATACTTTTTATAAGGCCTTTTTCAGGGGCGGGTAATTATTTTTCCCCAAGGGCCATATTCGAATCCAGGCACGTGGCCAAGGGCCCCTCAATGTAGCACATTCTGATCTTTAGAAGCACTTTTCTGTGAAATATAAACTATTTGACCTATTATTTCATTCGTTTCATCTAATAATATTTAAGGACACGTGCAAACACTAAAACAATAAAAATGATGGAAATATTAACAATTATTTTTAAAACTTGAGGGGGGCAGATTAAAACAGGCCGAGGGCCAAGTCTGGTCTATATAAATGTTTTGGGTCTTTTACACCACTTTGCACAGCAGCAGCAGCAGCAGCAGCAGCAGCACCAGCACCAGCAGCAGCATGAGCAGCAGGGGGCGCCCTAAACATGAAGCTTCTGGAGACGTTTAAAAAACTGTTTTATTGTTTTTCATCAATTTAAAAGTGTCAATAACTGAAGTAAACACGAGGACGAGTGAGACATATTTATTTCCTCATATGAAAACAACAACAGGTTTGTGTCTCTTTTCTCTTGCTGTTCATGCAGACAGATCCTTGTGTCTCTTTTCTCTTGCTGTTCATACAGACAGATCCTTGTGTGTCTCTTTTCTCTTGCTGTTCATGCAGACAGATCCTTGTGTCTCTCTTTTCTCTTGCTGTTCATACAGACAGATCCTTGTGTCTCTTTTCTCTTGCTGTTCATGCAGACAGATCCTTGTGTCTCTCTTTTCTCTTGCTGTTCATACAGACAGATCCTGTGTCTCTTTTCTCTTGCTGTTCATGCAGACAGATCCTTGTGTCTCTCTTTTCTCTTGCTGTTCATACAGACAGATCCTTGTGTCTCTCTTTTCTCTTGCTGTTCATGCAGACAGATCCTTGTGTCTCTCTTTTCTCTTGCTGTTCATGCAGACAGATCCTTGTGTCTCTCTTTTCTCTTGCTGTTCATGCAGACAGATCCTTGTGTCTCTCTTTTCTCTTGCTGTTCATGCAGACAGATCCTTGTGTCTCTCTTTTCTCTTGCTGTTCATGCAGACAGATCCTTGTCTCTCTTTTCTCTTGCTGTTCATACAGACAGATCCTTGTCTCTCTTTTCTCTTGCTGTTCATACAGACAGATCCTTGTGTCTCTCTTTTCTCTTGCTGTTCATGCAGACAGATCCTTGTCTCTCTTTTCTCTTGCTGTTCATACAGACAGATCCTGTGTCTCTTTTCTCTTGCTGTTCATGCAGACAGATCCTTGTGTCTCTCTTTTCTCTTGCTGTTCATGCAGACAGATCCTTGTGTCTCTCTTTTCTCTTGCTGTTCATGCAGACAGATCCTTGTGTCTCTCTTTTCTCTTGCTGTTCATGCAGACAGATCCTTGTGTCTCTCTTTTCTCTTGCTGTTCATGCAGACAGATCCTTGTGTCTCTCTTTTCTCTTGCTGTTCATACAGACAGATCCTTGTGTCTCTCTTTTCTCTTGCTGTTCATGCAGACAGATCCTTGTCTCTCTTTTCTCTTGCTGTTCATACAGACAGATCCTTGTGTCTCTCTTTTCTCTTGCTGTTCATGCAGACAGATCCTTGTGTCTTTCTTTTCCCTCCCTCTGCTCTGCAGCTGCTGTTCCGTCTTTACTGAGGAGTTTACATCAGCGCTTGACGTGATCTTTAGGATTTCCCACTTTACGCTCAGGGAATTGAAACGTTTTATTAAGTGCAGTGAACACTTCACCTGCCACAGGGAGAGAGAGAGAGAAGCAGAGAGAGAGAGGCAGAGAGAGAGAGAGAGGCAGTGAGAGAGAGAGAGAGAGAGAGAGAGGCAGAGAGAGAGAGAGAGGCAGAGAGAGAGAGAGAGGCAGTGAGAGAGAGAGAGAGAGAGAGAGAGAGAGAGGCAGAGAGAGAGAGAGAGGCAGAGAGAGAGAGAGAGAGACATTCAATGACAGTTAATAGAGCATGTGCACTCATTGCTGCAGCCCCCCCTGGTGACTGCAGCCCCCCCTGGTGACTGCAGCGCCCCCTGGTGACTGCAGCGCCCCCTGGTGAGTGGAGTGACACTGAGTTGATATTAATGAACTTAAAGAAACGAGAGCTGAGATCCAAAGAGCCGAATCAGCTTTGATTCTTGTTTTATCTTTTATGCTAATAGTGCCTGTATGTATTCTGGTTTTGTCTGTGACTCGCCTCCTTCACTTTTGTCTTCTTTATTAAGAATCCGTGGGTCATTGTGTTGTATTTTGGACCTTTTAAATGGCGATGTTGATGTAAAAAGAGTGACTTCTGTGTCACAGTAAACATCACAACATCACAACAAAGAGCCGCACTTCACCAGCGGCAGATTCTTTTACGCCGCCGAGTCCCACGTGTCTGTCACAGTTTGACAAAATGAAATGGCAGAGCTCAGTAGAGGCAGCGGCGTGGTGGCCATGGCGACGGAGGGGAATAAAGACGACTCAAACAATACTCACAGCACAACTTATTGAATGAGGAAATGCCTAAAATGTGAAAGATTGTACTTGTGAGTTTAAAGGTCGCGCTGTTATAATGTTTTGAGCGCTTCGTGTCTCGGGAAAAGCCAAACCAGCTGCGCGCTCTGGCTCCGAGCGGAACTGTACGACCACATCGTCCTGACATAAATGAATACAAATAAAAAAAATGAATAAAAAAGAGGATTCCCAGAGGAGGCGACGATGATAACGCTGGAGAAACACGACCAACACGGTTTACTCAATCACCAATCAAGACTTTGAACAGAAAATAGACCCAGACAATCGTTTTCTCTGACACTGAGTCGGTTAAATCTGAACATTATTACATTATGTTAGCATACGTCATGTAGCTGAAGGTGTTAGCGTTAGCATACGTCATGTAGCTGAAGGTGTTAGCGTTAGCATACGTACACCTATTCACCATGTTCTCTCATCTGTTATTATTTTAAATTGCATTTCAAGAGGAAATGTCTGTGGATTTCGTCAAATACATTTCCCCAAAAAATGCGACTCATTCTCCAGTGTGACTTAAACATGTTTTTTCTTCTCTATTATTTGGTTTATTATAATTTTCCGGAAAATACGGTAAAAACTGTGGAAAACTGTGGAAATGCACATGGCAAGAAACATAAAGACTCAACGGATTTGAGTGAAGCAAGAAGCTGAAAACAAGTGTAAAACGTGTTGGAATAACTGTTATACTGCTGAAACAAGAAGAGTATAGAGTATTTGAAGAAAACAGAAACAATATACAAGGCGTGTTCGAAACAATATATATATAAAAAAAAAGACTCGACAGGACAAAGTAATTACCATTTTTACCTCACTGACTAAAGAATAAAACGCTTAAGCAACATGTAAGAAGAAGTATTTTAAAGAATGAATCCACATTTATAACACAAGAACAGATAATGAATATGTTTTGAAGGAAAAATACAACAAAATAATGTTATTTTAAGTTATTTTAAGTCTAATTTCTTGGCCTTTTCTGTGCTTCTACTTCACAATATTGTTCTGAAGTCGTGTTGCTCTTGACTCGGGCACAAACGACTTAAAAAACCCAACTCTCCTCCTCTGTCGTTCCATCACGTTTCTGTCCTGTCAGAGTTTCCCCTGTTGCCGCGGCGACGTCCCGAGCCCTCGTACCGGGTCCGATCTTCCCGCGTAGCGTCGGAAACAGTTGGTCGATGGATCGCCTTCGCCCCAGCGGCGTGTGAATCGTCCCCGCCGCGGGCTCCGCGGGGCCCCCGCCGTCTTGTCATCGTAATGCAATTCTATCTCTCTGAACCTGGACAATGAAGACTAAACCACACAATGGAACGTAATTAAAGGCGGTCCCGGAGCCGCCGCCGCCTGCGGTTCAACGATAACGTGGGGGAAGGAAACAAGTCGTCGGATTTCTTTATGGCTAAATTAATGTAGATCCAGTCGGAGACGTTGACTCTGGGCATAGTTTGAACTGGAGAGAACTAAACGTACGAGACAGACGCCGGCGTAAACAGCAAGAAAGGAAAGTCATTATTGTCGCTGTGCAATAATTACAGTGTAAATGTGAATTTTAATTGGATGAAGTGTTCACAGCGGAAACAAGCTGGAGCTCAACGCCCAGAGGACAGTGGACTTCAGGGAAGCCACGCCCCCCAAGACCCCCCCTCACTATCACAGACCCCCCCTCACTATCACAGACCCCCCTCACTATCACAGACCCCCCTCACTATCACAGACCCCCCTCACTATCACAGACCCCCCCTCACTATCACAGCCCCCCTCACTATCACAGACCCCCTCACTATCACAGACCCCCCTCACTATCACAGACACCCCCTCACTATCACAGACCCCCCTCACTATCACAGACACCCCCTCACTATCACAGACCCCCCTCACTATCACAGACCCCCCTCACTATCACAGACCCCCCTCACTATCACAGACCCCCCTCACTATCACAGACCCCCTCACTATCACAGACCCCCCTCACTATCACAGACCCCCCCTCACTATCACAGACCCCCCCTCACTATCACAGACCCCCCCTCACTATCACAGACACCCCCTCACTATCACAGACCCCCCCTCACTATCACAGACCCCCCTCACTATCACAGCCCCCCTCACTATCACAGACCCCCCTCACTATCACAGACTCCCCCTCACTATCACAGACCCCCCCTCACTATCACAGCCCCCCTCACTATCACAGACCCCCCCTCACTATCACAGACCCCCCTCACTATCACAGACTCCCCCTCACTATCACAGACCCCCCCTCACTATCACAGACCCCCTCACTATCACAGACCCCCCTCACTATCACAGACCCCCTCACTATCACAGACCCCCCCTCACTATCACAGACCCCCCCTCACTATCACAGACCCCCCCTCACTATCACAGACACCCCCTCACTATCACAGACCCCCCCTCACTATCACAGACCCCCCTCACTATCACAGCCCCCCTCACTATCACAGACCCCCCTCACTATCACAGACTCCCCCTCACTATCACAGACCCCCCCTCACTATCACAGCCCCCCTCACTATCACAGACCCCCCCTCACTATCACAGACCCCCCTCACTATCACAGACTCCCCCTCACTATCACAGACCCCCCCTCACTATCACAGACCCCCTCACTATCACAGACCCCCCTCACTATCACAGACCCCCTCACTATCACAGACCCCCCCTCACTATCACAGACCCCCCCTCACTATCACAGACCCCCCCTCACTATCGCAGACTTCCCCCTCACTATCGCAGACTTCCCCCTCACTATCACAGACCCCCCTCACTATCACAGACCCCCTCACTATCACAGACCCCCTCACTATCACAGACCCCCCCTCACTATCACAGACCCCCCCTCACTATCGCAGACCCCCCTCACTATCGCAGACTTCACCCTCACTATCACAGACCCCCCTCACTATCACAGACCCCCCTCACTATCACAGACCCCCTCACTATCACAGACCCCCTCACTATCACAGACCCCCTCACTATCACAGACCCCCCCTCACTATCTGTCAAGAAATTACACATGAATCAATGCTATTCCTTTACAGTCAGAGAACATAATTCAACTTAGAATATTAAACGACACAGAAACATCAGTCTTTTGTGTGGCTTGCAAGGAAGAGGAAGGCTTAGCCGAGTCAAGCTGTTGTAAGCAACCTGAACCACTTTCCAAATTCACTCTCAGCGTTCCTCCCTCTTACAAGTCATTTTATTAAAATCACACATAAAAAGGCGGGTCACATTTCTCATTGGTCAGCTTCACATCAAGGCACTTGTCTTTTACGACTGTCTTTGGTATTGTCTTTAGAGATAAAAGCCTTGGTGAATGTTCTACCCATCTGGTCCCCAGGGACCATATGGGAGGAACATTCCTCACAGCTGCTCTTACAACATCTTCACACCTGTCATTAGCAATACATGCCTTTCCCTCCACTCAGGCTAATGATGCAGATGACTTTTAACACACAAATATAATCATATATTTACATTTTATCACACTATCACAGACCCCCCTCACTATCACAGACCCCCCTTACAATAACAGACCCCCCCTCACTATCACAGACCCCCCTCACTATCACAGACCCCCCCATGACTCTTGGGTGAGAGTCAGAGTCCTTGGTGTTCCTCCAGTTTCTCGTGCAGCTTTTTCCTGATGTTGCCGTCACTTGCTGTCGCCATGTCAACCACATTCTCTTTCCTCTGCTTTTTAATCATCACCACAGTCCCTGGTTGGCTCGCCATTACCATTCTGTGAGTCTGTATCTGAAAATCCCACAGGATCTGGGCTCATTCTCTTTTCTTTTACTTTATTACATTTAAAAAACAACTCCATCTCCTTCTAAAATGGCATGTGAATAATCAAGTGTAGATATCGTTCTGAATTCAGATTCAGAAAATCTGCAGCGAAAAAGACAAACAAATCAGAATTCAGAAAGTCACAGTGTCCCGAGTGTCCGTGTCTGCGCATGACGTTCTCAGATGAGTTTTTGGGACTGATTCCACTTCACGTCCGCTTCACGTCCGCTTCACGTTCATCTGCAGGACGCAGCAAAAGCCCAGACTCCGAACATCACACACACGTATCTGAATGACGATATTGAAATAATGCAGCACACTTTTTCACAACGGCGTTCTCATGAAAGAGCCGCTCCAGTTTCAGCCTAAATGACCCGTTAGATAAGACGAATGAAGTCCTTTTGCGGCAGATAAGTGTGAGTGAAAAGGGTCAGTGGAACGACTCGTTATAGAGGGCGCAGGAGGAGATAATCATAATGAATATAATGTGAGAGGATCAAATGGAGCAATTATAAATCATCTGAAAAGGGTTTCAATTAACCGTCCATAATCCTAATGGGATTTTCAGGCCCGTGTAAAAAGCAGCGTGTTCTCGGGGGCGCGGCCGTGACAGACGCGCTCGGAGCTTTATCTCATGGACTTCTTTAGTTGAGTGAAAAGAAGTTAAATAAGTGTACATTTAACATCAAATTTAAAGTCCTTTTTGACTGTATTTGCTTGAGCGAGGTGCATTTTTAACCTTAACCGTGCTGTGTGCAAATGTTCCCGTCAAATGTGGTTGAAAATAGCTGACGTAAACTGATGAAATAATTGCTGCTGCTGAAAAAGGAAAAAAAAAACCTTTCAGGCGTTTAAGAATAATTCAAAATGGAAAAAAGTGTTTCCAAAAAAAGACGGGGAAAAAAAATAACCCGAAGCATTTCTGTTTCGTTTTTTTTTTTTTCTGGAGTAAAAAAAAGAAAGAAAAATATGTATTAAGTTTTCTCGTATTGAACAAAAGAGCTGAAATTGATACACGATTGGACATTCAAACAGTTGCCGACATAATTAAACAAAAAACGTCCCATTGCTGCACTTGACATAAGACAATTCAATCAAATTCGCTTGATTTTTGTGATGCCCAAAATCAGTTGCCTCGAAGGGCGACAGTGAAATAGAGACGCAACTAAACAACCTTCATGGGAAATTAGGAACTGGATGAATGTCCCAGCATCCCCGACCTTAGACCCTTCTGCTCAGCGAGGGACAACTACAAAACCCTGTGAGAGAAAGTAGGAACTTCAGGGAGAACCACAGTGAAGGAGAGATCCCACTACCACGGACGCACAAGCTGCAGATGGTCCAGGACTGAAGCGAGACAGTTTAAAGAAGAGCCAGGAGAGTTCATCTAGAGACAGTTCATCCAGAGACAGTTCATCCAGAGACAGTTCATCCAGAGACGGTTCATCTAGAGACGGTTCATCTAGAGACGGTTCATCTAGAGACGGTTCATCTGGAGATGGTTCATCTGGAGACGGTTCATCTGGAGATGGTTCATCTAGAGACGGTCCATCTAGAGACGGTTCATCTAGAGACGGTTCATCTGGAGATGGTTCATCTGGAGACGGTTCATCTGGAGACGGTTCATCTAGACACAGTTCATCCAGAGACGGTTCATCTAGAGACAGTTCATCCAGGTCGTCTCTCACGGCTCTGATTGGCTCGATTGGCTCTGAACTTTGAGGACGTGAGGAGCTGTGGGGCTGGGGCTGCCAGACATAAGTACCTCTGGCCTTGTTTATTATTCCGGGTGCTGAAGTTTGGGTATGAACTGAGAACCTGTGCTGTTTGTGAGTATGTTGCACCTGATTTACTCTTGGAAAGAGCACATATTATTTTCTTCTGCAAAAGTGATATGTAAATGAGAGTTCAGCCAGTGCACATGTGAGCGTGCCTCCTCTCTCTGTGAGGGGGGTTCATGGTTCTTGGGTTCATGGTCAGAGTTCAGCGGTCACAATAAAAGTTATAATGACACGCAGTTATAAGAACTGGCGCTGATGAATATTAGATGACGGGTCACAGGCTCCTGTGCCAGGGGCACTATGCAGGCAACTCTCCATGGTACTGTCGGTGTAATCCCTCATTCGTCCAGGCGTGTTCCATTGTAGAAAAAGCTTCAGATGTACTGGTACTGTATTATCACAGTCTCTGCTCTCAAAGTTGTGATAAATCAGGCTTCACACACTAAACAAATTTAACGTCTAAATACAATACTGAAATATAAATATTTCTGTGTTGCAATACCTTAACCCCAGAGGCATTAGATTTACATTCAATCCCTGTGATTCATATTATAATGGTCCACAAATCTAAATTGAAGAGGTCTGAAGTATTTGTCAGACCTGGTAACTCTTTATGAACCCTCTCTCTAGTTTCTCTCTAGCCTCTCTCTGGCCCCTCTCTGGCCTCTCTCTGGCACCTCTCTGACCTCTCTCTGGCCTCTCTCTGACCTCTTTCTGGCCCCTCTCTGGCCTCTCTCTGGCCTCTCTCTGACCTCTCTCTAGCCCCTCTCTGACCTCTCTCTGGCACCTCTCTGACCTCTCTCTGGCCTCCCTCTGGCCCCTCTCTGACCTCTCTCTAGCCCCTCTCTGACCTCTCTCTGACCTCTCTCTAGCCCCTCTCTGACCTCTCTCTGGCCTCTCTTTGGCCTCTCTCTGGCCTCTCTCTAGGCCCTCTCTGGCCCCTCTCTGGCTTCTCTCTGACCTCTCTCTGACCTCTCTCTGGCCCCTCTCTGACCCCTCTCTGGGCTCTCTCTGGCCTCTCTCTAGCCCCTGTCTGGACTCTCTAATTTGCTCTCTAATCTACCACTCTTATAAGATGGCGCTGAAGGACTTGGTGGCGTTGCATTCTCTGATGCTATTTTGAGAACTAACTCTGTAAATACACAAAAATCCCAAAACAAGACTCATTGAGGGATGTTGCGATAGAAAAAAGCAATGAAAGAAAATAATTCACCGACATCCAGTCAGCAGAAGTTGATGGATAGCAACCTAAAAGAAAAAGCTAGCGAAAGCTAGCTTAGAAGGTCCAGAGAGCATGTCTGTAAGTGCAGGTCCATAGTTGGGCCTCCACAGCACAGTCACAACGGGCGGAGGGAAAGCATAACGCTGGAGCATGTAATGGCACTGCCTCTTGATATGAAGCGTGAGATGGCATCAATAAGAGCCAACACAACAACATCTGACAGGGTGGAGGCTGACGTAGCAGCCCTGAGCGGGGACATGGATGGATGCAGCCAGAGTGTTACAGAGGCACTTTCATTCACTCACTGCAATTCTGTTTCCACTGTTTGTCAGGTCGCAGCAGCAAAACCTCAAATCATGCTCACTTTCAATTCACTTTACTACAAAAACAAGGAGGCGTTTTGCAAACTCTGATCTTTATCTTCACCTCTACAATGACCGTAAAAGGCCCGTCACCTTCAGATCCCAAACCGCTCTGTGGCCTTCACACGATTCTTCTATTCAGTATAATTGTGACTCTAGATAAGAAGCTGACAGAAAGGGATGCACTCAGCTCACTTCTTATCCTTGTGCTCTGGTTTCCATTAGACCCTTAATTACGTGTTGCTTTTGGGGTCTATGGTAGTGCTGTTTGTTTCAAATCCTCCTTGAAAACGGTATGAGACAAATAATCGTTGCAAAATGTCCCAATGTCTGAGGTCTGCACATCCTCTAGTGTGAAGCCGGTTCATCACATCTTTTAAATATTGCTTGTAAATGCATTTAAGTAAATGGCAGTAGTAGAAAATATTCTGTTCCGATCAATAAACATCAATAAACGACCTAAAGGTCTTCAAGCCCAAACTAAATCTATTCACAACATACCGTATAATTCATGTCTCCTCTCTCCTCTACAACACAGGCTCAGTAGGGATGGTAGCATCGGTATGGAAGTATCAATACATATCAACGCTGACTCATTTAAATGTGGGTATCGATACGTTTATGCAAATATCAGTGCTAATTTACATATGCAAATGATAAGTCAAGGCATTCGTTGAAGGTCCATTTCTTCCTTGTCGTGCGGCAGGAGATTGGACTGATCCGTCTGTGTCAGGAGTTCAGTTTGGTCTTTGGAGACATGAATTTCCCAAAACACCTTCAAAAATAAGGTTGAACCAGTATCGGTATCATAAAAATCACCCCCAAAGTAAAAATGGTGGTATCGCAAATGACTCATCAGGCTTAGAACGCTACAAATTCTGCCATTTACAAAGACAAACAGTTCTAGATCCTTGTGGTGCCAAACTTCCAAACTTGTGCCCGTCTTTGATCGCGCCCCGTCTGCCCCGGTCTCCTCCTCCTCCTGGTGAACGTCCCGTGGCCACTGCCTTTCTCCCGTTTCCTCTGTCCGTCTGAGTGATCGCCGTCTGCTCCGAGCGCAGGAGGGAAGTGTTCCATTTCAGATTTATACGAGAGGGGCAGAAACGCAGAGGCTGTGGACGGGATTTATTCACACTATTTGCGGCTGTGGACTGAGGCTGGTCCAGTGGAGAGGGACTGTCTCTGAGGACCAGGGGAAAGAGAGGAGGAGCGCTCTGAGCCTCCTCTAGAACCACAGAGCTCGAACCCCCGTCCTCGACAGCGCCCCGAGCCAAACATCGACTGCGCTTTATCAACGGCATGATGGGGGTGTCCGCCTGGGCGAGGGTGGGGCCCGGGGGGCTTCATGAAGAGCACGATCATCTTTGTTGTCTTCTGAGCATGTATTTTGTAAAGGGCGACAGTGAAAAGCAGATTAAAGGATGTTCATAGGGAATTAGCAAATGTCCCCACTTCCCCTGTCCTCAGACCCTCCTTCTCGGCGAGGAAAAACTACGAAACCTAGAGGAGTTCCACAGTGAAGGACCCTCGGACGGACAGGCGGACGGGTGGAGACCGTGGAGCCCCGAAACCTTCAGGACGAGAGACTGTTCTATGTCGTTAATAAAACTGTAAGAAATGACAACCCCAAGTTCAGATGGACATGATTGACGGATGAAATAACCAGTCAGTTCTATGTTGTTACCACTGCACCAGCCAGCCCACCTCCCTGTATACATGTACACATCATATATATACATTATATACAAGTGAAAGTCAAGCGCTCCGAGGGGCATCACCGGCTTGACCAGGACGTGTGGATTACAAGTAAACATGGACTTGCTTTGTCTTTAGTTCTTTATCATCTCATAACTAACTCGCACACGAGCAGCTCGACCGCACAAGCCGCAGATTAAACTGACGCAGACGGATCAGGGGAACTTCTGACTTGACAGACGCGCTCGATGATCCGCGAGGAGCAAGACAGTCTTTGGATGGTGAAAATTGGCCTCATATTCGATGGGAAACCGTGAAAAACAGCGGATGAAACTGCATCTGATATAACAACGCAAAGACAAATGGATTATAGCGTTTCATTCCATTATTAAGTGCTGAGTTCAAACAGAAGATGCCAGGTTTGTGCTGCAGTGAAAATTAAGTGAAGAAGAGAGGACGGTGTGGATGAAGATCACCGAAACGATACAGGAAATGGATGAGGTTTGTCCTTTCAAAATAAACTTGTGAATAACAGTCAAGCCCACATCTCGCATTGTGCTCAAGTCTTGGTTTAAGAAGATCACACAAGAATCTGTATAAAATAAAACATTAAACAGAAGGAAACAAGACAGTTTTATTCCATTTGTTTGGTTATAGTTCCGCATGAAGCTTTTCATGGGACGGACGTGGCACACTCGTCGCTTTAGCCACTTTGAGGACAGAAGCCGCTGTGCCGCCTGCTCGCTGTTTTGTACCAACAAGTGGAAAAACAAAGGATTATTCTTCCACAACATTCCCAAAGACATCAGAAAGGGATTAGCGCCATCAGGAGAGACCAGTGGACTCCAAGATATTTACTCAAGACTCTGCGGCTAGCACTTTGTGTCAAGTTGCATCGAACCAACGCTAGCTTAAACTACCGTGGCCTTCGCAGACTTAACGTTGGACTCATTTTCCAACTGTCCCGGCGTGATATATTTAATGTGAGTGTTATTTAATACTCGCTGTGGCAAGATTCTACGACTTTGAACTGTTGTCGGTGAATTGTAGTTGAAAGGATAAAAACCCAAGTATCGCTCATGCGATGCGATATTTTTTTATGTAGCATTATCATGTACCAGCGAATCAGCTACAGCGACAGCGGCGTCCTCAAAATGGCAAAAACAAGTCTGCGGTTTGTAGAGCCGCTCGCGAAGGCTCATTAGCTCTGTAAATATTCGGCAGGTCCAGGTCCAATCTATCCCCAGATCTGGAGCCAGGATCGTAATCGCGGTTGCTTAGCGAGAGGATTAGCCGACTGCGCGTTTTGGACTGACGACTGACGAAGCTGCGGCGCCCGGAGGAAACGGTGCGGGCCGCAGACGCTCGCCCAGCTTCACCTCGACTCGACCTGCTCCTAGTCTCATTGCGTCTCCGCTAAACCACGTGTAAAACTTCCACGTGTTTGGTCTTTGCCGCACAGACACTTGGCGACCGGCTCTGAAATGTGCGGCGGAGCGAGCAACGGTCACTGTTTCTGAACACGAGTCATTTTGAGATAATCGTGAGAGGGCGGCGCTCGTATCTCCCGGTGTGACGTTAAAGTCGCCAGGAAGTGGACTAAATGCAAACAGAATTCCTTTGTTGAATGAACAGATCGAGGTTGCGTCGTCACGAATCAAAATGAAGACAACTTGAATCGAATCGAGATCCAAACGTTTCAAATCATCTGTGATCAGAACTCATGAAACGTCTGTCTTAAACATTAAAGGCCATATTTATTTGTCTTTAATTAAAAAAAACAACCAAACAAACAGATTATCATTATTTTTTTGCCGTACAGCCCAGCAGTACGTTCTGGTTACCATTTAGTATGATCGTTTATCCAATGGAGATTTTAATTATAAATAATATGTTTATAGCTAAACCGGAAATGACTCTGCCGGTAGTGAACTGGACTGGACTGAACTGAACTGAACTGGACTGAACTGGGTTCATTTTTTTTGGCATGATTGAGGAATAAATACAGTAAATATACATTTAGAGATTACAGTACACATTGACATTTGAGAGAGGACTCCAGCGTTTTGCGTAGCATGTCACATCGAGGCCCAAACTACAGCATAATCAGGCTTTACCCATAAGCCACATGGGACCTTTTACTACCTAAACACAAGCATTGCACTTCGCTAACTGTGGCGTTCCCGTTGCAGCCTCGATTTCATTGTAAATAACGTTTCCGTCCTCTTCAGCAGATCTTAACAGTGGCATTAGCAATACTCATTCTCCACCAGCAACAGCGGCGCCAGGAGTTATCGCTCGACTTGCGGAATAGAATTGACCAAACTATAAGTTGTACCTTTTTTCATAGTTTTGGCCGGAGTGCGACTTATATGTGATATTATTTGTTATTTTCACACTTGCAACTTCATTTCATACTCCAGTGCGACGTATATATGTTTTTTTTCTTCTCTATTATGCATTCTTTTGGCTGGTGCGACTTATACTCCAGAAAATACTCATTTGTCTCGACTCCTTGGACATAATGTGAACCATCGCGCTGTTGAACAAACCCCAACCGCCTCTCGCTATAAGACACACACATCTCATTTGAAGACTGTGTTTGCCTCAGAGCCTCATAAATCATGAATCAAATGCAAGTCTTTTGATCTTATGTAACTCTTTTTCCACTAAATGAAAACTCTGTTATGTTCCTTGCAATTGAAACCCAAAAATCTCACCATTAAAACAAAGACAAGTCTAATTCTCCTGTTACTTTTACAATCTGGAAACCTCAAAGTTCTTCCTGGCCTCAAAGTGCGCAGCCCTAAACTGTATCAAGTTCAAATCTGAGTGAAATCGACGGGAGCTGATGTAAATGTAATTAAAATCTGTAACCGGTAATTACGTTTTCATAAATGGACTTCAAACACCGACGGACCAGATGAAGGGGGCGGGGTCATGTGAACTCTGTAAACAAATGGACTTCAAATCAAATCAAATCAATTTATTTTTGTAAGGCCCAAAATCACAACAACAGTTGCCTCTGAGGGCCACAGGGAGAATCAACAATGTCTGTGGTGGCGATGAAGTCAGACAATGTCTGTGGTGGCGAGGGACGATGTCCCAGGGTCCTCTGTCCTTAGACTCTTGGAGTCTTCTTGGCACTAAAAGTATAAATTGCCAAAGATTTGCATATAAAAGGCTCTGGCCCTCGTTAATTCAATAAAGTAAAGTCACGCTCATAAATCTTTATTTGTCAAATTAAAGTCACGTTAGATGAGTTTTGGCCCAGTGGTTGCTGGGTAATTTCCTACTGTGATGTCATCAATTACAAACAGGAAGTGACGTTACAAACCTAAAAAAAAAGTGCTATTCTATGATAACATTTTCATAATTTTAATGTCACAATTTTGATTTTAAAATTTTAGTTCAGTGAGTCGTCCGACCCGTAGGGGGCGCTTTAAAGTTGATTTTCGTTATAAAAACACAAATGCCCTTGTCCCATCCTGTAAAATGAGTTTCAGAGCGGCAAAAAGACCATCACCACCAACATTTTTATTTTTATTTTTTTTTAAATTATTTTTTTATAGAAAGAATAAACACAGACCAACAGACCAGTCAAAACTTGTGTGCAAATAAAGATACAGTCCAGTAACATTGTCAAAAGAGAAGAAAAAAAAAGAGAGAGGAGAAGAGAAAAAAAATAAAAATAAAAGAAAGAAAGAAAAAAGAAAAAAAATAAGAATAATAATGGAAAAATGTGACCCGTTTCTTTATAACACCATGTCAAAGTTCTCAGGACTCACAGGGCGGGGCTGAATGTTGGAGGAAGTGTGGTTGCCAGGAGGCACATCATTATCATGGCATTACAGACAATCTTTGACACTACGATCCCATCAGACTTTAGATCCATGTGTTTGGGTCTCAGAACTCCTGCCATGGACATTGGGAGTGGATATCTCTGGAGGATACTTTTGGCGGCCGAGAAAAAGGCCATCACAAAAAAATGGATGACACAAACTGCACTAACAATAAAGGACTGGACAGACATCATTATGGACCTACGGAAAATGGAAAAAATCACATACGGACTGAACTTGGAAATGGACAAATTCGACATAAACTGGATGAACCTTGTAACCTTGTATTTTATTTTCATCTGGACGCATTATTCTAAAAACGGTCATCTCAAACAATACACACTTTGTACTTTCTCTGGTTCCGCCCACTACCAACATGTTTATCTGCATCTGTGTCTCCCGAGTCGGTCCGAGTCCCAGAAGTGTGGAGCGCTCAAGGTCGTCAAGGCGACTCTCGGGTCGTCTCGCACCAGCTGCAGACAAGCCACACTCAAAAAAGCTTCAGAGAATTGTCAGCGAGGCTCTTTTTCTCCCCAACAAACGACAACGTCCCGGGTTCTGGGTCGGCCCCACGTTCATGTATGAATGAGGAGGAACATCTTAGACCGGGAGAGACTGAGGTGTCGCAACATCCCAAACACAAGCGTGAAATGTGAGAAAAAGTCACCTCTGCTAAACATGAGGCGTGATGCGAGAGCGTTCCAGACCCTGAGCATCGCCCCTGCTCCCGAGGGACTCCACGCTGCCGTCTGATTCCACTCGGTTTGAATCAGTGCCATGAAACCAAACATCATTCTGAGTTTCTCCAGACGGCTCAGGACTTGGGGAGAAAGTGCTGAGCTCACGGTAACAGGGTGCACGATGAAGTTAGGCGGAGAGAAAGTCATCGCTCTAAATCATTCCGAAGCGAGGACCGGGAGCATCGAGAGGGGAAAGAATGGCCAGCTTCTAATAAAGGTAAATGTCTGTTTGAAGCAAATGCATAAAGATAAATGTATCGTGCTTTGTGTTTAAACAATATTATGATCTCTTTTCTGCTTTTCATCCGTCGCTCACCGCGCCGGGGTCTGCACATCGTGAGCTCGAACTGGGTGGGGCTCTGTTAGTGAGAGGATTGTGTTTGATGTTTTGTTTCCATGGTTTAGTCTGAGAGAAAATCCTTTGTGTTAGAAATAACACCTGTCACTCAAACCTGGAGAGACTCAACTGACGATCCGAGAGAAAATGATAAATGGAAAACAATTATCAATGATAATCAAAGAGATGTATGAATACATCTATATTAGACCCCGGCAGGGACCGATGAGCGATGTGCAGGAGGTGCAGGAGGTGCAGGAGGTGCAGGAGGTGCAGGAGGTGCAGGAGGGGCAGGAGGTGCAGGAGGTTCTCTCTCTTCCGTCTGTGAGAGTCAGATCTCTCCTTCATCTGGAACTCCAGGTTTATACTTTTTCCCAAGGAGGTTTTGTAATTTTTCCTGGCCGAGAAGGAGGGTCTAAGGACAGAGGGAGGGTCTAAGGACAGAAGGAGGGACTAAGGACAGAAGGAGGGACTAAGGACAGAAGGAGGGTCTAAGGACAGAAGGAGGGTCTAATGACAGAGGGAGGGTCAAAGGATAGAAGGAGGGTCTAAGGACAGAAGGAGGGTCTAAGGACAGAAGGAGGGACTAAGGACAGAAGGAGGGACTAAGGACAGAAGGAGGGTCTAAGGACAGAAGGAGGGTCTAAGGACAGAAGGAGGGTCTAATGACAGAGGGAGGGTCAAAGGATAGAAGGAGGGTCTAAGGACAGAAGGAGGGTCTAAGGACAGAAGGAGGGTCTAAGGAAAGAAGGAGGGACTAAGGACAGAAGGCGGGTCTAAGGACAGAAGGAGGGTCTAAGGACAGAAGAAGGGTCTAAGGACAGAGGACTCTGGGACATCGTCCCTCGTCTCCACGGACATTGCTTAATCTGTTTTTCACTGTCGCCCTCAGAGGAAACTGTTGTTGTGATTTTGGGCGTTACAAAAATCAATAAATAGCTTGAATTGAATTGGTGAAGTCGGCTGTGCAGGTCTTTCAGGCTGAAACGCTGCTTTAGCTTCACCAGCGCCTTTCAGAGTTTTACCGGCTCAACAAAGCTAACAAACAATAGCGTGCTAACAGAGGGCCCTTTGCTCAGGTCTGTCCGGTCCCTGTATGACCGGAGCAGGAGCTGTGTTCACTGCAGTAAGTCAGACCTGTTCCCAGTGCATGAGGGACTCCTCAGGGCTGCGCTTTGTCACCGGTTCTGTTCATAGTTTTTATGGACAGAATTTCTAGGCGCAGTCAGGGGTCGGAGGGTGTGGGCAGGGGTCGGAGGGGACCACAGGATCTCATCTCTGCTGTTTGCAGACGATGTTGTCCTGATGGCTCCATCAAACCCGGACCTGCAACATGCACTGGGACGGTTTGCAGCCGAGTGTGAAGCGGCTGGGATGAGAATCAGCACCTCCAAATCCGAGGCCATGGTTCTCGACCGGAAAAAGGTGGCTTGCCCTCTCCAGGTGGGTGGGGTGTCCTTGCCCCAAGTGGAGGAGTTCAAGTATCTCGGGGTCTTGTTCACGAGTGAGGGAAGGATGGAGCGTGAGATCGACAGGCGGATCGGTGCAGCGGCTGCAGTGATGCAGTCGCTGCATCGGACCGTTGTGGTGAAGAGGGAGCTGAGCCGAAAGGCAAAGCTCTCGATTTACCGGTCGGTCTACGTTCCTACCCTCACCTATGGTCATGAGCTTTGGGTAGTGACCGAAAGAACAAGATCGCTGATCCAAGTGGTCTAAATGAGTTTCCTCCGCCGTGTGGCTGGGCGCTCCCTTAGAAATAAGGTGAGGAGCTCGGCCACACGGGGGGAGCTCGGAGTAGAGCCGCTGCTCCTCCAGCTGAGGTGGCTCGGGCATCTGTTCCGGCTCCTCCTGGGCATCCTGGGTGTTCCGGGCATGTCCCACCGGGAAGAGGCCCAGGGGAAGACCCAGGACACGCTGGAGAGACTATGTCTCTCGGCTGGCCTGGGAACGCCTCGGGATCACCCCGGAGGAGCTGGAGGAAGTATCTGGGGAGAAGGAAGTTTGGGAGTCCCTGCTCAGACTGCTGCCCCCGCGACTTGGCCCCGGATCACCAGCAGAAGATGGATGGATGCTTCAGAGAATAGGAAGTGCAGAGCTGCTTTATACATCTGAACTGAGGAGGAAACAGAGCTTAAAGTCAGATGTTTTCACATTTATAACTCACAAAGCGATTTGCTCTTCATTATTCACGCCTTTGCCACTCGGTTAGAGACAGTTACTCTGAGCCGCAGCTGTCACTGCTCGTCCAGGACAAGAATAGACAGATAATTATCCGAGAACAAACAGCCTTAGAGTGATTTATTGTACTTTTATTTCATCCACGTTATTCATCTGATACTTCTATGACTTTTATCAAGTTGTTTCTCTCCTACATGAAAAGAAGTCGACAGCTTCTAAAGTGAAAAGCTGCAGGTGCATTAAAGGTACAAAGAGAATAATGACTTTGTTCTTCTGACAAAATGAGCCGGAGTTTGAATTAGAGCTGGAGCAGACGATGATGTGACAATGATGAAAAAACATGATTCTGATTAAACCTGTAATATCTGCTCAAGAATGTGAGCTTTACACAGTGAGTTATTAAAAGTGTGTTTATCATGGACGCATGGCCCGATCCCGGCTCATTGTTCACCATTATTATTCACTGTTATTTCACTGGGACTAAAATGACCACGCCTCTTTGTCCCTGCGGTTCATTACGTTTATGTTCTACAGCTTTATTATTATTACATATTTTCTGTTCTCACTCCGGATCAAACTCACCACAGCATTTTTTGGCCATTAGGTTTTCTTTATTTAGTGCAGCATGAAATGAGCGTGAGAGAGGGAAGGACATTAAGCAAATTGTCTAACGTCTGCACATGGAGCCTGGTCTGCTCTCTGCAGAGCCACAACCACTTTCTCTCTTGATCCAGTCATTAACGGGGCTCAGGGCCGGGAGCCGCTCATGTCCGGGAGCCGCTCAGGCCTGGGAGCCGCTCAGGTCCGGGAGCCGCTCAGGGCCGGGAGCCGCTCTGGTCCGGGAGCCGCTCAGGCCCGGGAGCCGCTCTGGTCCGGGAGCCGCTCAGGCCCGGGGGCCGCTGCAATGTTCAGGCTCCTGAAGCAGGTTCTGTTTTTACTTATGGAACAAGATAAGATAAGATAAGATATTCCTTTATTGTCCCACATGGGGAAATTTCATTAGTGCAACGCAGGTAGATACAGAAGTAGATACAGAAGAACAGATCACTTATAGGAAGTCTGAAAAACACTTTCAGTAGAAGATCTCCTATAAATAAATAAAAACTCCCATAGACAAATAAATAAATATATAAATACCATTGCATGTGATCCCGACAGTAATTGCACATGAATATGTGTCACGACAGCACATAGATTGCACATGAATTTCATAGTAATTGCACATGAATTGCACATGAATTCCAACAGCAATTGCACATATGACAGAATTGCACATCAGTATTAGGTTAGGTCAGTATTGCGAGTGTTCAGTACTAACAGTTTTTGTTATAAAGTCTGACAGCAGCAGGAAGGAAAGACCTACGGAACCTTTCCTTCACACATCGAGGGTGGATCAGTCTCTCACTGAAGCTGCTCTCCAGAGCGGACAGAGTGTCCTGCAGGGGGTGACACTCATGGTCCAGCATAGATGTGAATCTAGCCAGGACCCTCCTGTCCCCCACCTCCTGCACCGAGTCCAGAGCACAGCCCAGGACGGAGCTGGACTTCTTGATGACTCTGTCCAGCTTCCTCCTCTCCCTCTCTGTGATGCTGCTGCTCCAGCAGGCCACACCGTACAGGAGGGCTGATGCCACCACAGAGTCGTAGAAGGTCTTCAGGAGTGGCCCTGTCACTCCAAAAGACCTGGGTCTCCTCAGGAGGTAGAGCCGACTCTGGCTCTTCCTGTACAGTGCGTCTGTGTTATGAGTCCAGTCCAGTTTGTGGTTCAGATGAACACCCAGGTATTTGTATGAGTCCACTCTCTCAATGTCCCGTCCCTGGATGTTCACTGGTGAGGGGGCAGTGGGGTGGCGTCTGCGGAAATCCACCACCATCTCCTTGGTCTTCCCCGCGTTGATGAGGAGGTGGTTCCGCTGACACCAGTCCACAAAGTCCTGCGCCAGTCCTCTGTACTCCGCGTCATCGTCGTCCGTGATGAGTCCGATGATGGCAGAGTCGTCAGAGAACTTCTGCAGGACACAGCTGTCCGTGTCATGTCTGAAGTCTGCAGTGTAAAGGGTGAAGAGAAAGGGCGCGAGGACAGTGCCCTGGGGCGCCCCCACACTGCAGGTCCGAGTGTCAGACACACAGTTCCGGGCTCTCACAAACTGGGGTCGGTCTGTGAGGTAGTCCAGGATCCACTCTGCCAGGTCATACTCCACACCAGCCGTCTCCAGCTTGTCCCTCAGGAGCAGCGGCTGGATGGTGTTGAAGGCGCTGGAAAGATCGAAGAACAGAATCCTCACAGAGCTGCCAGGCTTTTCCAGGTGAGAGAGAGAGCGGTGCAGCAGGGAGATGACGGCGTCCTCCACGCCGATGCCAGACCGATATGCAAACTGCAGCGGGTCCATGGCTGAGCTCACGGTGGAGCGGAGGTGGTCCAGGACTAGCCGCTCCAGTGTCTTCATCAGGTGGGACGTGAGAGCCACTGGCCTGAAGCTGTTGAGGTCTTTGGGGCGCGGTGTCTTAGGCACAGGTACCAGACAGGAGGTCTTCCAGACCTGTGGTACCACCCTCAGCTTCAGACTCATGTTGAAGACATGCTCCATAACTCCACACAGTTCATCTGCGCAGGACTTAAGGAGCCTGGGGCTGATGCCATCAGGTCCTGCTGCCTTCCTCACTTTAATTCTCTTCAGCTCACTCCTCACCTGTGCTGCTGTGACAGTCAGTGGTTGGCAGGGGGACCGTGTGCTGGGGGGATGGGTGAGTCCAGGCGAAGTGGGGAGCTGATGGTCCGGGGCAGATAAGCGAAGAGGAACAGATGCAGGGCATTGTCCAGCTGTGGAAGAGGGAGCATGCAGCTGTGCAGGGGGAGGGGCGGGTGACCGATCAAACCTCAAGAAGTGAGCATTTAAATCATTCACCCACTGTAGATCCCCCTCTGTCTGGGCAGGGGGGATTTTGAAGCCCGAGATGGTTTTCAGGCTCCTCCACACTCCCTGAATGTTCTTTTGCTGCAGCTGCTCCTCCATCCTCCTCTTGTAGCCGGCCTTAGCCTGATCCTCCTCCTCAGCTCCTTCTGCACAGTCCTCAGCTCCTCCTTGTTCCCTGACCTGAAGGCTCTCTTCTTCTCCTTCAGCAGAGCCTTCAGTTCACGGTTAATCCATGGCTTGTTGTCTGGAAAACACCGCACCGTCCGGGAGGGAACAATGTTCTCAAAACAGAAGTTGATGTAGTCCGTGATGCACTCTGTGATGGTGTTGATGTCCTCCCCATGTGGGTCATAAAGCTCAGTCCAGACAGTGGTGCTGAAGCAGTCCCTCAGAGCCTCCTCGCTCTCAGCAGACCACATCCTCACCTCACGGAACACCACAGGCTGCCTGCGCACGATGGGTTCATACACAGGCCTCAGATGTACAAGGTTGTGGTCCGAGCTGCCCAGGGGAGGGAGGGGGGAAGAAGAATAAGCCTCCTTGGTGTTGGCAAAAAACAAGTCCAATGTTCTATTCTCTCTGGTGGGGCAGGTAACATACTGGGTGTATGTTGGTAGAACAGAAGCGTGGTTAAAGTCACCAGAGATGAGGAAGAGAGCCTGTGGATGCCGTGTTTGCAGCCTACAAGTGCAGGAGAGCAGTGCTTCACAAGCATTTTCAGCATTGGCAGACGGGGCCACATAGACTGCGATCAAAATCACATGTGAGAACTCCCGGGGCAGATAATATGGCCTCATGCCAATAGCCAATAGTTCAATATCCTTGTTACATAGCTGCTCCCTCACTGTGCAGTGTTCGGTGAACAGATGCTGATCTTATTATTATGATTCATGTTTATTAAATGACGTCTGTGGTAAAGACACTGTTATAAAGACACTGTTATAAAGACACTGTTATAAAGACACTGTTATAAAGACACTGTTATAAAGACACTTTTATAAAGACACTGTTATAAAGACACTGTTATAAAGACACTGTTATAAAGACACTGTTATAAAGACACTTTTATAAAGACACTGTTATAAAGACACTGTTATAAAGACACTGTTATAAAGACACTGTTATAAAGACACTGTTGTAAAGACACTGTTGTAAAGACACTGTTATAAAGACACTGTTATAAAGACACTGTTATAAAGACACTTTTATAAAGACACTGTTATAAAGACACTTTTATAAAGACAGTGTTATAAAGATACTGTTTCAAAAACACTGTTACAAAGACACTTTTGTAAAGACACTTTTATAAAGACACTGTTATAAAGACACTGTTATAAAGACACTGTTATAAAGACACTTTTATAAAGACACTGTTATAAAGACACTGTTATAAAGACACTGTTATAAAGACACTGTTATAAAGACACTGTTATAAAGAGATTTTTATAAAGACACTTTTATAAAGACACTGTTATAAATACACTGTTATAAAGACACTGTTATAAAGACACTTTTATAAAGACACTGTTATAAAGACACTGTTATAAAGACACTGCTATAAAGACACTGTTATAAAGACACTGTTATAAAGACATTGTTATAAAGACACTGTTATAAAGACACTTTTATAAAGACACTGTTATAAAGACACTTTTATAAAGACACTGTTATAAAGAGTAGAAAAAGCTTCAGTTGTAGTCATCTGGACTCAGTTAGAAAAAAATAGACGTTTCGACTCTCATCCAAGAGTCATTGTCAATAACAGAATTTAGGTCGGGAACTCCGATATTAATACTGTTCTGTGGTAAGACCCGCCCATTGGGCGGAGCCTTCCTGAAGTAGAAAGAGTTGTTTGTTTCAACAGAAACTCCCCCCTTGTATCTACCGAGCTAGCCTATTCAACAAGGGGGGAGTTTCTATTGAAACAAACAACTCTTTCTACTTCAGGAAGGCTCCGCCCAATAGGCTGGTCCTACCACAGAATAGTATAAATATCGGAGTTCCCGACCTAAATTCTGTTATTGACAATGACTCTTGGATGAGAGTCGAAACGTCTATTTTTTTCTAACTGAGTCCAGATGACTACAACTGAAGCTTTTTCTACAATGGAACACGCCTGGACGAATGAGGGATTACACCGACACTGTTATAAAGACACTGTTATACAGACACTGTTATGAAGACACTGTTATAAAGACACTGTTATACAGACACTGTTATGAAGACACTGTTATAAAGACACTGTTATACAGACACTGTTATGAAGACACTGTTATAAAGACACTGTTATACAGACACTGTTATGAAGACACTGTTATAAAGACACTTTTATAAAAACACAGTT
>NW_027316056.1:37351004-37356004 GCF_026437365.1 Eucyclogobius newberryi | reverse complement strand
GGAGGAGACTCACCTGGAGGAGACTCACCTGGAGGAGACTCATCTGGAGGAGACTCACCCGGAGGAGACTCACTTGGAGGAGACTCACCTGGAGGAGACTCACCTGGAGGAGACTCATCTGGAGGAGACTCACCCGGAGGAGACTCACCTGGAGGAGACTCACCTGGAGGAGACCCACCTGGAGGAGACTCGCCCAATGGCACAGGAACAGAAAGTACCTCACGGTCAGAGTCGCTGCAGTAAAAGGCACTAAAAGCCATTCATTTTGCTAATTACACGTCTTATGATTCACTTTATTATGACTCAATAATCATTTCCAATTGCAATAATGCAGTGATTTAAAACAGGATAATGCACCAAACATTTTTGTCAATGCAGACATTTTTTTCCAGTTGAGAGCTGTAAAAAACCTCTAAAGTGTTTCATGTTTTGTTTACGCGTTGAAATTGTTCAAATATAAATTAAGAAGTACGTATATTTTCCTATTCTTCGTCATTGAGAAGAAAATGACCTTCTCTTTCCCATTTAATCTTCAAATCTGTAGCAAAGTGGTTGTCCCGATTATAAATGCATTTATAACATTTAGATATTATTCCTTCCAGGTTTTAAGCACAGATTCTCCCGAGGATTCTCAAAGTTCTGCCGCGCATCCTAGTGATGTTTTTTATTCTAAATGTATTGATGAATGCCCAGATTACGGCTCATGGTGTTTCCAGTCGTACATAATCACCATTTCAACGTGATCACATGTCATCACCGTCGCCTCGACATTTCCTCTGGCAGAATCCAGCAAAAAGCAGCACTCGAAATTCTCTTCATCCTCAATCTAAACCTTTATAAAACGTCCTTTCTATCTCAATCTGCCACATTTCTTTCTTCTTCTTCTTCGTAGCGGGTGAGGTGCAGCAAGTTTGTTCGCCTTGCACTTCATTTGAGAGGAATCCTGCCCTCAAAATATTGAAGAAAAAGCCTGAATTGAATCTCTGTCTCGCCTGCAGCAAAGGTGGACAGGTAAAGATGCATTTTTTGACATTTAATTTGCATTGGCGCTTCCCACTCGCTTCAGCCCAAGACAAACACAAACATGACATTTCGCTCTGCATGGAAAGTTGAAACGCTAACGGCGGCTAGGCTAAACGATAGGAAAAGGTCACGCCTGACGCCGGGGAGAGACGGTCCCTCCGGCAACCGCTTTTACGGAGATGTTCTGTCTGTTGGCTGCGGGTTAGCTCGAGGTAACCCTAATGCCGAGACTCCAGGGCTTTTCTATCATTAAATTCCACCAGAACGACTTTATTTCCCACGTCCTGTCGCCTGGAGCGCCGACCAGGTACGTTTGCTGTTGCACGCGGAGTTCCTCAAAAGGATGCGGCTTTTATTTGCATCCACTTTGAGATGTTTAAGATCTAAAACACGTGCTACGGACGTTTAGAATGATTCCAAATCCATTATCAATCTTGTATCTATCCTTTATCTACGCACTGCGGTCTCATTTTCACCCGAGCAGCTGATTTTACAACGCATCTGTGACGGGGAAAACGTAATTTAAGTACATCTGGTGCGGCCCCTTCACCCCTGGACCTTCCCTGCCACAGTTCAACCTTCCGTGACAATAGAAAATAGACGAGCTGTGGAGATCAAAAGACAGAACGCTGGCAAACAGCTGCAAGTCGCCTTGATCTCGCCAAAGGGTTAGCGTCGTCAGACCGTCCTTCGCCGACCGCTGACTCTCTCTCTGTTATGCACGCGCAGCATACAACCGTTTACACCTTCGCCTAATGAAGTAAAAGTGTATTTTCCTCTTCATCTGACGGCGCCAAAGTGATTTCAGGATTGAGCCCTTCAGGAATCTCAAATATGTTGTTTTAAAAAGTCTGCGTCGGACCAAACTTTGGCACTTCTTCTTCCTTTGCTAAATGAATTTTCATCGCCCGGAGTTGTTGATGTGATATTGTTATTCCACAAACACTTTCCTCCCTCCACCCTCCGCCCTCCTCCACCCTCCGCCCTCCTCCGCCCTTCTCCCTGTCACACTGTGCGTCTGATTTACTAAACGAGGAATCCAGTGGAGTTCGATTAAACTTCCCTCCGCAGAATCTTAACACGCAGGCTTTTAGCTGCTTCTTTACCTCCGGGCGCTCGACAGCGTGCGCGCTGAAATAAATCATCCGCTTAGAAGACAAAGAAGAAGAAGAAGAAGTCGTCAGTGACATAGAGATGATTTTAGCCGGAATGACACTCGGAAAACATCGACAAGACGGAGAGAATGCGAAGGTTGAAACGTGCAGTGTTCTTTGCTGGTGCAGGGCAGAGAGTAACGGTGACAAACTGTGTCCTGCCAGTGCACGCTCAGAATACTGATACTGTGTACTCTCTTTGTGAGGAATAAACCCGGTGTGAGGGGTAAACCCGGTGTGAGGGATAAACCCGGTGTGAAGGATGAACCCAGTGTGAGGGATAAACCCGGTGTGAGGGGTGAACCCGGTGTGAGGGGTGAACCCGGTGTGAGGGATGAACCCGGTGTGAGGGATAAACCCGGTGTGAGGGATAAACCCGGTGTGAGGGATAAACCTAGTGTGAGGGGTAAACCCGGTGTGAGGGGTGAACCCGGTGTGAGGGGTGAACCCGGTGTGAGGGATAAACCCGGTGTGAGGGATAAACCCGGTGTGAGGGATGAACCCGGTGTGAGGGTTAAACCCGGTGTGAGGGATAAACCCGGTGTGAGGGATAAACCCAGTGTGAGGGGTAAACCCAGTGTGAGGGATAAACCCGGTGTGAGGGATAAACCCAGTGTGAGGGATGAACCCGGTGTGAGGGTTAAACCCGGTGTGAGGGGTAAACCCGGTGTGAGGGGTAAACCCGGTGTGAGAATGCTGTACCGAAGGGTCGAGGCTCACGTACTCCCAAATACGCTACAATAATCTTATTCGCTTCTGAGGGATAATAACCTTTTATTAGTGAAGTGGACGGACACAAGGGGGAGGTCCACGTGTACAAACGTCCGTTCAAAGGGGCGTGTGCCTATCTCCAGGGCAACCACAGTATTGGAGGCGTGGCCACGGTGACGTCACCAGAGCCTTTTTTGCTGCGACACGTGCTCCAGGATAAAAGCAACACAAAAAGACATTAAGACAAGCTATTTAATAAGAACTACATTACAAGTAAACCTCATTATTGTCGGCCATATTGGGTCATTAGGGTGAATTATTCTGATTTTCAAGAAGTGCGTTATATTTACGACAAAATGTAGGAATTCATTGAGCCTTTGATCCTTCGATGCCGCTGGAGCGACCTGTCGCTCAGGGGCCCATGTCCTAAAAATGATCTTAATGCATAGTGTTCTGCGAGGCTTTCACAGACACGTCATGAAGATAATCGCCAACACCAGAGGGGTCCACACAAGAGAAGGGTCCACACAAGAGAAGGGTCCACACAAGAGAAGGGTCCACACACCTGAAGGGTCCACACAAGAGAAGGGTCCACACAAGAGAAGGGTCCACACAAGAGAAGGGTCCCCACAAGAGAAGGGTCCACACAAGAGAAGGGTCCACACAAGAGACGGGTCCACACAAGAGAAGGGTCCACACAAGAGACGGGTCCACACAAGAGAAGGGTCCACACAAGAGAAGGGTCCACACAAGAGAAGGGTCCACACAAGAGAAGGGTCCACACAAGAGAAGGGTCCACACAAGAGAAGGGTCCACACACCTGAAGGGTCCACACAAGAGAAGGGTCCACACAAGAGAAGGGTCCACACAAGAGAAGGGTCCCCACAAGAGACGGGTCCACACACCTGAAGGGTCCACACAAGAGAAGGGTCCACACAAGAGAAGGGTCCACACAAGAGAAGGGTCCACACAAGAGAAGGGTCCACACACCTGAAGGGTCCACAGAAGAGAAGGGTCCACACAAGAGAAGGGTCCACACAAGAGAAGGGTCCACACAAGAGAAGGGTCCACACACCTGAAGGGTCCACACAAGAGAAGGGTCCACACACCTGAAGGGTCCACACACGAGAAGGGTCCACACACCTGAAGGGTCCACACAAGAGAAGGGTCCACACACCTGAAGGGTCCACACAAGAGAAGGGTCCACACAAGAGAAGGGTCCACACACCAGAAGGGTCCACACACCTGAAGGGTCCACACAAGAGAAGGGTCCATACAAGAGAACGGTCCACACAAGAGAAGGGTCCACAGAAGAGAAGGGTCCTTACAAGAGAAGGGTCCACACAAGAGAAGGGTCCACACAAGAGAAGGGTCCACACAAGAGAAGGGTCCACACAAGAGAAGGGTCCACACACCAGAAGGGTCCACACACCTGAAGGGTCCACACACCTGAAGGGTCCACACAAGAGAAGGGTCCATACAAGAGAACGGTCCACACAAGAGAAGGGTCCACAGAAGAGAAGGGTCCTTACAAGAGAAGGGTCCACACAAGAGAAGGGTCCACACAAGAGAAGGGTCCACACAAGAGAAGGGTCCACACAAGAGAAGGGTCCACACAAGAGAAGGGTCCACACAAGAGAAGGGTCCACACAAGAGAAGGGTCCACAGAAGAGAAGGGTCCACACAAGAGAAGGGTCCACACAAGAGAAGGGTCCACAGAAGAGAAGGGTCCACAGAAGAGAAGGGTCCACACAAGAGAAGGGTCCACACAAGAGAAGGGTCCACAGAAGAGAAGGGTCCACACAAGAGAAGGGTCCACACAAGAGAAGGGTCCACACAAGAGAAGGGTCCACACAAGAGAAGGGTCCCCACAAGAGAAGGGTCCACACAAGAGAAGGGTCCACACAAGAGAAGGGTCCACACAAGAGAAGGGTCCCCACAAGAGACGGGTCCACACACCTGAAGGGTCCACACAAGAGAAGGGTCCACACAAGAGAAGGGTCCACACAAGAGAAGGGTCCACACAAGAGAAGGGTCCACACACCTGAAGGGTCCACACAAGAGAAGGGTCCACACAAGAGAAGGGTCCACACAAGAGAAGGGTCCCCACAA
>NW_027316056.1:37323504-37346004 GCF_026437365.1 Eucyclogobius newberryi | reverse complement strand
AGCCTCGGGGGAGAAACCTATTGTTCTGATATAATATTTCAGATGTGCTGGAGTCTGAGAGAAAAGGCTGAGCGCTCGTTTGGCGGTGGAATCAAGACCGATGAGCGCCGGGAAGAGGCCGTAACACCCGCTTACGGCTCGTATTCCCACGAGTTCTAAGCACGTACGTTTGTCGGTCGGTTTGTATTCAGCTCCACCGAAGGAACGGGCTGTTGTGGGCAATCGTGGGCAGTCGTGAGCGGTCGTGAGCGGTCGTGAGCGGTCGTGGGCGGTTATGGGCGGTCGTGGGCGGTTGTGGGCGGTCGTGGGCAATCGTGGGCAGTCTCGGGCAATCGTGGGCAGTCGTGAGCGGTCGTGAGCGGTCGTGGGCGGTCGTGGGCGGTTATGGGCGGTCGTGGGCGGTTGTGAGCGGTCGTGGGCGGTTATGGGCGGTCGTGAGCGGTCGTGGGCAATTGTGAGCGGTCGGGGGCAGTCGTGTGCGATCGTGGGCGGTTATGGGCTGTCGTGAGCGGTCGTGGGCGGTTGTGAGCGGTCGTGGGCGGTTGTGGGCGGTCGTGGACGGTCGTGGGCGGTTGTGGGCGGTCGTGGGCGGTCGGGGGCAGTCGTGGTCAGTCGCGGACGGTCCTGGGCTGTCGTAGGCAGTCGTGGGCGGTTATGGGCGGTCGTGAGCGGTCGTGGGCGGTCGTGGGCGGTCGTGAGCGGTCGTGGGCGGTCGTGGGCGGTTGTGAGCGGTCGTGGGCGGTCGTGGGCGGTTGTGGGCGGTCGTGGGCGGTCGTAGGCAGTCGTGGGCGGTCGCGGGCGGTCATGAGCGGTCGTGGACGGTTGTGAGCGGTCTTGGGCGGTCACGAGTGGTCGTGGGCTCTCCAGCGTGCCCGTCCGGACCGGGTGAGCCGTTCTCTTGTGTCTGTCTCCGATGTGTGTCAGGGTCCTAATAGCATCTCAGCTCCTCCTCTAGGCTTCTCAGCTCCTCCTCTAGGCCCCTCCTCTCAGCTCCTCCTCTAGGCTTCTCAGCTCCTCCTCTAGGCCCCTCCTCTCAGCTCCTCCTCTAGGCCCCTCCTCTCAGCACCTCCTCTAGGCCCCTCCTCTCGGCTCCTCCTCTAGGCCCCTCCTCTTGGCTCCTCCTCTCTTATTGCACTTTGCTGATCAGCACTGGGATTATAACGTTGTAAGACTTCATAATTAAACCTTGATATTGAATGTCATTTAAAACCATGATACATCAGGAAAAACTGTACAACAACATCATATTTCATGAAATAGCTCCACATAATCAGGCTTTTCTGTCCCTGAAACACTGACAGATGCGTTTGTGGTGGAAGTAAAATACATTTTCCTTTGTTTTTGTCTTTCAGCTCAAGATATTGATCCAGAGCTTCTGCCTCTGATGAGAGACCAACGCCAGCTTCATCCCCAAACTGGCCCAAGATCAATGTTCTCAGAGTGAAAAACTGATACTTTGTGGGTACTTTGTGCATACTTTGTGGGTACTTTGTGGGTACTTTGTGGGTTCTTTGTGCGTACTTTGTGGGTACTTTGTTGATACTTTGTTGATACTTTGTGGATACTTTGTGTGTACATTGTGGGTACTTTGTGGGTACTTTGTTGGTACTTTGTGGGTTCTTTGTGCGTACTTTGTGGGTACTTTGTTGATACTTTGTTGATACTTTGTGTGTACATTGTGGGTACTTTGTGGGTACTTTGTTGGTACTTTGTAGGTACTTTGTGGGTACTTTGTTGATACTTTGTGAGTTCTTTGTGCGTACTTTGTGGGTACTTTGTTGATACTTTGTTGATACTTTGTGTGTACATTGTGGGTACTTTGTGGGTACTTTGTTGGTACTTTGTAGGTACTTTGTAGGTACTTTGTGGGTACTTTGTTGATACTTTGTTGATACTTTGTGTGTACATTGTGGGTACTTTGTGGGTACTTTGTGCATACTTTGTGGGTACTTTGTGGGTACTTTTTGGGTTCTTTGTGCGTACTTTGTGGGTACTTTGTTGATACTTTGTTGATACTTTGTTGATACTTTGTGTGTACATTGTGGGTACTTTGTGGGTACTTTGTTGGTACTTTGTAGGTACTTTGTAGGTACTTTGTGGGTACTTTGTTGATACTTTGTTGATACTTTGTGTGTACATTGTGGGTACTTTGTGGGTACTTTGTTGGTACTTTGTGGGTACTTTGTTGGTACTTTGTGGGTTCTTTGTGCGTACTTTGTGGGTACTTTGTTGATACTTTGTTGATACTTTGTGTGTACATTGTGGGTACTTTGTGGGTAATTTGTTGGTACTTTGTAGGTACTTTGTAGGTACTTTGTGGGTACTTTGTTGATACTTTGTTGATACTTTGTGGATACTTTGTGTGTACATTGTGGGTACTTTGTGGGTACTTTGTTGGTACTTTGTAGGTACTTTGTAGGTACTTTGTGGGTACTTTGTTGGTACTTTGTTGGTACTTTGTTGGTACTTTGTGGGTACTTTGTGGGTACTTTGTGGGTACTTTGTGGGTACTTTGTTGTTACTTTGTAGGTACTTTGTAGGTACTTTGTGGGTACTTTGTTGGTACTTTGTGGGTACTTTGTGGGTACTTACACACTTACATCAGTCCTCATCTACAATAGAACTCTTGAGTAAGATCATGATAAAGCGTCACCGTGACAACACATGGTTACGAGCTCACACCATTTGAATTTGCATAATAATAATAACAATAATAATAATAATAAAACAATGATCCTGTCTTTATGAGAAGTGCATGTGGGAGCTTTAGTTTCAAAAAGGTAGAATGTGGGTCACAACCAGTGTCTTTGCTTGGATCGGTCTCCACGGCGACGCGTCTCTTTTGTTAAAGCGTGTCCTTCTTCCGTGTGTTTTATTTTAAGTTTAATCCCGTTTCCCGTCCGCTCCTTTTGTTGTGTGTGAATGTGCTCTGACTCGGGAGCGTCGGCGCTCACAGATCTGGCTCTGGAGTCACGAGCAGAAGCACAATAACATTCTTTGTGGGACAGATTATATGGAACAGCGCCATCTGCATTTGTTTGTCACTTTCTCACGCTCTCGCTCGCCATGGATACCAACAGAAAGTGTGTTTGAACCGTTCGTGAATATAACCATGTCGTTTTAAGTGCTGAGCGTCTTAAATGGAAGGGTTAAATACGAGTATACGCAGTAAAAGTATATATTGAACTGCTGGTAGGATACTTAGCCTGCTTGTCTCCATGGAGATGTAGGAGATTGCTTTGCCAGTAATGTTCCACGTTATGGAACACTTCATTACAGTTCATTCATTTTTATTGCTTAAAAACATACATTTACACCACAAATCTGACCTGTAACCCCCCCTAGTGGCCATTATTCTGTCTATATGGACCTCTGTGGATTGGACCTCAGGGAATCGGACTTTGGTGGATCGGACCTGGGTGGATCGGACCTGGGTGGATCGGACTTTGGTGTATTGGAACTCGGTGGATAGGACCTCGGTGGATAGGACCTCGGTGGATTGGACCTCGGTGGATAGGACCTGGGTGGATCGGACCTCGGTGGATCGGACTTTGGTGTATCGGACCTCGGTGGATAGGACCTCGGTGGATTGGACCTCGGTGGATAGGACCTCGGTGGATTGTACCTCGGTGGAAAGGACCTGGGTGGATTGGACCTCGGTGGATTGGACCTCGGTGGATAGGACCTCGGTGGATTGTACCTCGGTGGAAAGGACCTGGGTGGATTGGACCTCGGTGGATAGGACCTCGGTGGATAGGACCTGGGTGGATCGGACCTCGGTGGATCGGACCTTGGTGGATAGGACCTCGGTGGATAGGACCTGGGTGGATTGGACCTCGGTGGATAGGACCTGGGTGGATTGGACCTCGGTGGATCGGACCTATTAGTCTTTAAACTCTGAGAACCTTTACTTCGGCATCTCATGTTTTACAACTTTAAACAAATGTCTCTGTGACTGTGTCCGCTCCCTCGGCTGGATTTGGACAAATACCATGAGGAAAAAAGCTAGCCATGAAGCAACGGGGGCCGCGGAGTTTAGTGACCGCAGAGTTCAGTGACCGCGGAGTTCCGTTCCTCTCCAGACAAAATGTTCAACTCTGAAGTCGATAAAGGGGCCAAACTGAGAGAAGAAGAAGACACATTTATTCCCTCATCAAAAACACACCTGGAGTTGTATTTCGCTTCAATCGTGCAAATTGAAATCATCCCGTTCACCAGGTCCTCTTGTCCTGAGCACTCACAAATAACCACGCTTCAAATTCCGTCAGATTGTTACATCATGTTTCAGGGTTGCGCTGGTCATGGACGTTTCTGTGGTCAAACTGTGTGACACGGTTCGTGGAACGCCAGTCGGATTGGTCGTTCTCACTGCTGCCTGCAGAGGGCGCCACGACGCCTCAACAGGACTCGAACTAGAGCCTCACGCTTTATTTCAGAGGGAGACAATATTCGAACCACAATATCGCACGGTTATATTGTTCTCATCAATGATCTGGAACAAGTGGGTGTCAGAAAAAATTACTAATTACAATTTATTGGTCATAAAATAATGCGCTAACGTCACGGCGGGAGAGGCCCTCTGTCGCGCAGGCTAACTAGCTTCACTCTTGTTTCATCTCTTGGCCTCGTCCGTGTCCTCTGACTCGCCCTCGCCCTCCCTCATCCTCCCTCCCTCTCCATCTGCCTCTTCCTGGCGTTCCCCACACCGACCTGCTGCTCGGGATGCCCACGTCTCCCCACAGAGGTGCCACTGTGCTCCCTGACAGCTGTGCCCTGTCCGATCGGCGCCGCTCAGAGGCTGGCATCCTGCTAACCTTTCCCTCCGTGCGCAGAAAACAAACCACCGAAACTGCTCTCCTCTTCGTCTGGCGCCTTTAAAAGACCGCGACTCCGGGAAGACGAGCGGTTCCGCCCTCCCCGGGATAATTGCGTGGACGTGGGCGGGTCACGCCGTTCCACTCCAGGTTAGCAGTCACAGCAGCCAATCAGGAACCATCAGGAGCCATCTTCAAGCGTATAATGATGGCGGAATAATGACCGTGATGCATTCACTTTGCATTACTGTATATATTATTGCCTCTCAATATGATACGATACTCGGAACGCGATACACTGATCCCGATCCATGGATATCCCGATCCATGGATATCCCGATCCATGGATATCCCGATCCATGGATATCCCTTAGAACCGGCGTTAAAAGTTGACTAAAATTAAGTTTTTGATGAAGTGGAATAACAAAATGCATTTCACGTTCACAGGGTCCTCATCAGAAAACGACGAAGTCGCATTTTCAGCTCATTAACTCTGAAGTTTTGAAGTGCAATTCATAATGACTTTGTGTTGTTTGGTGGCTGTGAGATTACAACTGAAACCAGGAAAACACACAAAGCTGCCGACTTGTGGAGAGTTGAAATCCAGTGCGTTTTGAGGTGATTTAAATGTGTTGAACATGTTTTCTGGTCGCGAAAGGAGAAAATGTGTGGAAAAAAAGAGGACGTCCGCGGCCCCTAATCAGACGTTCCATCAGATAAAGACCATTTTATCCGTGTCCGTTCAGTGCTAATGTGCGACTCTGATTGCTCCTCTCCTCGTCGTATTCTCAGCTCTAGAAATCTTCTTATTTTTTTGACATTTTAAACCCATAAAAATACCAATGTAAGATGTAGTTAAAAAAAAGGGTTCTAAAAAGCCCAATCTTAAGTTAACTGTGGAAGTATTAACACGAGTGGTGGGACATTTCACTGTGAAATGAAAATCTTACTGCCGACTCTGTTCTGTGCTTGAATGCGACCCAATCGTAAACCTGTTTTGCCACCGATATGTCACACCTGTTTTTATGCGTCCGTGCGACAGGCGCTGAATAGAAAATTCAGGCTTGTAACTCAACTCTGCCGGCCACAAAATGTCTTTATTCCTGCTCATATTTCTGCTTTCCCCATCGCTGGTACATGGAAGTATAATCTGTAATTTAAAAGTCTCTGGCAGAAGAGAGAACGATGCGTCGCACTGATTCTGGTTTTGGTTCAAGTTTAGGCCCGGATACAGTGACAGAACTGTATATACAAAACTCAATGGTATCGGATCGGTATCCGAATACTTGCCATAGTATTAAGTATTAGTAGTATCAAGTTGAAACTAAATACATTAAAGACTTATAGTTTTATTAGAGACTGCACAAGTCAGTAGATCTTGGACTCGTCAAAAGCCCTTCATAAAGATCAGCACCACGGACAGCTCCAAGGACCCAAGGAGCTCAAGGGCCTTGATCAGAGCTTTTCCTCGGACACATAAGACCTGAGAAAGTGACAGTGATATTAAAGTGAAGTTCCCCTTGGATTATTCTAGAATGAAACTGAACTGAGCCCAGACTCGTGGAACCAAATGTGTTTATTAAACCACACAAAATCACTCTGGTTTACAGACTTACTTTACTTTTTATTGATCTTTTGGAGTTATAATTGTAGGTCTATGATTCGAGCACTCTTCTGTCAGAAACTGAGACTGTGTCAGTATTACAAGCTTCAGATGAGGCCCTTTTTAAATATAAATATGAGCGTTAACTACCTAAAATCCTGTGTCCACAATGTAATGCCGAGTGCCAGAGAATATGACATATTGAGTAAATGTGTACAGAGGAAATGAGACAAATTCCCTTGTTCATCATGAAGAGTGTTATAAACTGTTAACTGAGAAAATAAAACTTTAGTAATAAAATCACTTAAAAGTGGATAAAAAACAACAACAAATATAACAACAAAACAAAATGTTAGAAAATACAACTACACCGCTAAAAACCTGTGTGTTTACCCTGGATGAGTAAATACACAGTTTCGCAGTGTTTCTTGGTACGTTGTGACCTTTCGGGGGAGTAAACCCTGAAACGCTGCAGACTGCACTTAGGTCCTGACAGCTGTTGGTGGGTGAATTATGGCTCGGCATTTTGAAAAATCTGTTGAGCAAACGTAACACTCGGAGCTGCGAATGCGTCGGCTGCAGAGGAAGCTGAGCGTGTCGAAGCTGAGCGTATCGACGCTGAGCGTGTTGAAGCTGAGCGTGTCGAAGCTGAGCATGTTGAAGCTGAGCGTGTCGAAGCTGAGCGTGTTGAGGCTGAGCGTGTTGAAGGTGAGCGTGTCGAAGCTGAGCGTATCGAAGCTGAGCGTGTCGAAGCTGAGCGTATCGAAGCTGAGCGTGTTGAAGCTGAGCGTGTTGAAGCTGAGCGTGTCGAAGCTGAGCGTGTTGAGTCTGAGCGTGTTGAAGGTGAGCGTGTTGAGGCTGAGCGTGTTGAGGCTGAGCGTGTCGAAGCTGAGCGTGTTGAGGCTGAGCGTGTTGAAGGTGAGCGTGTTGAGGCTGAGCGTGTTGAGGCTGAGCGTGTCGAAGCTGAGCGTGTCGAAGCTGAGCGTGTCGAAGCTGAGCGTGTTGAGGCTGAGCGTGTTGAAGGTGAGCGTGTTGAGGCTGAGCGTGTTGAGGCTGAGCGTGTCGAAGCTGAGCGTGTTGAGGCTGAGCGTGTTGAAGCTGAGTGTATCGAAGTTGAGTGTGTTGAAGCTGAGCATGTTGAAGCTGAGGGTATCGAGGCTGAGCATGTTGAAGCTGAGTGTATCGAAGTTGAGTGTGTTGAAGCTGAGCATGTTGAAGCTGAGCGTATCGAAGCTGAGCATGTTGAGGCTGAGTGTGTTGAAGGTAAGTGTGTCGAAGCTGAGCGTATCAAAGCTGAGCGTGTTGAAGCTGAGCGAGCATATCGAAGCTGAGCGTGTTGAAGCTGAGCGTGTCGAAGCTGAGCGTGTTGAGGCTGAGCGTGTCGAAGCTGAGCGTGTTGAGGCTGAGCGTGCTGAAGCTGAGCGTGTTAACGGTGAGCATATCGAAGTTGAGTGTGTTGAAGCTGAGCGTATCGAGGCTGAGCATGTTGAAGCTGAGCGTATCGAAGCTGAGCGTGTTGAAGCTGAGCGTGTCGAAGCTGAGCGTGTTGAGGCTGAGCGTGTCGAAGCTGAGCGTGTTGAGGCTGAGCGTGCTGAAGCTGAGCGTGTTAACGGTGAGCATATCGAAGTTGAGTGTGTTGAAGCTGAGCGTATCGAGGCTGAGCATGTTGAAGCTGAGCGTATCGAGGCTGAGCATGTTGAAGCTGAGCGTATCGAAGCTGAGCGTGTTGAAGCTGAGCGTGCGTATCGAAGCTGAGTGTATTGAGGCTAAGCCTGTTGAGGCTGAGCGTATGGAAGCTGAGCGTGTTGAAGCTGAGCGTGTTGAAGCTGAGCGTGTTGAAGCTGAGCGTATCGAAGTTGAGCGTATTGAAGTTGAGCGTATCGAGGCTGAGCGTGTTGAAGCTGAGCGTGTTAAGGCTGAGCATATCGAAGTTGAGCGTGTTGAAGCTGAGCGTATCGAAGTTGAGCGTATTGAAGTTGAGCGTATCGAGGCTGAGTCTGTTGAAGCTGAGCATGTTGAAGCTGAGTGTATCGAAGCTGAGCGTGTTGAAGCTGAGCGAGCGTATCGAAGCTGAGTGTATTGAGGCTAAGCCTGTTGAGGCTGAGCGTATGGAAGCTGAGCGTGTTGAAGCTGAGCGTGTTGAAGCTGAGCATGTTGAGGCTGAGCGTGTTGAAGCTGAGCGTATCGAAGTTGAGCGTATTGAAGTTGAGCGTATCGAGGCTGAGCGTGTTGAAGCTGAGCGTGTTAAGGCTGAGCATATCGAAGTTGAGCGTGTTGAAGCTGAGCGTATCGAAGTTGAGCGTATTGAAGTTGAGCGTATCGAGGCTGAGTCTGTTGAAGCTGAGCATGTTGAAGCTGAGTGTATCGAAGCTGAGCGTGTTGAAGCTGAGCGAGCGTATCGAAGCTGAGTGTATTGAGGCTAAGCCTGTTGAGGCTGAGCGTATGGAATCTGAGCGTATTAAAGCTGAGCGTGTTGAAGCTGAGCGTGTTGAAGCTGAGCGTATGGAAGCTGAGCGTGTTGAAGCTGAGCGTGTTGAAGCTGAGCGTATGGAAGCTGAGCGTGTTGAAGCTGAGCGTGTTGAAGCTGAGCGTATGGAAGCTGAGCGTGCTGAAGCTGAGCGTGTTGAAGCTGAGCGTATGGAAGCTGAGCGTGTTGAAGCTGAGCGTATGGAAGCTGAGCGTGCTGAAGCTGAGCGTGTTGAAGCTGAGCGTGTTGAAGCTGAGCGTATGGAAGCTGAGCGTGCTGAAGCTGAGCGTGTTGAAGCTGAGCGTATGGAAGCTGAGCGTGTTGAAGCTGTCACCGGAGTTGTGTCGGTTTGTACAAAGCATTTTTATCCTGCAAAGTTGTGTCACGAAGAGGGAAAACGCATCAGGGTTTGAAGTGCCCTCTACAGGTTGGACGACTCATTGAACTAAAACCCAGCATGTTTACAGCATGTTTACAGCGTGTATATAACATGTTTACAGCATGTTTACAGCGTGTATATAGCATGTTTACAGCATGTTTACAGCGTGTATATAACATGTTTACAGCATGTTTACAGCGTGTATATAACATGTTTACAGCATGTTTACAGCGTGTATATAGCATGTTTACAGCATGTTTACAGCGTGTATATAACATGTTTACAGCATGTTTACAGCGTGTATATAGCATGTTTACAGCGAGTTCCCCAGCATGTTTACAGCATGTTTACAGCGTGTATATAGCATGTTTACAGCATGTTTACAGCGTGTATATAGCATGTTTACAGCATGTTTACAGCATGTATATAGCATGTTTACAGCATGTATATAGCATGTTTACAGCATGTTTACAGCATGTTTACAGCGTGTATATAGCATGTTTACAGCGAGTTCCCCAGCATGTTTACAGCATGTTTACAGCGTGTATATAGCATGTTTACAGCATGTTTACAGCGTGTATATAGCATGTTTACAGCATGTATATAGCATGTTTACAGCATGTTTACAGCATGTTTACAGCGTGTATATAGCATGTTTACAGCATGTTTACAGCATGTTTACAGCGTGTATATAGCATGTTTACAGCATGTTTACAGCGTGTATATAGCATGTTTACAGCATGTTTACAGCATGTATATAGCATGTTTACAGCATGTATATAGCATGTTTACAGCATGTTTACAGCATGTTTACAGCGTGTATATAGCATGTTTACAGCGAGTTCCCCAGCATGTTTACAGCATGTTTACAGCGTGTATATAGCATGTTTACAGCATGTTTACAGCGTGTATATAGCATGTTTACAGCATGTATATAGCATGTTTACAGCATGTTTACAGCATGTTTACAGCGTGTATATAGCATGTTTACAGCATGTTTACAGCATGTTTACAGCATGTATATAGCATGTTTACAGCATGTATATAGCATGTTTACAGCATGTTTCCAGCATGTTTACAGCGTGTATATAGCATGTTTACAGCGAGTTCCCCAGCATGTTTACAGCGTGTATATAGCATGTTTACAGCATGTTTACAGCATGTTTACAGCGTGTATATAGCATGTTTACAGCATGTATATAGCATGTTTACAGCATGTTTACAGCATGTTTACAGCGTGTATATAGCATGTTTACAGCGTGTATATAGCATGTTTACAGCGTGTATATAGCATGTTTATAGCGTGTTCCCCAGCATGTTTACAGCTTGTTTACAGCGTGTATACAGCATGTTTATAGCGTGTTCACAGCGTGTTTACAGCGTGTTCACAGGGTGCTTACAGCGTGTATATAGCATGTTTACAGCATGTATATAGCATGTTTATAGCGTGTTCCCCAGCATGTTTACAGCGTGTTTACAGCGTGTTTACAGCGTGTATATAGCATGTTTATAGCGTGTTCACAGCGTGTTTACAGCGTGTATATAGCATGTTTACAGCGTGTATATAGCATGTTTACAGCGTGTTTATAGCATGTTTATAGCGTGTTCGCAGTGTGTTTACAGCGTGTTCACATCGTGTAACAAATAAACAATAAACTATATTTATTGAGTTGGAAAGTGGAAATCCGTGGATCTCTCTGTGCAGAGGTAACAGTTTTCATAATGCTCCAGGCCGGGCCGTCTCCTCGTGTATATATTCCAATTATTAAAAAGCTTTATGATTATTAAAAAGCTTTATGATTATTAAAAAGCTTTATGATTATTAAAAAGCTTTATGATTATTAAAAAGCTTTAGTCTCGTGCATCTATTTATTCATTATTTCTGGATGAATTGTGTTTAACGTTACATTAAAAAAGAACATTTCTCACTATCTACGGAATCACGACGCTCGCCTCCACATTGAGCACTTTTAAACAAACACGCATGGAAACTGTGACATTTTTAAACGCTTGTTGTGCGGAGAACACACGGAGACCGCCTGCTGCACCTGCACCCCACTTTGGGAACCGCAGGGCTTTCCACGAGCAGCTCACAAACCTGTTTAAAGCGTGTTTAAAGTCCACAGCTGCTCCCGCGCCGCTCAGGCAGCTCCGACACGGCAGCTGCAGGTGGAACACTTGTTTATCTCATCAACAGAATCCAGACTCCGACACATTTGTTTTGTGGCACATTTGCACAAGATGGATCACCTGCTCTCACTGGCGGGGTCGACGGGGGCGGCAGGGGCGGCGGGGGCGGCAGCCGAGGTAATTCACGCTGACGACACAAAGGCCAATGAGGTGTTGTGCAGCACTTGGGGGCCATGCGTCCCTGAGTCCTGGTCAGCAGCAGGACTCGGGCATTTTGAACCTTTTCTCACTTGATACTTTACAGTTTCTCGAGGCTGTGGCGGCCATGGATTTGTTTTATCGCGTACGTATCGCGATCCAGGGAAAGGTTTGAGAAGCATTGCTCTTATAATTAGCATGGGGCCCCTAATCCCTCTCTCAGACGGACTAATATTTAGAAGAATTATTAATCCAAGTCGCAAGTTATTTCGGAACTCAATCTCACACTGAACAAAACTGTAAAAAAGGGCCTATTATTAAAACGACTGCTTAATTATTCGTATTAATCACACTCTACATTATGTTTAATCACCATGTATAACAATACATATGTCAATGTCATTCTTTAAAAGTAACATCAAACTTTTCATGCCTGCACTTGCCTCTCAGTCGTTCTCAAAATGGTAGCTTAGGTCGGTGATAGGTTTGTGGTTCGTCATCGGTGCCTTGAATAGAGACCGGGCACAGTGATCGGGTCCGTTCACCGTTGCCCGGTCTCCCTTTTATGTCCTGGCATTGAAACAGGCTCAACCGAGTCCCGTGCAGCCGACCCGGGCCGATGAGCCACGCAAAGGACGGGCGCAGTTTGGGTAGTTTTACCGTCTACGCTCCGTTATTCACCTCAAACCGAACAGCTGCCCCGTCTCGACCAGATCGTACCCGAGCGGCGCACCAGGTTTCCCCCTCGCTGACTCAAACTGCAGACAAAAACGGCATCGAGAGTTTGCAACAAATGAGCTCTTGAGCCATTAACGTGTCAGAGACAATGGAGAAACCGACGGCACGGCTGATCTTTTCAGTGTGTGTTCTCCAGATTCAGACGCTCGGGGTGACGGGGGTGTAACCTTCTTTGGTCATAGCGTAAATAGCTTGCCTGACCAGCCATTCCCAACACGTTTTGACAGACTACTTTACAAAACCTGAGGCTCTGGGATCCAACCCAGTCGCGCCAATTTCCAAAGGGAGTGATTGACAGGCGGGTTAACCAATCAGACAAACGCATTGTCCGTTTGTGTCTAAACAAACATGGTGGATTAAAGGATAAAAATAACACAGACTGAGAAACGTTGCAAGCGACGCACTAAACTCTGTAAATCTCAGGTAAATAAAGTTATATATTTTGTTCTGAATGTTCCGAAAATAGTTGAGAGATGTCTTCCGCATTTGAGAGACACGTGACACAAATTAGCGGCGGTGGTTGGAGCGCAATTCTGGAACGTTTTCTTTGACGCCCTCCAATGGTCCGATTCCAGACCGAGACGCATTCGAACAGAATGTGGGCGGGGCTGGCGGGTCAGGCAAGTAAATAGCTATTCCTCCTTGACAATGAAATGGCAGCAACGTGGACCGGTTTAGTCATCTTTAAATCTATCCAATAGTTTCGTCCATTTGCTCGAAGACTAAATCAAAGTCCAGTATCGGCGTTATTGTCACAGTCCCAGCCTTGGTTTGAACCCTGTCTCTTCCTGTGTGGGCGTGGCTGCTCTGGACCGCACCCCTGGCGTCGATCCTCATCACTCCAGTAGAAGAAGAGCAGCTCCACAGTCACTCCTCGTCACTTTAGCTGTGCCGCTACAGTCAGTTAAAGCTTTTGCTCATTTAGTCGCGCTCGGATTTGTTTTTTTGTCTCGAGTCCACGTCCGCCGGCCTAGCATCGACTCACCTGCTTCCACCTGGTCGAGCCATCCATCCCCACCCAGTCCCGCCCGCCTCCATATCCAAACCTTTTATTCACATTTAGTTAATGAACCAGTTTGTGTGTGTGTGTGTGTGTGACTAATCTAAGTGTTCTGCTTTGGGGTCTTAATGCAAACCGTGACATTTATCGCCGGTGGAACAGCAACGTAACCCCCCCCCCGCGAAGAAGTCTGAGGAGGAGCGTAGTTTGAGAATGTTCTTCACGCGGTTGGAAGCAGATGATACTGTAGCTACAGGTAAGAACAGAGTGTGTGGTCTGGAAAAGGCATGAGACAAAACCTAAAGATGACGCTATTAATGCTCCAGACTATATTTCCATCTGCTTTGCACTCGCGGAGACCAAGGTGTTTGTCGGAACACGTTGTGATGAATATTTATGTTTGTTTAATCCTGCGAACAGGTCGACGTGCGAACAAACGCGATTATCATGAACGCTGAATATACTTCTCTGTATTCGAAGCAGATTTGCCATTTGTATTTTTAGGATTGTTTGAACGTGTTTTTGTCACTTTAAATAATTCAGTTCTTTCAAAAACTGGGACAGAATCTTTAAAAACAAATGTAGGACGAATCCGACTTGAAAATGACTTGATCACGTCCAAATCCGTGATATTTGTGGATCTTTTAGTTTCTCAGCAGTGACAGAGATAAAATATTCAGATTTGGCCTTTTTGGGAAGCGACGTGCGTTTATTTCAATTTTTTCAATCAAATAGAGTTTTCAGATTAGGCCGGGTGTGTAGGTTAAAATGTCTTAACTATATATTAAACGCACACCACAAAAGATATTCAATACTTATATATTCAAACTCTCTTTTTAGGATAAAAATAAACTTCTTTTCTCACTATATTTAGTTGAAGCTCCAGAGACTTAAAACACAGTCGAGCTCGAGCCGACAAGAACCGTCTTCAATTCTTCATCAGCAGCAGATCAAGCAACAAAACACCAACGTTCTCATAAATTTAACAAGTTCCGACGGATCTGCAGCCGGAATACACGATATCGCCGAGAAGTGACCAAGGAATACACCAAACAGCCGGATAAAGGAAAAATACTGCAGCAAAAGTGCGAGAGAGGATGTTTTTGTCAATATTTTACTAATTTCTGGAATGGAAAAACGTCGGCAGATATTGTTCGAGCTGTAGATCTCCGCGAAGAACCCAAAGACCCAATTCCCTGCAGTGAATTGGAAGCGCTCGCACTCATTATACGCGAGCGCCGACTCTTCAGCCGCTCTTTTCTCATCTCTGAGCTCATTTCACACGCTCGCACGCTCCACATTCACACTTTCCAAGTCCACTTCTTTAGAGTAAGTCACCCGCGCGTTTTGGTTTTGTGGGCCTGCTCCTCCCGAGAGACACGTTTACGCCGTTAAAGAGGTGATTTATAGCCTTTTTCAGGTCAGTTTCCAGCTAATATTGACCGAAAAACAACCTGTTAGCAAGTTTTTGATTTGTTTTTGCTCCTTCTCTTCTCCGTCTCTCACATTTCTGAGCTCCGGGCTGAGACTAATTGAAAAACGTCACCGAATTTCCTTGCCAAGAATTAATTTGACGAACTTTCTCCTTTAAAAACAAAACCGGGCACAACCCGCAAGAATTACTTGAACATTTACAATTTCGCTTAGTGCGTTGATATGAATATTAAAACCCCCCTTTTTATTACAACTAGCCCTACACAACAGTTCACATTGTAGGATTGAAACATGATTCATTATTTTTGACAACAAGACAGAAATAACATCTAGTTATAATGCTATGCTGAACTTTATAAATAGATTAGACTTCCAAACTTCACAGCTTCGTAGCCTTTAGCTCTAGCGAGATGAAACCGTAGCCTTTATTTGCATCGAAAACACTCAAAATGCAGCTCTTTTTCTGAGTTTCAGTCGACCGTTTTGATCCTGAACATTCCTTGTGTCAACCGTGGACACACTTTTGGAGACATATCCCAAAAAGGGCCCATTTCACAGGCTGAGCGTCTCTCAGGATTAGCGTCGGACCCTGATTTGTTCAGACGCGGAGAGGATCAAAAACACGTCCGCCCTGAAAAGCACAGGCATCCGACTACAATAGAAGTAGAATGTTACAGCGTCCTCTACGGGTCGGACGACTCATTGAACTAAAAGCAGTTAAGATGCTTTTTTGTGTGTATTTTTTAAGTTTATAATTTCATTTCCTGTTTGTAATTGATGACATCACACGAGGAAATTAACACTGGGCAAAATTCATCTAATATGACATTTTTATAAATTTGACAAAAAGCGACTTTATTTTGTTTTGATTCATTCCAAAAAGTGGTTTCCTTTTTGTAAATTCTGCATAAACTTTGTCTGGAATGAGTGTCCCTGGTGTGATGTCACTTCCTGTCATTTTCTACAGCTTTTTCATCGTTTTCTCCACAAATACCTGCTTGATTGGTGTAAAACTAAAATTTGTATTTAAAACAGGTATAAATACACCCAATAAAGTCAAAATTAGAACATTGTAAAACCCTGTCACACGTCACTTTAAGCAGGAAGCTGTGATTGTCACAGTTGTTTCACTCCAGCAAAAGCAGCTCTTGGGTTCAACATGTTTATCGCTCTGAAGACCTGTTAGAGCCACAGTTTTATTACCATTTCTGAGATATAGTTTGTGGTGAAACGTTGGGTGTTACGGTGCGGCGACGCTCCTAATTCCTCCCCGAGGACAGGTAATTTAAGGTCACTTCACGTAGCGTCATCCATCTCACTGTTTTGGCACTTACAGTCTCTTTATCACCTTTTCTTCCTCTGCGCCCTTCTTTGTTTTGCTTCTGAACCTCTTCATCACTCTCTCCGCGCTGTCAGGTCAGCCTCTCCACTCGTGATGAGGTGTTCCATCACGCCCGCCGCCGACACCGTCAGCACTTTCATTCATTCACTTTAAACATCCTCATCTCCATTGCTCTTCATTTGGCCTGTTTTATTATTTATACCTGCCATAATGGTCGCCGTGACGGCGGGCGGAGCCTGGAGGAGCAGAACATGTGCACAGACAGAACATGGGCGTCGGCTCGCAGCTCACGTCAGGGAAACGACCACGCGAGGAAACGGTCGGAAGAATCTGTGGTGGTGGTATGGTGAATATGACTGAGCTGTTTGGTAGTGAAATGCAGATACAAATACTCAAGTAGAAGTAAAAGTATCACGGGACAGGATATAACATTACAACCAAAAGATGTACTGAGACAAAAGCATGTTTTATTTAGATTTTAGATGGTTTTATTGCACTAAAAATGTATAAAAATGCATTCAGACTGGGACTGGGCTCTCATCTCCACAAACCTGACTCGTGCTTTGCCTGGAGGAGCCTCTTAAAGCTTGTTACCATGGAAATGTCTTTGAGCAATGTTCTGCAGTGTGGTTTTAACTTGGTATTGCTACGGAATCATGCAGATGACGTCTACAAAACAGTACATACTAGGTCTTTAAGTAAAAGTATTGAAGTATTCATTTTAAATTAAGAGTCGCTTCTTCGGTCAGGTCGGCGTCCGGACCAGCGTGAACGTGGCCGGTCTCGCACGCCGGAGCGGCCCCTGTGCAAGCGCCCGACCCTGCGCTTTCCCCCACGCGGTCGGCGACCAGAGCGAAAGTGCTTGGAATTCAACCCTCGGATCACGAGTGGGAACTGCACGAGCCGGCGTTTCTAACCTTTGGATCAATCAGCGAGACACTTCTGCCTCTGAGCGTCGAGCTGACGGCGCATTATCCTCGCGGCGCGTTCACAAACGACCACGCCCTCTTCTGTACTCTCTTCTGTGTGTGGATGTGTCGTGTGTCGTGTGGATGTGTGGTGTGGATGTGTCGTGTGTCGTGTGGATGTGTCGTGTGTCGTGTGGATGTGTCGTGTGTGGTGTGGATGTGTCGTGTGTGGTGTGGATGTGTCGTGTGTCGTGTGTCGTGTGGATGTGTCGTGTGTCGTGTGGATGTGTCGTGTGTCGTGTGGATGTGTCGTGTGTCGTGTGGATGTGTCGTGTGTCGTGTGGATGTGTGGTGTGGATGTGTCGTGTGTCGTGTGGATGTGTCGTGTGTCGTGTGGATGTGTCGTGTGTGGTGTGGATGTGTCGTGTGTCGTGTGTCGTGTGGATGTGTCGTGTGTCGTGTGGATGTGTCGTGTGTCGTGTGGATGTGTCGTGTGTCGTGTGGATGTGTCGTGTGTCGTGTGGATGTGTCGTGTGTCGTGTGGATGTGTCGTGTGTCGTGTGGATGTGTCGTGTGTCGTGTGGATGTGTCGTGTGTGGTGTGGATGTGTCGTGTGTCGTGTGTCGTGTGGATGTGTCGTGTGTCGTGTGGATGTGTCGTGTGTCGTGTGGATGTGTCGTGTGTCGTGTGGATGTGTCGTGTGTCGTGTGGATGTGTCGTGTGTCGTGTGGATGTGTCGTGTGTCGTGTGGATGTGTCGTGTGTCGTGTGGATGTGTCGTGTGTCGTGTGGATGTGTCGTGTGTCGTGTGGATGTGTCGCGTGTCGTGTGGATGTGTCGTGTGTCGTGTGGATGTGTCGTGTGTCGTGTGGATGTGTCGCGTGTCGTGTGGATGTGTCGTGTGTAGTGTGGATGTGTCGTGTGTCGTGTGGATGTGTCGTGTGTCGTGTGGATGTGTCGCGTGTCGTGTGGATGTGTCGTGTGTCGTGTGGATGTGTCGCGTGTCGTGTGGATGTGTCGTGTGTCGTGTGGATGTGTCGTGTGTCGTGTGGATGTGTCGTGTGGATGTGTCGTGTGTCGTGTGGATGTGTCGTGTGTCGTGTGGATGTGTCGTGTGTGGTGTGGATGTGTCGTGTGTCGTGTGTCGTGTGGATGTGTCGTGTGTCGTGTGGATGTGTCGTGTGTCGTGTGGATGTGTCGTGTGTCGTGTGGATGTGTCGTGTGTCGTGTGGATGTGTCGTGTGTCGTGTGGATGTGTCGTGTGTCGTGTGGATGTGTCGTGTGTCGTGTGGATGTGTCGCGTGTCGTGTGGATGTGTCGTGTGTCGTGTGGATGTGTCGTGTGTCGTGTGGATGTGTCGCGTGTCGTGTGGATGTGTCGTGTGTCGTGTGGATGTGTCGTGTGTCGTGTGGATGTGTCGTGTGTCGTGTGGATGTGTCGTGTGTCGTGTGGATGTGTCGCGTGTCGTGTGGATGTGTCGTGTGTCGTGTGGATGTGTCGTGTGTCGTGTGGATGTGTCGTGTGGATGTGTCGTGTGGATGTGTCGTGTGTCGTATGAATGTGTCGTGTGTCGTGTGTTGTGTGGATGTGTCGTGTGGATGTGTCGTGTGTCGTGTGGATGTGTCGTGTGGATGTGTCGTGTGTCGTGTGGATGTGTCGTGCGGATGTGTCGTGCGGATGTGTCGTGTGGATGTGTCGTGTGTCGTGTGGATGTGTCGTGTGTCGTGTGGATGTGTCGTGCGGATGTGTCGTGTGGATGTGTCGTGTGTCGTGTGGATGTGTCGTGTGAATGTGTCGTGCGGATGTGTCGTGCGAAAATATGTCGTGCGGATGTGTCGTGTGTCGTGTGGATGTGTCGTGCAGATGTGTCGTGTGGACGTGTCGTGTGGACGTGTCGTGTGTCGTGTGGACGTGTCGTGTGGACGTGTCGTGTGTCGTGTGGATGTGTCGTGTGGACGTGTCGTGTGTCGTTTGGACGTGTCGTGTGGATGTGTCGTGTGTCGTGCAGACGTGTCGTGTGGACGTGTCGTTTGGACGTGTCGTGTGGATGTGTCGTGTGTCGTGCAGACGTGTCGTGTGGATGTGTCGTGTGGACGTGTCGTGTGGATGTGTCGTGCGGATGTGAGGTTACTTCTGAAAACATGTAAAGAAAGTAGTTACATCGCTGTGTGAAGGAGACGTTCTGCAGGTCTTTCCTTCTGCTGCTGTCAGACTGTATATCAAACACTGTTAGCCCTGAACACGTGCAATACTGACTTAACCATGTGCAATACTGTCATATTTATGTGCAATACAGTCATATTCATGTGCAATACTGACTTAACCATGTGCAATACCATCATATTCATGTGCAATACTGACTTAACCATGTGCAATACCGTCATATTCATGTGCAATACTGACTTAACCATGTGCAATACCGTCATATTCATGTGCAATATCTTATCTTAATACTGACTTAACCATGTGCAATACCGTCATATTCATGTGCAATACTGACTTAACCATGTGCAATACCGTCATATTCATGTGCAATACTGACTTAACCATGTGCAATACTGACATAATCATGTGCAATACCGTCATATTCATGTGCAATACTGACTTAACCATGTGCAATACTGACATAATCATGTGCAATACCGTCATATTCATGTGCAATACTGACTTAACCATGTGCAATACCGTCATATTCATGTGCAATTACTGTCATACTCAGAAGCAATTAATGTCATATTCATGTGCATATAACTGATGTAAATAAGAGTGTTTTATTGTGTTTACTTACCATTAGTATTAGTATTATTTAGTCTTATGCTAGCTATTTTTACTTTACTTTATTTTATTTTTTTTATTTTATCTTATTATTATTTTTATCTTTATCATTATATTTTATTTATTTATTTTTTCCTCCATTCCCTATTAAGATTTGAGAGGAGTTTTGTTAATAAGAGTTTTTTGTTTTGTTTATAAGAGTTCTTCTATTGAGAGTGTTTTTTTCAAACCTCCTATAAGTTATCTGTCCTTTCCCTCTGCATCTACTGCGTTGCAACACCGAAATGTCCCCATGTGTGGACAATAAAGGAATATCTTATCTTATGAAAGGGCAGTGATAAAATTAAGGGTTAGGGTCCACAGAGCGGGGTCACAGCGCTGTGCAGATGTGCTGCTGGTATACTTCCTTCAGACGCTCTGATTGGCTGTTGGCTCTGAACATGGAGCAGATGCTGGTTCTCTCCACTTTAACGAGACGGTAAAAGTGAAGCAGGGAAACAGTGTTCTCCAGGGAAAAGAGAGTAAATCAGTGAGTTTACACGTGCCAGTAAAACGTAACGGCTTTGTTTGGAGATGATGCAGATGGAGTTGATTTGTGGAGCAGAGTCGGCTCGCCACCTAAATGTCACTGATCACAGCCTGCTCCGCCCGATTACCCATCAGCCCCTGCTCCGGTCTTGATGTACGCGACACGTGCACTTCTTGACTCGGTGCTTGTGTTTCTCTTCAGGCCGGCGTCGCCTCGTTAGATTTGATGTGTGTGACGCGTGTTCCAGAGGGTGTAAAGTGTCAGATAGTCAGGTCGTGTTTATTGTCGGACCAGAACATTTATCGTTTTTAATATGATACAAAACAAAAGCAATTAAGACGTTGAAGATGCGAAAAGAAAGAGTCGTTTGTGTAAAAGTCCGTCACGTTTGTCCATTTTCCAAAGCAGAGCAAAAGTTTGTCTTCATGTGTTTTGTCTATAAAGAACAAAGAAAAAAAGGCTTTCAGTGTTGCTATGACAACCATCAACAAAAGCATTTGCTAAATAATGTAATTTCAAAAAATAAAAATCACGACAACAGTTGCCTCTGAGGGCGACGGTGAAAAACGGATTAACCAATGTCCGTGGGGACGAGGGACGAGGTTGCAGAGTCCTCTGTCCTTAGACCCTCCTTAAAAAACAGAATCCCTCTGTGATGTCATCAGTGTGCGACGTGCGGTTGAAAACACAGAGACAGTTGACACTTCACTAACGCACTTTTCTGACAGTTTAAATTATCGTTCAACAAAATAAAGGTGTTATACGGTATTTTTGTATTTTTGAGTATTGTGTAATTTATATGGATTTTGGCTCTTGTTTACAGTCTGGTTGCTAGGTAACAGCTGTGGCATTACCTCGGCTCCTCATGTCCAACCAGGAAGTAAAGTTATAAACTTTACAAAGTCGTCAAACTGGGGACAAACGGGCAACATCCCGGCTGTGACCCGAGTTCGGCGCCCGTCTCCCGTCTGTGACCCGAGTCCGGCGCCCGTCTCCCGGCTGTGACCCGAGTCCGGCGCCCGTCTCCCGTCTGTGACCCGAGTCCGGCGCCTGTCTCCCGGCTGTGACTCGAGTCCGGCGCCCGTCTCCCGAGTGTGTCACGAGTCTGGCGCCCCTCTCCCGGCTGTGACCCGAGTCCAGCGCCCCTCTCCCGGCTGTGACCCGAGTCCAGCGCCCGTCTCCCGGCTGTGACCCAAGTCCAGCTTCCGTCTCCCGCCTGTGACCCAAGTCCGGTGCCCGTCTCCCGGCTGTGACCAGAGTCCAGCTTCCGTCTCCCGGCTGTGACCAGAGTCCAGCTTCCGTCTCCCGGCTGTGACCAGAGTCCAGTTTCCGTCTCCCGGCTGTGACCCGAGTCCAGCGCCTGTCTCCCGTCTGTGACCCGAGTCCAGCCCCGTCTCCCGGCTGTGAGCCGAGTCCAGCGCCCGTCTCCCGGCTGTGACCCGAGTCCAGCGCCCGTCTCCCGTTTGTGACCCGAGTCCAGCCCCGTCTCCTGGCTGTGAGCCGAGTCCAGTGCCTGTCTCCCGTCTGTGACCCGAGTCCAGCGCCCGTCTCCCGTCTCCAGGCTGTGACCAGAGTCCAGGGCTCTGCTGTTAATGAGCTCGGAGCCCGGCGGCAGATGGACGTGAAGTGGACGTGAAGTGGACGTGAAGTGGATGTGAAGGCTGGAGACTCATGCTCTCTTCTGAGGCAAAAACTCATCTAATAAAGTCATCATTTATGTGCGGACACGGACACTCAGGACACTGCGGCTTTTGGAATCCTAATTTGACTCCAGATCCGCTGCGGCGCGCCTCTGTCCTTTGCCAATTCGAGCCGGAATTAGCGCACAGCGTTTGTGTGCCGAGAATACCAAAGAATATTGAGGACTGCAGCGAGAGGCCAGAAGTCAAAACCCTGTGGCTGGATGCACGTATTGGATGAGCTCTGAAAAACTAATAAACTCCCAGGAGATCGTGGCATTTGGTTCTGTAATAAACAATATGAGTGGATCTTCTGCACGTTCAGAATCATGTGCAGCGCCACAGCCAGAATGTCGTTTCTTTGCTTGTTCTGCCTCAATTTTGTCCTTCAAATGGAAACTGAAAGTAGTTGTTGCTCTGACAAAGCTAAGCTAGCTTGTTGACTAACAGAAAGGGGGTGATAAAGGACACTTCAATTTGCCCCGCGGCAATTGATTTAGCTCTG
>NW_027316056.1:37098504-37318504 GCF_026437365.1 Eucyclogobius newberryi | reverse complement strand
CTCTAGGGCGGTGTTTTAATTTGCGGCTCCTCCGTACGACCTCCTGTCCGACGTGCCAGTCAATCCCGCCCACTCTCTGTCATTTATATTCGGCCCGGTTTATCCGACGTCTGCTACGACTCCCGCACGTGTCTGGACTCATCGTCACCTCCACCATCAAGAACCACGTCAACGCCGCCCTCCATCCTCCATCCCTGTTCATCTGGTGTTTTTGCCTCGCTCTCCTCTTCATCGTGATCCCTCTTGAACCGTATTAATCATTTCACAAGTGATTACAGGACATTTCACTGTAGGTTAGGTTATACTGGCGTTTAATATTCCAAAGACAGAGCTCTGGTTTAATTATCCACTAATCACGTTTTAATGGCCTGTCAGACGCACACGCTGACGCCGTTGTTTCAGCGGCCAGTCGGCTGAGACCCGTGTTGGCGGTTTCAACGTTCATGCGGAACCGACATGTGACGATGGAGCGGTCGTCTTACGGGACGCTGTGCGAAGGTTTAAGCACTTGTGCAGGACAATAAGTATGTGCAAATGTGCAATAAAGAGACAAACATATTTACAATATGTTTCAGGTTCAGTTTGAGTTTCAGGTTCAGTTTGAGTTTCAGGTTCAGTTTGAGTTTCAGGTTCAGTTTGAGTTTCAGGTTCAGTTTGAGTTCAGGTTCAGTTTGAGTTCAGGTTTAGTTTGAGTTTCAGGTTCAGTTCAGTTTGAGTTTCAGGTTCTGTTTGAGTTTCAGGTTCAGTTTGAGTTCAGGTTCAGTTTGAGTTCAGGTTTAGTTTGAGTTTCAGGTTCAGTTTGAGTTTCAGGTTCAGTTTGAGTTTCAGGTTCAGTTTGAGTTCAGGTTCAGTTTGAGTTTCAGGTTCAGTTTGAGTTCAGGTTTAGTTTGAGTTTCAGGTTCAGTTTGAGTTTCAGGTTCAGTTTGAGTTTCAGGTTCAGTTTGAGTTCAGGTTCAGTTTGAGTTTCAGGTTCAGTTTGACTTTCAGGTTCAGTTTGAGTTTCAGGTTCAGTTTGAGTTTCAGGTTCAGTTTGAGTTTCAGGTTCAGTTTGAGTTCAGGTTCAGTTTGAGTTTCAGGTTCAGTTTGAGTTCAGGTTTAGTTTGAGTTTCAGGTTCAGTTTGAGTTTCAGGTTCAGTTTGAGTTTCAGGTTCAGTTTGAGTTCAGGTTCAGTTTGAGTTCAGGTTCAGTTTGAGTTGAGTTTCAAGTGTTTTTATCTGTTCGATGTTCGATGGACGTGAAAGTTTTTGTATGAAGTGAAACGCTATTTCAGAGTCAATTTCAAGATTTTTACATGAACTAAGATAAAATGCTCTGAAATGTTTGCATTACAATGTTTTACTTTAGATAAATATGACGATTCTAAAACGCCACTTACATGTTTAGAAATGATTAAACATCATCTTTCCTGTCCCGAGTCTGGAGACAGGATCCTGTCCGCTCTCTCCTTTTGCAAAACTCAAGCCTCAAAATATGTCAAAACTCAGCAGCAGAAATGATTCAAATGAGGTTAATTTGTACAAGAATATTTTGTTTTCTTTTATACATGGTGTCTATTATTTTTGTGTTAACATGTTCTATACTTATATACACACTTATATAATAGAGGTTTATTCAAATGCAGCGCTCCATTTGAATCTTCTCATCTTTGTGGCCCTCACGCTGGGATCGGTTTGACCCATGTTTTTTTTTACAAATACCTCGTTACTTCTTAGTAGCAACTTGACTTTGAATGTACTTAATCCAACATGACGTTAAAAAGCCACATTCACTAAAGAGCGCCCGGACGCTTGGTGACAGCATCCTCTCATCTGGCGCTCACTGATCTCCGCTGCAGAAATATTCAACATAATTGTATGAGACGGAAACAGTTGTAGCTGTAGCTTTAATCAAAGCGCCTCATTAGCAGAGCCTGTGGGTGCGTTTGAATGTGTGTGGGAACTGCAGTTATCATCAGAACACTGTCGAGACTGAGCGCATTACCTCCGCGCTACTGTCCAATGATATTACGCTCCGTTCATTCTTCTTTAGTCCTGTAGATCCTCAACAGTTCAGCGACGTAACTAATGTCAGAGGATCGAAGAGAAAATGGGCTGCAGTGCGTACAAACACACGTATTAGCTAGCAACACTTAACTGTCCCCGTCGGCAAATTAAGACTTTTGAAAATAAAGCCAAAAAGGCAGAAACGGCATTAAAGCAGCTGCAAATTTTAAGATTTGTTTTCATTTATTTATGCAATTTGAAGGAATTTGTGTATTGTAATCTCGTCCTTTGTGGCCTGGTGTCACATACGAACAAACACACAGCAAACTAAAAATAATTAATTAAAAAAGGAAAAGAAACGGGGGCATAATGACAAACTGCTGCTCATTTTAGTTTTGACCCAACTGGCTTCATGTAGAAAATCGACTCTAGCTATACAAGCCACGAATGAACATTTTTATTTCAGTCATTTCTGGCCTGTTTTAATGTGCAGGACATGTGCAACGTGAGATGGGGATGCGAGCGGAAAGGACACGCAGCAGATAGTTAGAGCTGGATTTGAACTCTCGACGCTCAAACTTGTCACACGGGAGATTAATGACAGAAACTCAAATAACATTCAGAAACACCACAGTACTGTAACCACCGAGCGCAGCTGCAGTAACTGAATCCAGACAACTCTGAGTGTAATAACGCCTGATGGAGAGTCAGAAAAAACCCGCTGCGAACAGGAATAGATCAACCAGACTTTGATCCAAAAATAGTGCCTTTTGGAGAGTCGGCTGAAGGACCCCGCGGCTAAGAGTACAGTCTTCAGTCACTCGACGGAGGGAAAAGTGTGTAGCCGCTGTGTACATGTGGACATGCCCTCCACACAGATGGATGAAGTCCATTACCAGGCCATTCTGGAGGAGCAGCTGTGGCCGAGTCCACAGATCTATCTCTGTACAAAAGAATCTGTTAGAGCCAGAGCCAACCAATCAATCTGTGCACCACTTCATCTGTTACACTATTAATGAGCCAAGGGCAGCGGAGGAGTTCACGGCTCACAGAAGAGGGCGGCTTCTATGTGGACTTGGTTCCTACCTCGCAGACCTCGAACCAGAAGGGACTACTACAAAGACCTCGAACCAGAAGGCCCTACCTCGCAGACCTCTACCCATAAGGCCCTACCTCGCAGACCTCTACCCATAAGGCCCTACCATGGGTTACTTTAGACCCATGAAAAGGAACTTAAAAGAAAATATTGTTCACTTTGGCTCCTGGACACTGCCTTCTAAATCCGTCCTCTCTCTCCATCATTGTCATTGCAAATGTCAAAAGTCGGTCACTTCTTTGCAGAACAGAGTCAAATGACTAGTCAATTTGCTGCCATACAAACATAAAAACGCAATTCAAAACTACCATAAAGCCTTGCATTGCTGAAGTGCCCTTGAGCAGGACGTCTCTGCACGTCCTGCATGTTTCTACTGTGATGCTGGTCCATTTCACTGTGTGGCCACAGATGTCTACGGAACAGGAACAGTCTGTATTTTGGTGGAGTGCACGAGTGCTGCAGCGCCGCTCTCCATCTTTCAAACGATCCAATTTGCTTCTCCTTTTTATATTTGTCATGTTAACAAGTAAGGTGATAACATCAGGAGTGATGAATAAATCAGAAGATACACTCAGCTCTCTGTAGTCCTGGCTCTCCCTCCGTTTATTGCCAATTAGGCCTGGTTACTGCTACTCACCACCAGTAATCAGATTCCCTTTTTAATCCTACAGCGGCAGAAGAAACTCTTTTCACTGAAGTCACCGGAAGCGTAAATGCTGCTTATCCAGAAAACCTTAGTATTTGCAGGAGAACACCCCTTAAAGTATGTGATTTGTTTCCACGGAAAAGCACCTTTTCATCTCCATCATCAGTTGATCCAATGCTGGAAAAGAGCACGCTTGTTCTAATGGAGCCTGTACTATAAATCCCTCTGATTGTTTCGTTTTGTATTTGTCCAACTCCAGGCCCAGGTCAAACTGGGGATTCTGCTGTTCATAAACTGGTGGTTCTAAGCACTTCTTAAAAAGTAAGATGTGAGACAAATACCTCATCAATCACTACATTTACATTACATACACAACTTGTAAACCATTTACCTTCATTTAATCATTGAGAGATTTCGACCCATCTTTCATGTTGGAGCCAGACATAACGGAGGCTCCGTCATAACACTGTTCAGCACAGTAACCGGGACATATATCGCATTGGTTCCGAGTGCGTTCGATGCGAGTAAAGAGCCTCTTCACGCACCTCTCCAGAGTCCGGATCCAGGAAACGCACAATGACAGAGATCTTGCCACTGTCCTCGGTATCGTGGACGAGACGAGGAAGTGCTCTGCTGCTCTCGTCTCCTCTCTGATCTATTCTTTCATTTTCATCGGTACCATTTTCATCATGTGTTTCATAGTGCGTGGTGTCCTTTGCTTTCCTTTCGGAGGTGGATCTCTTTTGGCATTATATTTAGCTATTTCATGCTGCTTAACCCACGCACAGTATTTCATTTCTGCGTATTTCTTTGTACTGAAATGACAAATAAATACTCATTCCGGATTCACAGACAGTTTAATTCATGCAGGCGGCAGACGGTGCGTGTCAAGAGGGGTTCGACTGCACGTGTGCGGCATCTCGGAGGGTGAACAGTTCCATTTGCGGTGTCAATCATGCCCCGCACACACCGTTTCACTGCAGCAGTTTTCAGAGCCCACTACAAGGCCCACTCTTCCATACACAGGGCCGGACACTCCGCTGTCAATCATCTTTCACTGAATCCCACTGGCGTCCGCCGTTCTCTAATCCTTGACTCTCCTCTTTCTTTCTCACTGCCTCTTATTTTGGTATCATTTCTCCTTTTATATCATATTAGCCACAATCCTGTCAAAACGGCGCCATCGTGATACAGTCACCGGTGAAACAAAGGCTTTGATCAACATTTAAGCCAAGCAACGGGATTGAAAAGATTAAACAAATGGCGGTTTGAACGTTGAACCAAACGACGTCTGGAAAGGGAAGAGAGAAGGGAAGACAAACGCCGAGGAGACGAGTGTGATGGAATTAAGAGAAATCCAAAGGAAGAAATAGTGTTTAGTCAAAACGAAAGCACAGAGATGAGATTTGTACTCTTTACTTTGTCCTAATTTGGTTTCCTACTTGGTTTTTAAGTGTAGTATAACAGTTGTGTGTATAATAATATATATCCAGATCACCAGCTTTCAAGATGTTGTAATATAACTAATAAATAGTTCAAAAAATACAAATAATATCACTTTGCACTGTATACTTGGAGAGAGATGTGGCTTAAGAGTTTTAATGTGCAGCTTAAGTCATTATGTGTTCTAATGACATAGAGTTAGACCCCGCCCCCAAAGGAAACAAGGCGTTCCATATTAACAATACACAGAAAACAAAATCCTTTAATATTTACTTCACAAAGTCCACTTAGAGGAAGTAGAAACCTTGATGTACACAATCAGCACAGGGAATTCTTTTAAATAAAACTTCAACAATTTTAGCTTTGGAATCTACACAATGATTAAATACAAATATTTTACCTCCACAAACTTTAACAAACTGTCTAAAGTGCATAAAAATACTGTCCAATGTGAAACGGCCGCGCGGCTCTAGTACTGATGGAAGTATGGCTGAGCGCCCCAGTATCTGCAGTGGTATATCTGTGTCGCCTGCACCCACAGATGTGGCTGGGTCATGTGGTGAGGCCTTAACATGTGGTGTGGATTTGGAAAGACGTGGCCACGCCCCCTCGCCATCGTCTGGGAATGCCAATGAGCCGGATCGTTTGCCTATGGGACAAATACAGCGGAACAAATACTTTATTAGCATCAGTGTTGATAATAGAAGGAGCGACGGATGACAACAATTAAAAGTATTAGTATCATTATTATTTTTTATCTTAATTACAATAAGATAAAAACCCTAACCCTGCACACAATTTGAATGGACCATAAATACATTTACAATATGGACGATACACTCGATATTCTAATTCTCCAAAAGAACAATTCCAAAATGAATGAAGATACGTTTGATATCTTAAGTTCGGGAGCAGGACCACACCCCTTTCATGCCCCCTTCCTGTGGCTACACTATTAAGGCATACAGGTCACACACGTCAGCGTTCGTGACTTCGCGCCCCTTCCTTCGACGCTCTTCTAATTATTATTCTAATTTATGTCCTAGATGCGGGTGTCGAGGCCCCTAAAAGAAGCCAGAAGCCCCAAAACCGCATCCATTTCTGTCGACTCGATAATAAACACTTTGATATTGGTTCACTAGCAAGGACCAACAACTCCAGCTACGATGCAATGATACATCTGCCACGTCTAGATGACACAGCAAACAGAGAAATAAAACAATCTAAAAAATAACCGTACCTGAGTACAACTTTGCTGCTTTGGTATCGTGGGATTGCTCTGACGCGGCTGGTACTGGTGATCCGATGCCTTTCCATCCAGGGCTTTGGTCACCATTTGTGCAATTTCCTTCTCGTCCTTATCCTCGCACATCGTTGCCAGAGAGAACCAAGATCTGTTCTCGTCATATCTGCAGCGGGAAGCACAAACCGCGAGCCGTTTAAAACAAGGTACGACGCTAGCCACGTTGGATCTTTTAATCACTTCAAATCTCACCTGCAGCACACTTCCCCGGGATCCACCCACAACGTGAGCTCGTGCGGCAGTTTCAGCTCCTGGTACCCGATCCCGCTCTCCTGACAAGCACGCAGAAGCTCCGGATCGTGCTGGTAAAACTCGTTGATGCGTATGCACCTGGGGGCGAGATTCAGACGTCATGATCGTGTCCTTTTGTCAAACGGAAGCCCAGTAACATGTGGTTAAGTTGGGATTACCTGTACGCCTGGCCTTTGCTGGGGTCGTCAGGATACCAGTGACCGTGGAATTTCTCTTGGAGCGCGACGGCAAGTCTCTCAACGAAACGGTCAATCTTCTCTGTATTCTGACTGTCCCTTTTTAGACAGCCTTTCAGAAAGAATATCACAACTGCGATTTCCGTCTTCATTTTTGGACGGTTGTCTTTGAACTATGGTACGTTTCTGCAACAAAAGAACACGTAATGGCATTGTTATATACAGAGCATAACAACAGAAACGACCCTTACAAAAATGCTAACTTACGCTACCGTTTCATATTCCTGTCAACTTATATTGAAGGTATCAAAAGTATAAAAGTGGTCGATGCGTTCAAAGATTCTCCTGATCACGAGGGAGCCTGCATTTGTGTTTGGCGATAGCGACTAGACGCTGTTTGAGAAGACGCCTTCCTTTAAATGATTTGCTTTGTAACACGGCAGTTGCAATGGCTAACAGTCTCAGTACTTCTCTGTGCATTACAGTTGTTTCAGAAGACGGGCTGCGTTGCACGAGTGCTGGGTAAACCACGCTGTCAAAGAACTCGAACATAAAAACAAATATATCGCCAGAACTAAATCCTTCAAATGGTCCGCGTTCTACAGTACTCGATGGCCATTTCAAACATCATCACTTGTGACCACTGACCTAGCATCCTAGCCTAAACTAGCCTGTTATTAAAAAATGAATACAATTATTTTCATGAATATTATACATAAAGATATTAAGTTGCCGACGATATCGCTCACATAACTGGCGGCCCACCTTGAACACCACTTTGAGTAGTTTTTGTGATGTTTGTCTCACGATGTCGCTCACACAGTACACACGACATCGCTGGACACGTGGACAAACTGTGAATGGACCAGAGCGTTTGTAGCCCCTCCCTCTACGAGCACGACACGGTTGTGATCATGTGACTCCCAACTCACACCACAGAACTGTAATGTGAACTGGAAAAGGAATCCAAGATGGCGCTGCGTTGGTCTCTATGGCCGGTGCTAATGTTTTTCTTCTGCATTACTTCCTGAATTGAACGTGCTTACTTCCCAAATTTTACAAAATGTACAATGCTTGATGAATTGTTTTATCCTTCTATGAATATGTATGTGTCATCTTGTACATTTCTGATATGTAAGAGGATTATAGCAAGCATTAGAATGAGACGTCCGCTTTGATTTAACAAAATTTGTTAATGATTAGGCCCGAGCGACGCTGCTGAAAGTGCCCGTCACCTGCGCCCGCGGCGATCACCCAGTCGTCCCTGGCAACAACCAGTGAAAAAGCCATGCATACTTACTCCTGCTATGAAATAATAGTCAACAATGAGTGAATGGGCGAAGCAAATCCATGCTACTAAAAAAATTGTAAAAAAAGTCTAAATACATTTGTCCTTTGGGAGACGCCTCGATGTCACACACGTGAGGACAAAACAAAAGTAGAAGCTGTTCTAGCAAGAGGCCATTACTGACCGCAACGCCAGGCCATATTCTGAACAGTTGCCATGACAATCTCTCAAAGCGCCAACATTCTGTGACATCACCAACATTCCGCCAAAGAGATAGGGAACATTTTTAAATTTGACGAGGAATTCCGAAAAAATGACGACGCGAAGGAAAACCAAAAGAAACAGCAAGAATCAAACAGATATTATTTACAAAACAAACTTTGAATGACCAAAATTGGACGAGAAATGCAATTTGTGATACAACGTGGTCACTATAATAACTAGACGCTCTGCACTGGCAAGAAGCCAAATGTACAGTTGCCATGGCGATGATGTCACAAAGCAGCTGAGCCTGGCATGGAAGAAGGCCAGCTGGAATAAAGACTAAGGAATAAAGTCTGGCGGTAATGTAACGCTTGGATACCAACTGCCATAAAACAACAACAACAACAACCATAACAACAACAACACATACTTTGAGGACGTGGCCGCCATAAAACACCATAGAAGAAGAAAAAGAAAGTCTAATGAATAAAGTCTAAAGAATAAAGTCGACATTAAAGGCATTAAAAAAGCATCATATAATAACAACAACAACAACAACAACAACAACAACAACAACAACAACAACAACTTTGAGGACGTACAACTCCAGTAGGTGGCAGTAAATGCACTTTTTCAGTTGACTGTCAACACCATTAAAAATAACATACAACATGACACAGTCGCTCAATGATTGTGGTCCTGCCCCCTGACTGACCGTATGGTGGACTCCCCCCTGACTGACCGTATGGTGGACTCCCCCCGGACTGCCCGGACTGATCGTATGGTGGACTCCCCCCGGGACTGACCGTATGGTGGACTCCCCCGGGACTGACCGTATGGTGGACTCCCCCCGGACTGCCCGGACTGATCGTATGGTGGACTCCCCCCGGGACTGACCGTATGGTGGACTCCCCCGGGACTGACCGTATGGTGGACTCCCCCCCGGGACTGACCGTATGGTGGACTCTCCCCGGGACGGGGACGGACCGTATGGTGGACTCCCCCCGGGACGGACCGTATGGTGGACTCCCCCGGGACGGACCGTATGGTGGACTCCCCCCGGGACGGACCGTATGGTGGACTCCCCCGGGACTGACCGTATGGTGGACTCCCCCCTGACTGACCGTATGGTGGACTCCCCCCCGGGACTGACCGTATGGCGGACTCCCCCCGGGACGGACCGTATGGTGGACTCCCCCCGGGACTGACCGTATGGCGGACTCCCCCCGGGACGGACCGTATGGTGGACTCTCCCCGGGACTGACCGTATGGTGGACTCCCCCGGGACTGACCGTATGGTGGACTCCCCCATGACTGACCGTATGGTGGACTCCCCCCCGGGACTGACCGTATGGTGGACTCCCCCCGGACTGCCCGGACTGACCATATGGTGGACTCCCCCCGGACTGCCCGGACTGACCGTATGGTGGCCCTGCCCCGGACTGACCGTATGGTGGCCCTGCCCCGGACTGACCGTATGGTGGCCCTGCCCCGAACTGACCGTATGGTGGCCCTTCCCCGGACTGACCGTATGGTGGCCCTGCCCCAGACGGACGGACCGTATGGTGGCCCTGCCCCGGACGGACCGTGTATACTGAGCTATATAAAACACTAACTCTTTAAAAAACTATGATATGACAGAAAGGTCATGTTAAATAGACCCCACAGTAAAGAGTCCAAAGAAAAGAGTTTCTCACCTTGACGTGTCGAACAGTGTGCGGATCTTCTTCTTCTTCTGGGAACCATCATAACACTGAAGTCAAGCGTTCTTCTTCCTCTGCTTTGTTGTTTTATGGCGGCTGATATCCAAGCGTTACATCACCGCCTGACTTTATTCTTTAGACTTTATTCTTTATTATTTGACTTTATTCTTTAGACTTTTATTCTTCCGTTCAAAGCACATGAGATCCTCCTCTGTATCAGGTTGTGTTGTTGTTGTTGTTGTTGTTTTACGGCGGTTGGTATCCAAGTGTTACATTACCGCCAGACTTTATTCCTTAGACTTTATTCCAGCCGGCCTTCTCCCACGCCAGACTGGTCAGGTTGTTATATCAGGTTTTATGTAAAGCAAAGTAATAAAGTGACATTCCAGAACCTCGACCTTTATGACACTTATGTTTTCATAAATCAGTGCATCGCCTATTTTAACGTTTCAGCAGGTCAGAAAACATAAGAAAAAAATATGTTTCACTTTTTAGTTCAGTTCGAAAATGTAAACTGTAAAATGTACTTTTCTTTTTCTATGTACAGATACATAGAAAATATACAGGACAGTAGTTTTATTCTTGTACTTTCCACCTTTGCTTCTAAAACTCCGAGACGTTTGAGGCTCTGAGAAAAATGCTGTCGACATTTTTGGGCTTTTCAAAAATAATTTCATTTGATTTAGTCTGTGCTCAAAAGGTAAATATCGAGTTTAATGATGTAGAAGAAGTGTTCAGCATGAACTATAAAACGTATGAACTCAAAAAGGCTAAATTTACATTCCAAAATCACGGCTCGTTTAGAGATTGTGCAGTTTATTTATCGAGTCATTACCTCAGCGATATTCAAACCAGCCTGAAAATACACGACGCTGCAGCACGTCAAACCGGAAAAGAAAGAATGACGACAAACGAGGCTGAAGTCTGACCTGGGATTGGAGCTGATAATGAGGAGGAGGCTTTAAACCTGCCACATGTGCGGTTACGGCTTCTGTGAGATATGACCCACTGCTCCAGGTTATGTGTGAATTATTGGTTGTTATTTTTGATGGCGCATAATGAAAACATCACTTTCTTTTCACATTCTTTCTCTGTTTGTCCGCGGTTTGTGTTTAACTTCACCTGAAGAAAACACACGCAAACTATTTGTCTCTTGATATTTTGGAAAGAGAAAATTAATAATGGTTCATTTGCAAAAGGCACGAGCTGAATATTGTTCTGAATGCATATTTTTGTGTAGCCAAACGTTAGCTTGTGTTAGCTTGTGTTAGCTTGTGTTAGCTTGTGTAATGGTTAATTCATACTTCGTCGTGTCCTTTTTCTTCTGCTTCTTTTTGGTTTTGGTGCGACACTTTTCTGAGGCTCGTTCACGAGGATCACGAGCTCGTTAAGTTAATACATTTGTGGTGTTCGAACCGTTCACTGTGACGTCACACTGCCACTAGAGGGCGTGTCTTATCCAGGTACGGGCATGTCCAAACTATGGCCCGGGGGCCAAATGCGGCCCTCAGAACAATCTTTGTTGGCCCTCTGGCTTTCTGCTAAGTTGGTCCAAACAACAAACAGTAGCACTTTTTTCTGTAAAATTGGATAAATTCAAGCATGTTGTTGTTACACCAACCGAATATTAATGTTCCAAGTCTCATTAAAGGTGGAGCCATCGAAACTGTGTCACATGCAACGTGTCGAATGATTCGACATTGTCTCTGCTCCGTAAAAGTTTCAAAATGCCGCTCTCGACATGTCCATGAGCTGAGCAGATTGTGCAGTACAACCTACATGCAGTACAACCTACATGCAGTACTACCTACATGCAGTATTACCTACATGCAGTACTACCTACATGCAGTACAACCTACATGCAGTACAACCTACATGCAGTACTACCTACATGTAGTACAACCTACATGCAGTACTACCTACATGCAGCACTACCTACATGCAGTACTACCTACATGCAGTACAACCTACATGCAGTAATACCTACATGCAGTACAACCTACATGCAGATAAGATAAGATATTCCTTTATTGTCCCACATGGGGAAATTTCATTGGTGCAACGCAGGTAGATACAGAGGTAGATACAGAAGAACAGATCACTTATAGGAAGTCTGAAAATCACTTTCAGTAGAAGATCTCCTATAAATAAATAAAAACTCCCATAGACAAATAAATAAATAAATACCATTGCATGTGATCACGACAGTAATTGCACATGAATATGTGCCACGACAGCACATAGATTGCACATGAATTTCATAGTAATTGCACATGAATTGCACATGAATTCCAACAGCAATTGCCCATATGACAGAATTGCGCATCAGTATTAGGTTTGGTCAGTATTGCGAGTGTTCAGGACTAACAGTTTTTGTTATAAAGTCTGACAGCAGCAGGAAGGAAAGACCTACGGAACCTTTCCTTCACACATCGAGGGTGGATCAGTCTCTCACTGAAGCTGCTCTCCAGAGCGGACAGAGTGTCCTGCAGGGGGTGACACTCATGGTCCAGCATAGATGTGAATCTAGCCAGGACCCTCCTGTCCCCCACCTCCTGCACCGAGTCCAGAGCACAGCCCAGGACGGAGCTGGACTTCTTGATGACTCTGTCCAGCTTCCTCCTCTCCCTCTCTGTGATGCTGCTGCTCCAGCAGGCCACACCATACAGGAGGGCTGATGCCACCACAGAGTCGTAGAAGGTCTCCAGGAGTGGCCCTGTCACTCCAAAAGACCTGAGTCTCCTCAGGAGGTAGAGCCGACTCTGGCTCTTACTGTACAGTGCGTCTGTGTTATGAGTCCAGTCCAGTTTGTGGTTCAGATGAACACCCAGGTACTTGTATGAGTCCACTCTCTCAATGTCCCGTCCCTGGATGTTCACTGGTGAGGGGGCAGTGGGGTGGCGTCTGCGGAAATCCACCACCATCTCCTTGGTCTTCCCCGCATTGATGAGGAGGTGGTTCCGCTGACACCAGTCCACAAAGTCCTGCGCCAGTCCTCTGTACTCCGCGTCATCGTCGTCCGTGATGAGTCCGATGATGGCAGAGTCGTCAGAGAACTTCTGCAGGACACAGCTGTCCGTGTCATGTCTGAAGTCTGCAGTGTAAAGGGTGAAGAGAAAGGGCGCGAGGACAGTGCCCTGGGGCGCCCCCACACTGCAGGTCCGAGTGTCGGACACACAGTTCCGGGCTCTCACAAACTGGGGTCGGTCTGTGAGGTAGTCCAGGATCCACTCTGCCAGGTCATACTCCACACCAGCCGTCTCCAGCTTGTCCCTCAGGAGCAGCGGCTGGATGGTGTTGAAGGCGCTGGAAAGATCGAAGAACAGAATCCTCACAGAGCTGCCAGGCTTTTCCAGGTGAGAGAGAGAGCGGTGCAGCAGGGAGATGACGGCGTCCTCCACTCCGATGCCAGACCGATATGCAAACTGCAGCGGGTCCATGGCTGAGCTCACGGTGGAGCGGAGGTGGTCCAGGACTAGCCGCTCCAGTGTCTTCATCAGGTGGGACGTGAGAGCCACTGGCCTGAAGCTGTTGAGGTCTTTGGGGCGCGGTGTCTTAGGCACAGGTACCAGACAGGAGGTCTTCCAGACCTGTGGTACCACCCTCAGCTTCAGGCTCATGTTGAAGACATGCTCCATAGCTCCACACAGTTCATCTGCGCAGGACTTATGGAGCCTGGGGCTGATGCCATCAGGTCCTGCTGCCTTCCTCACTTTAATCCTCTTCAGCTCACTCCTCACCTGTGCTGCTGTGACAGTCAGTGGTTGGCAGGGGGACCGTGTGCTGGGGGGATGGGTGAGTCCAGGCGAAGTGGGGAGCTGATGGTCCGGGGCAGATAAGCGAAGAGGAACAGATGCAGGGCATTGTCCAGCTGTGGAAGAGGGAGCATGCAGCTGTGCAGGGGGAGGGGCGGGTGACCGATCAAACCTCAAGAAGTGAGCATTTAAATCATTCACCCACTGTAGATCCCCCTCTGTCTGGGCAGGGGGGATTTTGAAGCCCGAGATGGTTTTCAGGCTCCTCCACACTCCCTGAATGTTCTTTTGCTGCAGCTGCTCCTCCATCCTCCTCTTGTAGCCGGCCTCAGCCTGCCTGATCTTCCTCCTCAGCTCCTTCTGCACAGTCCTCAGCTCCTCCTTGTTCCCTGACCTGAAGGCTCTCTTCTTCTCCTTCAGCAGAGCCTTCAGTTCACGGTTAATCCATGGCTTGTTGTTTGGAAAACACTGCACCGTCCGGGAGGGAACAATGTTCTCAAAACAGAAGTTGATGTAGTCCGTGATGCACTCTGTGATGGTGTTGATGTCCTCCCTATGTGGGTCATAAAGCTCAGTCCAGACAGTGGTGCTGAAGCAGTCCCTCAGAGCCTCCTCGCTCTCAGCAGACCACATCCTCACCTCACGGGACACCACAGGCTGCCTGCGCACGATGGGTTCATACACAGGCCTCAGATGTACAAGGTTGGGGTCCGAGCTGCCCAGGGGAGGGAGGGGGGAAGAAGAATAAGCCTCCTTGGTGTTGGCAAAAAACAAGTCCAATGTTCTATTCTCTCTGGTGGGGCAGGTAACATACTGGGTGTATATTGGTAGAACAGAAGAGGGAGAAGCGTGGTTAAAGTCACCAGAGATGAGGAAGAGAGCCTGTGGATGCTGTGTTTGCAGCCTACAAGTGCAGGAGAGCAGTGCTTCACAAGCATTTTCAGCATTGGCAGAGGGGGCCACATAGACTGCGATCAAAATCACATGTGAGAACTCCCAGGGCAGATAATATGGCCTCATGCCAATAGCCAATAGTTCAATATCCTTGTTACATAGCTGCTCCCTCACTGTGCAGTGTTCGGGTTTGGACCAGCTCGTGTTCACATACACCGCCAGACCTCCACCTCTTTTCTTCAAGCATTCTCTCTTTCTGTCCGCCCGCAGCAGATGAAAATTGTCCAAACCTACAATAGAGTCTGGCATTTCTGCTGTTAACCAGGTCTCTGTGAAAATCAAGACGCTCATGCAGTACTACCTACATGCAGTATTACCTACATGCAGTACTACCTACATGCAGTACAACCTACATGCAGTACTACCTACATGCAGTATTACCTACATGCAGTACAACCTACATGCAGTACAACCTACATGCAGTACTACCTACTGCAGTACAACCTACATGCAGTACTACCTACATGCAGTACAACCTACATGCAGTAATACCTACATGCAGTACTACCTACATGCAGTACAACCTACATGCAGTAATACCTACATGCAGTACAACCTACATGCAGTAATACCTACATGCAGTACTACCTACATGCAGTATTACCTACATGCACTACTACCTACATGCAGTATTACCTACATACAGTACTACCTACATGCAGTACCACCTACATGCAGTACAACCTAAATGCAGTACTACCTACATGCAGTACAACCTACATGTAGTACTGCCTACATGCAGTACAACCTACATGCAGTACTACTTACATGCAGTACTACCTACATGCAGTACAACCTACATGCAGTACAACCTACATGCAGTACTACCTACATGCAGTACTACCTACATGCAGTACTACCTCCATGCAGTACTACCTACATGCAGTACTTCCTAAAGTACTTGTGTATGAATCGTGCTCCTTTAGTACCCGGTAGGTTCCATAAAGGTGTGAGAGCAGAACAGAAAGAAGAGATTGACGGCATAAATTGGAAGTGAGAGCGGAAGGAAAGTTGAACTCTTTGAAAGTGAGAACGAACGGGAAAAACAAAGATATAAAAAGTTAGACCCTCGGCCCAATTACGTCTTCTGCAGACGTCCTCACAAAAGTACATCATAAATAATCTACGTTAGGAAGTAACTTTAATGTGTTCAATCCTAACTTTGAGTAAGTGTAACTGTGAGATGACTCGTGTGGCGGTAGTCGGATTACTGTCGTGTGGCGGTAGTCGGATTACTGTCATGTGGCGGTAGTCGGATTACTGTCGCGTGGCGGTAGTCGGATTACTGTCGCGTGGCGGTAGTCGGATTACTGTCGCGTGGCGGTAGTCGGATTACTGTCGCGTGGCGGTAGTCGGATTACTGTTGCGTGGCGGTAGTCGGATTACTGTTGCGTGGCGGTAGTCGGATTACTGTCGTGTGGCGGTAGTTGGATTACTGTCGTGTGGCGGTAGTCGGATTACTGTTGCGTGGCGGTAGTCGGATTACTGTCGTGTGGCGGTAGTCGGATTACTGTCATGTGGCGTTAGTCGGATTACTGTCGCGTGGCGGTAGTCGGATTACTGTCGCGTGGCGGTAGTCGGATTACTGTTGTGTGGCGGTAGTCGGATTACTGTTGCGTGGCGGTAGTCGGATTACTCCCGCGTGGCGGTAGTCAGATTACTGTTGTGTGGCGGTAGTCGGATTACTGTCGTGTGGCGGTAGTCGGATTACTGTCGTGTGGCGGTAGTCGGATTACTGTCGCGTGGCGGTAGTCGGATTACTGTCACGTGGCGGTAGTCGGATTACTGTCGTGTGGCGGTAGTCGGATTACTGTCGGTTTTCTTAAATAAAATGTACATACAACGACAGTAGGTGGATACGAACCGCCATAAAACACCAAAGAAGAAGAAGAAGAGGGAGGAGAAGAAGAAGGAGAAGAAGAGGAGGAGGAGGAGAAGAAGGAGAAGAAGAAGAGGAAGAAGAAGAAGAGGAAGGAGGAGAAGAAGAAGGAGAAGAGCGAGACAAACGTTTTAATCCAATAAACCATAATTTCGTGCAGTTTGTAGTGAAAGTATTCTAAGTATTGAGAATGCAGTACTCTGAGAGGACCATGTAACAGAATGCAGTACTCTGAGAGGACCATGTAACAGAATGCAGTACTCTGAGAGGACCATGTAACAGAATGCAGTACTCTGAAAGGACCATGTAACAGAATGCAGTACTCTGAGAGGACCATGTAACAGAATGCAGTACTCTGAGAGGACCATGTAACAGAATGCAGTACTCTGAGAGGACCATGTAACAGAATGCAGTACTCTGAAAGGACCATGCATCAGAATGCAGTACTCTGAGAGGACCATGTAACAGAATGCAGTACTCTGAGAGGACCATGTAACAGAATGCAGTACTCTGAAAGGACCATGCAACAGAATGCAGTACTCTGAGAGGACCATGTAACAGAATGCAGTACTCTGAGAGGACCATGTAACAGAATGCAGTACTCTGAAAGGACCATGCAACAGAATGCAGTACTCTGAGAGGACCATGTAACAGAATGCAGTGCTCTGAGAGGACCATGTAACAGAATGCAGTACTCTGAGAGGACCATGTATCAGAATGCAGTACTCTGAGAGGACCATGTCACAGAATGCAGTACTCTGAGAGGACCATGTAACAGAATGCAGTACTCTGAAAGGACCATGTAACAGAATGCAGTACTCTGACAGGACCATGTAACAGAATGCAGTACTCTGGGCATGTCGAACCTCAACGTTAGCAGATGTTCAACTGCAAAACAGCAACGCTAAATGATCCTACGGCGTTTTGCACATATTTTATTAGCATCTAACACAAAGCAGAAGCTAACTGGGACATACAGTGGTGTGAGTCTTGTTGCACATTGTCCCTTTGGAGTGACGAGTGCTAAATGTATCCACATCGTCTCCGCCAAATGTCACGTATCTCTTTAAGACACGTTGGCGTCACTCGACAGGAAAGAGACACGTACGTCGCCTTCCGAACGCAATCGTCCTGAGTTTGCGTCGTTGCAACAGCCATTTTGAAACCGCCATTTTGAAACCGCCATTTTGAAACCGCCATTTTGAAACCGCCGCTCTTGACTTTGAACTCAGCGGTAGATTTGGCGACAGGGCGACAAAGGAGAGGACGTACGATGGCATTTGGTCACTCGTAAGTACATTTTCCACCCAGAATGCATCGAGAAGGCCTCATTATCGCATTGTACTTTTGTGATGAATGGAAAACGTCATAATTTTTGCGCGTCGTAACGTTCATCCTGACCCGATCCCGACGTCTTCTTTTTGTCCTTCTCGTGCCCCATCTTTCATAATTATATACAGTACATTCAACCCGCGAAAACCTCATTAGCGCTTTAATGGCGTGTTTGGGGCGAATGTTGTTTTCCGTCCAAATAAATCAGAATGAGTTTTCGGCATCGTCCCTCTATTTGTCTCTATTGGATGAAGGTTTATTTGCACGCAGCCCATTTGCTCCGTGATGAAACGTTCTGCACATCCAGCGACTAATTACGCTCTCGGAATTTATCTAATAATCGTTAAGTCTGCGGCGAGATGGGTTGGCCGACGAAAAATCACCCAAAAAATGTGAATATCTCTGCAATTCGGCAAGAGAAATAAGCCCGTAATAATTAGCCTGACTTCCTTTCCCCTTTTTTTATAAAACAAAAATAAATACGATAAGGTGGGAGACGTATTTTGCGCAAATAAAAAAACGTATAGATCAAACCTCGGACTTTTAAGTTCTAGTGTCTTGTTGAAAACTCTCAAAACGCTGCCTGGTGTTCTCTCCGTGCCGTTGCTCGCTCTTTTCGCTTGTCAGCTCTAAAACGCGGTTTTGACATCTCTATTATTACGCAGTGGGCTAACAGCTTCTCTCTGTCAGCGCGAGTGCAGACCCTGACCCGCCGCCAACACAACTGACACCGTCCAGCATCAGACGTCCAAACATGTCTCTAACAGCGGGTTGTACTCGACTTTAAACGGTCCAGATGTCTTTTTTAAGTGTGAGGAATAAGGCTGGATTTAGGGGCAAGAACAGGCGCATTTCGACTGGTCCGAAAGTGTCCCCGTAAACGCCGGGTTTCAGAGGGTCCGAAGGGGCTTGTGGGAGAACTGGCTTCCTTTCGTTCCCCCAAAAGCTTTAGTGCGAGATGATTGGACGAGAGAGAACGCAGACGAAACCGCCAAGAACATAGAACGCAATCATCGGTCTCCAAGCGCTGACCGAGCCGCCGCGACTTTACTCGTTGCGCAGGCACACTTAGCAAAACAAAGCACGTTAGCATCGGCGTTTTCCTGTTTATGAACGCACGGCACCAGAAACAGTCTCTCGGGCACATTTCGACTGGTTCGTTCGGAGCGGATCGGGATGGTCCCAAAGTGTCCCCGCCGCCGTAATCGTCGGGTTTTAGAGGGTCCGAAGGGGCTCGTGGTAGAACTAGCTTCCTTCCTTTCATCCCCCCAAAACGCTTTAGTGCGAGATGATTGGACGAGAAAACGCAGACGATACGCAATCATTTGTCTCCAAACGCTGACCGAGCCGGCGCGTTTCCAGCAGTAAGAACTTTGCTCGTCGTGTAGACAAACTTAGCAAAACAAAGCTAGCGCGCGTTAGCATCGGCGTTGTCCTGTTTATTACGGCAACAGAAACGGCGTATGAATCTTAGTCTCACATTCCCCAGAACACGTGCTGCTGGTGACGGACTTTGACATGGCGTTCGTTCAATCGTAGCACATTTCGTGTAATCTTTCTTTTCAAATCTAACGTCCAGATCTCTAAGGACAAAAGAACGTGGCCATTGACAAAGACGGAATCATCCTCGTCGCAGTAATATTACTACGAGCCGGGCCGCAGCCTCGTCTTCCTCCTCCTCCTCCGACATAATAAAGGTCTGATTTATTGCAGGCGTCTTTTACCTTCTCCTGATGATGTCAGATAGCGGCTCATTACGGCGGCTACAACTGGATTACAAGAAGTGAAAAGAGGTGGTGGGGGTGGTCTCCTGTCCTCGTCCAGTCTGATTGGGCAGATATAGAAAACAGGCTAAAGGCGCTAAATGGGAGTCGGAGTGATGGGGGTCTGCTTTTGGGGAGTCAGAGTGATCAGAGTGACGAGATGGGGGTGGGGGTGGTCTCCTGTCCTCGTCCAGTCTCGTAGACGCACGGCTACCAAGCAGCGACATCAGTGGAAATATTAAAGCCTGTAGAATGAAGCCTAAAGAATAAAGCTGTACGGTGGAAGCACCGAACGTCAAAGAAGGAGAGGAAGATGAAGAAGAGTCTCCCTGGAATAAAGCCGGTTGTTGTCTGAAACAACAACAACTATTCTAGTCACAAAGACATATCATGACCTCATGGGCTTTGTAACACCAAAGCAATGGAAGGAGTACTTTTACGGACTACGACAGAGTCTGAGGACTACGACAAAGTCTGAGGAATAAAGTCTGGCGGTAATGCAACACTTGGATGCCAACCGCCATAAAACAACAACAACAACAACAACAACAAAGTCTGGCGGTAATGCAACACTCGGATGCCAACCGCCATAAAACAACAACAACAACAACAACAACAGTCTCGTAGACGCACGGCTACCAAGCAGCGACATCAGTGGAAATATTAAAGCCTGTAGAATGAAGCCTAAAGAATAAAGCTGTACGGTGGAAGCACCGAACGTCAAAGAAGGAGAGGAAGATGAAGAAGAGTCTCCCTGGAATAAAGCCGGTTGTTGTCTGAAACAACAACAACTATTCTAGTCACAAAGACATATCATGACCTCATGGGCTTTGTAACACCAAAGCAATGGAAGGAGTACTTTTACGGACTACGACAGAGTCTGAGGACTACGACAAAGTCTGAGGAATAAAGTCTGGCGGTAATGCAACACTTGGATGCCAACCGCCATAAAACAACAACAACAACAACAACAACATAATGCTAATGAATTTAGACAGACTCGGGTTGAATAATACTTGTGACTTTACTTTAAGAGGCTTATACAGCGTCTTTTATGAACGGGATTTCATTGGTGTGTGTGATGCTCTGGTTTAAATACGGCCGCGCAATAAATCTAAAGAATGTGATACATTTGTGGTTTTAATCCTCGACGGTTTGAAAAATGGCCAACTTTAGCGGCGTTTCGCACGTCTCCCTCACGACCATTTTCACAGAGAGGACAGACTGAGTCCTAGCGGCTCTTTAGTGACCCTTTTCTGCTGGGTAAGGGCCCCCAGGAGGGTCTCAGAGGAGGTTTTATCTGTGAGAGCGACGAGTTTGTGGGTCCTCCCCTTTTCTGCAGAGCCTCGCGTCTTGTTTCGGGCAAAGTCCAGCGAACCAACGACACAGGAGCATGTGTCAAGTACAATGTGGTTTTCAACGCTAAAGTCGCTCTCTGGGGAGAAGAAGAAGCTCCTTCCTTTTCCCCTCGGTGCGAGTATCCATGGCGACACTGTCTAACTTGAAAACCTTTTCATATGAAAGGAGTTTCCTCTTGACTGAGCAGAGTCTGCTTATGCAGAGGGAATTCAGTACCAAGTGGACTGATATAACAGCCTCTAGAGGATAAAGAAAAGACTGACTTAAGACGACAATCGTACAAACAAACGCTCGAAAAAAACGATGGCAACGAAAAAAACGATTCACAATAAACTACATTAGACCCTGTAAAGCAATAAGAGAATTCTTTATAAATGGGAGGCACATGAACACATTACGAGCTTATTATTTTAAGAGCCACTGCTGACTTTGATTATTATTATAATTGTCCTAAATGTTCGAAAAATGTTGTCCAGTCGTAGGTTGGAATAATTTACATTTTATTTGATCAATGAAAAGAAGAAAACTAGATTGATAAGCTTCAGTGCTGGTCCGGCGGTATGATTTTCAGCCAGGTAGGAAATGCGAAGGCGCGGCTTGCGGGGGTTGGTGATCTGCGTGTGAGCCCGTCGGTGGCTTTGTCTGCTATAGCTCCGTGGAAGTTTGTCCCGGCTCCTGTTGATGTTAGCTTGCATGGCAAGCTTAGAGGAGTCGCTGGGAGGGCACCGCAGTTTGCCGTTCAAGCGCTCATCGATAAGCACTCAGGTGATGTGTTTATTTATACCGACGGGTCTAGGGATCCTGAGAGTGGGCGTACTGGCGCCGCTTATTTTGTGCCTGACCTGGGGCTAGCGGTCAAGAAGAGGTTGACAGATCGCCTTTCTGTTTTCACGTCGGAACTTATAGCGATACGGTTGGCGTTGGAATGGGCGGAATCTGCTTTGCAGTGTTGCGGCATTGTGGTGGCCTCTGACAGCCTTTCTGCATTGCAAAGCATTAAATCTGGGAAATCGGATTGCAGACAGGATGTGTTGAATGGCATCTTCTGTCTGATGCTCTCCCTGTCCAGGAAGGATGTGAGGGTTTCCTTCATTTGGGTCCCTGCGCATGTGGGGGTGGATGGTAACGAAATGGCTGATGCACTGGCTAAACGTTCCCTTCGGCGGCCATCAATTGATGTGGCGGTTGAGTTAAGCAAATCTGAAATCAAGCCTGTTATCAAGAGTCATGTGGTCGGCCTTTGGCAGGAATTTTGGAGCCACTGTGTTACTGGACGGCATTTCTATCACATACAGGGTAGTGTGGGTCCTTGCGGGTCTATGGGCAGGAACGCGTGGGAGGAAAGGGCCTTCGCCCGCATGAGGATTGGCCATACTGGACTCAATTGGTCACTAAGTAGGATAGGCAAACATCCGACCGGTCTGTGTGGTCACTGTCGGGTGCCAGAGACTGTCGAGCATGTGCTGATTTGCTGTGAGGCTTATGATAGGGAAAGGGCCGGGTTGGCCTTGTGGTTTCGGAATAATGGGCGGGAGTTCAATCTGCGGAACGTTCTGGCGATCCAGTCACAGGGTTTGTGTCAGGCTGTGGTTGCTTACTTATGTAGCACAGGGCTGGGTAAACGTTTATAGAGGTGGGGGGTGTTGGAGACTGAGCCGAGGATGAGGAGCAAGAGGATGTTCTAACGCGCTTGGACTTCATGGGCCTAGAAACGCCAAAGTGATGGAAGAAGGACTTCTAAAGGATAAAACGACAAAGACGTCCCATGACCTCATGGGCTTTGTACTTCCAAAGCACCGAACGTCAAAGAGGGCGAGGAAGGTGAAGAAGAGTCTCCCTGGAATAAAGCCGGTTGGTCTCTGACACAACAACTATTCTAGTCACAAAAACACATCATGACCTCATGGGCTTTGTAACGCCAAAGCGATGGGAGGAGTACTTTTACGGACTACGACAGAGTCTGAGGACTACGAAACGTCTGAGGAATAAAGTCTGGCGGTAATGCAACACTCGGATGCCAACCGCCATAAAACAACAACAACAACAACAACAACAACAAAACAAGCAAACAGGTCCAGCTGATGATGATCAGCTGCAACATGGTATTTAAACCCTGTGGAAAGACGACTCCCGTGGTCATGGAGAAGATGTCAGTGTGTTTGAGAAGGTTCAAATCATTGGCATCGAGCAGAGGAAACATCTAAAGAGAAGAAGAAATGACACGCTGAAGAAGATCTGTGTGAGGAACAATGACACACTGAAGATCTGTGTGAGGAACAATGACACACTGAAGATCTGTGTGAGGAACAATGACACACTGAAGATCTGTGCGAGGAACAATGACACACTGAAGATCTGTGTGAGGAACAATGACACGCTGAAGATCTGTGTGAGGAACAATGACACACTGAAGATCTGTGTGAGGAACAATTACACGCTGAAGATCTGTGTGAGAAACAATGACACACTGAAGATCTGTGTGAGGAACAATGACACACTGAAGATCTGTGTGAGGAACAATGACACACTGAAGATCTGAGTGAGGAACAATGACACACTGAAGATCTGTGTGAGAAACAATGACACACTGAAGATCTGAGTGAGGAACAATGACATGCTGAAGATCTGTGTGAGGAACAATGACACACTGAAGATCTGTGTGAGGAACAATGACACACTGAAGAGCTGTGTGAGGAACAATGACACACTGAAGATCTGTGTGAGAAAAATGACACACTGAAGATCTGTGTGAGGAACAATGACACACTGAAGATCTGTGTGTGGAACAATGACACACTGAAGATCTGTGTGAGGAACAATGACACACTGAAGATCTGTGTGAGAAACAATGACACACTGAAGATCTGTGTGAGGAACAATGACACACTGAAGATCTGTGTGTGGAACAATGACACACTGAAGATCTGTGTGAGGAACAATGACACACTGATGATCTTTGAGAGGAACAATGACACACTGAAGATCTGTGTGAGAAACAATGACACACTGAAGATCTGTGTGAGGAACAATGACACGCTGAAGATCTGTGTGAGGAACAATGACACACTGAAGATCTGAGTGAGGAACAATGACACGCTGAAGATCTGTGTGAGGAACAATGACACACTGAAGATCTGTGTGAGGAACAATGACACGCTGAAGATCTGTGTGAGGAACAATGACACGCTGAAGATCTGTGTGAGGAACAATGACACGCTGAAGATCTGTGTGAGGAACAATGACACACTGAAGAGCAATGACACACTGAAGATCTGTGTGAGGAACAATGACACACTGAAGAACAATGACACTCTGAAGATCTGTGTGAGGAACAATGACACACTGAAGAACAATGACACACTGTAGATCTGTGTGAGGAACAATGACACACTGAAGAACAATGACACACTGAAGATCTGTGTGAGGAACAATGACACACTGAAGAACAATGACACACTGAAGATCTGTGTGAGGAACAATGACACACTGAAGAACAATGACACACTGAAGATCTGTGTGAGGAACAATGACACACTGAAGAACAATGACACACTGAAGATCTGTGTGAGGAACAATGACACACTGAAGAACAATGACACACTGAAGATGATATAATATTGCAGAAGCTGTATTTGTGCTGTAATCAAAGCTAAACAAGATCCAACTAAATATTAGAGCGTAACCTTTTTTCTGTGAAGACTTGTGTTTGGACAGACAGTGTATATACATACATATACATATATATTTTAATTAGTTTTAATTATTTTCCTCTTCAACACCAGTTAATGATATAAGTAATATTGCAGTGTAAAGCATGTGTCCAATCATGAGCAAACTCTAGTGGTTCAACTTCTAAACCTCTGTTTTTGTGTCCCGGGATTTGGATGATAATAATAATAATGTTTATGTTTTAATGGCCTTTAACGACATGTTTCTCTAAATGACATTTGGCAAAGGCTGGACCAGGCTGGACATGACTTGGTGCTCGTTACCGGCTCCGGGAGGGTCGCTGGCCGCCGCCGCCAGTGTGAACAAAACACACTCATTCACAAGCATCACAAAAATCAATCCAGCTCGAGACAATTGGACGGTCCCAGCGGCGCGTCCGAGCGCTTATGCCTCATTGCAGCGGCGGCGGGGGAGGGGCGTCGCTGTGAAATTAATTATGGACCAAAAACAGCTCCAAATCGATGTTTACCAGGCTGCGTCTCCTTAATCCACAGCATCATTGAGTTTATCTGAGTGAAATGCAAGACACATGCACTGTATGTATGTTATTGACCTTTAAACATGCCACGATTGGACCAATACCAGAGCAGCTTGTGGTTTAAGGTGTGGTTAAGGTAACTTTATTTGTACGTGAGGGTAGATTTGGTTGCAGATAAAAAAAGAGAGTGGGCTGCTCACACACACATAGACAACATTAATGACAGTGACATAACAGAGACGACTAGTGCTCCAGACATAGAGACATTAGACAAACAGTTATTGGTGTCAGAGGATAAAATACAGAGTAAAAGCCATCATAGATACAAAACACTGATCCAGAATAAATGGATGAATAGATTAAGAAGGCTGTACAGTCCATAAATTAATACATTAGTGTTTAGTCTTGACCATTTGTAGTCTATAGTCTGGCTAATTAGTGTTTGAATAGCTGAGGGAACAAAACTACCCCAGTGTCTTTAGTTTGACATACAGCAGGGGTGGGCAAAATGTGGCCCGTGGGCGACATGTGGCCCGTTTGTCTTTATAATCCGGCCGGCCAAAGATGCCAAGTAATAAAAAAAGAATAATTTAAAGAAATATTTCTTTTTTGCCCTTAGGTATCTGTCTGCACTTGTATCCTTAATAAATATGACGTGAAAGTAATTAAATATTATATTCAAATAGCATTTCATTTTTTTATTTTTTCACACCGGCCCTCTGCTTCTTGCCTGGATTCAAATATGGCCCTCAGAGGAAAATAATTGCCCACCCCTGGCATACATGCATTCTGTACCTTCGCCCTGATGGAAGAAGCTGAAATTCACCATTTAGTGGATGGGATCCGTCTTCTAAGATGGACCCGACTTGCCTCTGTAGCTGTCTAGTGAGGAGGGATTCTAGGTTCAGCTGTGGCTCTCCAATCAGGTTTGGGCCAAAAAGTGAACTTAGTATCTCCAAATATGACTCCACGTGTCTAGGAAGTTCTCAACCAAGTATTTTGTGAGGCTCAGAGACAAAGGAACAAGCGCAAATGAAGCAAAATACAGTAAAGTATGTTTTTAATGAGGGAATGATGTTCAAAAGAGTCATTTATGTCCTGTAACGCTCAGAAAGGTTTAATGTTCTATTGATAAATGAGTCTTTTAACAGCTTTATGCTTCTCCGCGATCCCAAACTCGGCCCGATACTTTAAATAAACCCGAACTTTGCAGATAACGCGCCTCGTCTGTGCTTCCAGTCAGAGTGTCGTCCGTCAGTGATAGATGTGGTTTGAAGGCTCTACATCTGCGCACGCCCGACATCTGCTGCTACAAGCTGCTTTATTTAATTAATGTGCGGTGATAAACACAGGGAGGGCCCGGCGGACACACAAACTACAGACTCCGAACAACAAATCAGATGAAAGTTCTTCAGCGGGTCAAGGAAGTAAAAGACTTGCGACAGACGCTCACAGCCGAGGCAGCGACCCGGAATGACCAAACAACATCTAAAACGTTACGACTGCGATTCAAAACTTCAGTGAGAACAAAAGTCGAAGACACTAAAAGTCAAAGTTAGAGGCCTGTCTCGCATCTACAGGAAGACTGAGCCCTGAAAACGCAGAATCCACTTACATTTTTTACACTGCGATTAGTTAAAATAGTCCAATGTGTTTCTGCTCTGGGGAGTGGCACCTCCTGTTATCGCCCACATAAACACTCAATAATGTGGGCCAAACGAAGAGCCAAGAAGTCAAGAAAACGAGAGGTGCGGTTCACACACTCGAGCACCCACATTATCAACCGAACCATTGCGCTCCTGAAAAAAAGATGCACCAAATTTACATATACGAATGGCACCTCTCAATAATCCGCAGGTGCCCGTGTTGTAAGATATTTACACATAAACACGTTCCATGGTCGTAATGCAGGGTCAGGTCTCAATTTTCTGCAGCAGGTTCTAAACTGCAGACCTGTATATCTCATGTCCGCGCTCCACGTGAGTCTGTGTGTTTCGCTGCGTCTAGACTCACTTCCTCATTAGACTCATTTCTCTGTGAGTCTGATTGTAATAAAAAACACAACGTTTTGAAGCTTAAAATACACTGTCTGCTGACGTCTTCTTCTACAGTGGGTCGAACGCTTGTGCATCCTGCTAGAGCGCCCCCCGGTGGCTGTTACCCAGTAAAATCTACAAATTAGACGTATCGTTGTAATGACCAGTTCAAAGCGTGAGAAAAAGTAGCGGCTTGAAGTCCGAAAAGTACGGTAATCACATCAAAATAAATACTTCCTAATTCAAACGCTTTAAACTTATTTTGTATTTTTTAGGGACCTTGTGATTGTTCTGTTTCAGAGCCGGTCGTGAGCAGCCATCGGTGACCAATCAGATCAGCCACAACTTCAACAAAGGAAAGATAGTAGTAAATAATAGTGGTGCCAAACTTCCAAACTTGTGCCCGTCATTGATCGTGCCCCGTCTGCCCCGGTCTCCTCCTCCTCCTGGTGAACGTCCCGTGGCCACTGCCTTTCTCCCGTTTCCTCTGTCCGTCTGAGTGATCGCCGTCTGCTCCGAGCGCAGGAGGGAAGTGTTCCATTTCAGATTTATACGAGAGGGGCAGAAACGCAGAGGCTGTGGACGGGATTTATTTGCACTATTTGCGGCTGTGGACTGAGGCTGGTCCAGTGGAGAGGGGCTGTCTCTGAGGACCAGGGGAAAGAGAGGAGGAGCGCTCTGAAGTTCAGTCCGGGTTCTCAGTGTCAGAATCCCGTCATTGTTTTATACTAGTTTTCTGAGAATATGTGCAGCACGATCAGTCAAGTGTGTAGTGTGTGTGCCACTGGTGGTTATGCAGCTGATTAGATTTTATGTTTTTGCAATGCGTTCAACATTAGTCATTTTCTGGTTTGGTTTATATCCAGTTTAAGTGACGTATGACGATTTTCAAATTTTGACTTTATTTGGTGTATTTGTACCAGTTGTACTTATAAATTATAGTTTTACATCAAACGAGCAGGTATTTGTGGAGAAAATGTTTAAAAATCTGTAGAAAATGACAGGAAGTGACATCACACCAGGGACACTCGTTCCAGTCAAAGTTTATGCAGAATTTACACAAAGAAACAACTTTTTTGACTCTAAACATGAATTCAACAAAATAAAATCGCTCTTATGTATTTTTATTTGTCAAATTAAAAAGTAATTGTGACATTAGATGAGTTTTGGCCCAGTGTTTGCTGGGTAATTTCCCAGTGTGATGTCATCAATTACTAACAAGGATGTGAAATGATAACCTAAAAAATTTGCTATTCTGGGACAATTTTTTAAAATGATTTTCAGCAACATTCGAAATATATTTGTCTTAACTGCGTTTTAGTCCAATGAGTCCTCCGACCTGTGGGGGGCGCTTTAAGGAATGATTTAGTCCATGTCTAGGCCGAACACTTTTAAAAAGGCCAGAACGTCTCTCCCGTCTTCACTCTCGTGTCACGCTTCTATCTGCTCCGTCCACTGACGCCGACAGGCCTAAATCATCTGTAAAACGTGTATTCTGATAAGAGAAATGACAGCTGAGGAAATTGCTTGAGGTTGACATGTAGACTGTACCGCCCCCTCCCCCCCCCCCCCCCCCCCCACTACAGTAAAAATAACTGAAACTACATATGATATCGGCGCGTCACTAGACATTGGACTTGCAGGAGAACGCCGAGGATGATCCCATAAACAGATATTTTGGTCTCAGCAAACAGAAGACTTGAACAAACGCTGATAACAGGAGAAAAAGCCAGAGCAGAGCCTCATAAATCTTCAGACACTTCTGCTTCTGTATAAAACAAAACCAATACAAGCTAATGTTTCAGTTCTTCTGACTGCACCAGGGCCCAGAACACTTTTTATTAAACATAGTGCTGTCCTAGTGCCATCTGCTGTGTTTTGTAGTCATTTTTCATTGACAACAAGCCCAGAGATGTGTGGTGTTATTATAGAATGTATGATTCATTAGGCTATTATTGTACTATTGTATTATTTAGATTACATCGGTTCCAAATGAAGTCTCACACTTGCTGCTGCTGCCATCTTCAGGTTGAATGCTGCACGCTCACTCTAGGAACAGCAAACAAAAGTCTCAAAACAAAGGGTTCTTTCTCTTCTGTCGCATTCTCTTAACCAAACCTAACTAACCCTAACTAACCCTAACTAACCCTAACCAACCCTTTTCATTTTCAGTTTTTTGTGCTGTTTTTCATGACTATTTAACAGCGGAGATGGTGATGCCCTCAAAAGGATGGCAACAACAAAGTCACGTGATTGAAACCCGTGAAAAGAACAGTATGGTATAATATTGACCTTATTCTGCCCCGCCCACTCTTTCCTCTTTTCGTCACAGGTTGCTGTAATTGTACTTCCAGTCCAGCGGGAAAGTCTCGCCGCTAAAACATGCTCTAAAGTAAATTAATTTGTGTCAAACATCCGATGTTCGTGCGACCGACACGACAACAATGCACCGATTCCCTGGACCTGAAGACCACGTTGTCTCTGTGTCGTTGTCGCTGTGTTGTTGTCGCTGTGTCGTTGTCACTGTGTCATTGTCTCTGTGTCATTGTCTCTGTGTCGTTGTCTCTGTGTAGAACTTCTCTGGAGGTCAGCAGCTCTGTGCTCAGGGAAACGTACGGAATGAAGTGAATCGCGTGTTAATCATACTAATTATAACGTGCACATACTACATTTAGACCACTTATTCTATCATTAATAATTCAGTTTGTGAGACATAGGCCTGATCTAGCAATGAGCTCCATGACAACACAGCGGCGCGAGAGAGGCTGAGCTCACATGGCCCCGTCGCCGAGCTCGGGTCCATCACCGACATTTGTTAAGTCCACAGCAGCAGGACATGAACTTGCTTCGTTTGATGGGGGGGTATGTTTGATGGGGGGTATGTTTGATGGGGGCTTTGTTTGATGGGGGGTATGTTTGATGGGGGGTATGTTTGATGGGGGGTATGTTTGATGGGGGCTTTGTTTGATGGGGGGTTTGTTTGATGGGGGGTTTGTTTGATGGGGGGTATGTTTGATGGGGGGGTTGTTTGATGGGGGTATGTTTGATGGGGGGGTATGTTTGATGGGGGTTATGTTTGATGGGGGGTATGTTTGATGGGGGGTTTGTTTGATGGGGGGTATGTTTGATGGGGTTATGTTTGATGGGGGGTATGTTTGATGGGGGTGTATGTTTGATGGGGGTGTATGTTTGATGGGGGGGTTGTTTGATGGGGGTATGTTTGATGGGGGGGTATGTTTGATGGGGGTTATGTTTGATGGGGGGTATGTTTGATGGGGGGTTTGTTTGATGGGGGTATGTTTGATGGGGGGGTATGTTTGATGGGGGTTATGTTTGATGGGGGGTATGTTTGATGGGGGGTTTGTTTGATGGGGGTATGTTTGATGGGGGGGTATGTTTGATGGGGGTTATGTTTGATGGGGGGTATGTTTGATGGGGGGTTTGTTTGATGGGGGGTATGTTTGATGGGGTTATGTTTGATGGGGGGTATGTTTGATGGGGGGGTTGTTTGATGGGGGGTATGTTTGATGGGGGGTATGTTTGATGGGGGGGTTTGTTTGATGGGGGGGTTGTTTGATGGGGGTATGTTTGATGGGGGGTATGTTTGATGGGGGGTATGTTTGATGGGGGGTTTGTTTGATGGGGGGTATGTTTGATGGGGGGGTATGTTTGATGGGGGGTATGTTTGATGGGGGGTATGTTTGATGGGGGGGTTGTTTGATGGGGGGTATGTTTGATGGGGGGTTTGTTTGATGGGGGGTATGTTTGATGGGGGGGTATGTTTGATGGGGGGTATGTTTGATGGGGGGGTTGTTTGATGGGGGTATGTTTGATGGAGGGGTTTGTTTGATGGGGGTATGTTTGATGGGGGGTATGTTTGATGGGGGGGGGTTGTTTGATGGGGGGTATGTTTGATGGGGGGGTTGTTTGATGGGGGGTATGTTTGATGGGGGGTTTGTTTGATGGGGGGTATGTTTGATGGGGGGGTATGTTTGATGGGGGGTATGTTTGATGGGGGGTATGTTTGATGGGGGGGTTGTTTGATGGGGGGTATGTTTGATGGGGGGGTTGTTTGATGGGGGGTATGTTTGATGGAGGGGTTTGTTTGATGGGGGGTATGTTTGATGGGGGGGTTTGTTTGATGGGGGGTATGTTTGATGGGGGGGTTTGTTTGATGGGGGGTATGTTTGATGGGGGGGTTTGTTTGATGGGGGGTATGTTTGATGGGGGGGTTTGTTTGATGGGGGGTATGTTTGATGGGGGGGTTTGTTTGATGGGGGGTATGTTTGATGGGGGGGTTTGTTTGATGGGGGGTATGTTTGATGGGGGGGTTTGTTTGATGGGGGGTATGTTTGATGGGGGGGTTTGTTTGATGGGGGGTATGTTTGATGGGGGGGTTTGTTTGATGGGGGGTATGTTTGATGGGGGGGTTTGTTTGATGGGGGGTATGTTTGATGGGGGGGTTTGTTTGATGGGGGGTATGTTTGATGGGGGGGTTTGTTTGATGGGGGGTATGTTTGATGGAGGGGTTTGTTTGATGGGGGTATGTTTGATGGGGGGGTTTGTTTGATGGGGAGTATGTTTGATGGGGGGGGTTTGTTTGATGGGGGGTTGTTCGAAGGGCCAAGGGGTAGAATTTGGATTGGGCCTAACTCTCACACCTGGGATACTGCTCCAAGGAGGAAGACAGCGCCAAAATCTGTTTAAATCGGCTGATAAGACAGTAAAAATACCAATGATACAGTTAAATATATTTTGAACTAAATATAAGTACACTTACACTATAAAGGACGTAATAATTGTCATGACCTAAATCAAGAGTCGCGGATCCAACGACAATGTCTACTTCAAATCATATTAGAGTAAAATACTTGTGAGAAACAAAGAGAAGTAGTTTGTGACCTAATCTTCTGAACAACTCCTGAAGGTCCAAGGGTCTCATCTGCGGTTGTCAGGGTCTGCCCCAGAGCTCAGGGCCGTCCCCCTGTCACAGCAGACCCCCCCATCCATCAGAGGCCCCCCCCACCCACCCATCAGAGGCCCCCCCAGGACTCTGATGTGGATCTGACACTTTGGGTGATCCCTGCCTTTGCCTGGAGGATGAGGCGGCATTTGTGTTTGGCAAAAGCCTCAGGAGCTCTTATCTCGCAGCAAGGAGACGGTGGATTCAGTCAGGGACCAGCAAGAAGGTTGTGTTTGATGCAACTCCGAGCAGATTATACGTTATGCTGTTCAGACTTGGATGGATTTGTGCTGAATGTCCTGTCTGTCGGAGGCTTTTGGCTCTGCGTCTGAGTCTTTTACCGTTTACAGTGTGTAGCCAAGACCAGCCAAGACCACGATGGCAGTTTTTTACAAAGACGTATGGGTTTGGGACCAAATTTCTGGCGGTTTAACCAATCAAAGTGAATTTATTTTCTGTCTTTTAAGCCATCGTTTAGAGAGTGAGGACTGAGACACAGATTTCAGCAGAACCAAGCGAAGCACCAAACTCTCGGTGTCTGAGAGGAGACGTGGTATTTTAGAGACAATGTGCTGCTGGGGTTGGAACGTCCCAAGTCAGGATTGTTTTTTTTCTATCCTTATTTATATTTATACGCTTTAAATCCCAGCTCCAATCCAAAAGCTTTTGCATTTGAACAGAACGTAGGGGGGTCAGGCAACTGTTTATGCTCCATCGTACTGACATGCCGCGCTCGAAATATATATTGAAGTGGCGAGTGGACGAGTTGTGTCGGTGGACGAGCACTCTAGCCTCTAAGCCACTGACACCCTGTCCAAGTTTAGTCTGCGAGAGACTGTACGGGCGGCGAGGATCCCTCTCAAGCTCTTTATTCAATGCATACAGGGAAAACGGTGATGCTGAGTCTTCTTACAGTTTAAACAGATGTTAATTGCGTCCGATGTTATGTGTTATTTACGTCAGCCGTAAGATTAATTATACCAGTTCACAGATGGTGAGAAAGTACACAGTAACAGGTTGTGTCGCGCATGATATAAACACGATAGTTTTACATGAGAATATTGTGGCCAAAAATCACAGCCCGACAAGTGTGTGTGTATTTGCATCAAACCAGGATTGTAGGCAGAGGCTGCAGTTACAGAGGAGGTTGTCACGACCATATATGTATCCAGACTACATGTTTGGACTTTGCAAATAGATGTAAATAGTAGTCTTGTTTTGTTGTTGTTGTGTGTTTATTTTTGTTGGATTAAAAAAGAAGAAAAAGTTTGTTTGAATCACTATAATAAGTGCTCAATTTGATCTAACTTGTACCGAAACAAACCATGAAACAATACGATAGCCATAAATAAGCAAAATAAATACATTTTAGCACCATCCAAATTTACAAAGAAACCAAAAAGTGTACAAACATAGACTGCAGACCATTGTATCCCATGTCAAGCGCTCCACGTGTCTTTACATTCAGTTCAATAGACTCTCAGTGAATAAAAGTCGGATTGTCGTAAAACATGCATTATTTTAAATCTTACACATTTGAACTGACCCCTTCTGTCCTTGATTTCTCTGGGTGAGCTGATTTACCTGTTTCTTCCCTCTCCACGTCTGGCTCTGCCCCTGTGCCTCTAGAGGCCGTTAGCCCGTAACAAAAGTATAAATTAGCCACATTGTTATAAATGCCACGGGGTTCAAAGTAGCAGCTTATAGTCCAAATTTTATGGTAATTATGCTCATTCGTATATCATTTTTTGGGGACAGTTTGTTTTCATCAATGCCAAACTGTATCCTTCAGGTGAAGAGTCCTAAATCTGGACCTAAAACGGACCTAAACATTCACTTAGGACTTGAATAACCCGAGGGGCCTGTGAGTCTGCTCAAATACAACAAGTACAATTCTAAACAGCAAAGCAAAGGTATCAAAAAGACTTTAAAAACCTGGACCGTTTTCCCTCTCTTCTCCCGTTTCGCTTTAATGCTCCCACACTCTCACCTCCTCGCGTCTCCCTCTCTCCGGTCACACCTCTTACATGTGTTTCTTTCTGCCCAACTGACTGTGACTCCATCATGTACGACGAAGAGCGAAATGAAACATATTACAACATCTGTCACCGCCGCCCGCTTCACCCACGTCTTCAAATCTCCGTCGTTTTCTCCTCCCGAGGGCAGTTTGTAGTTACAGACAGACGCGTGCACAGGAAATTATTGACCCATTATATCATTTGATGTATTTTGAAACACATCTGTCTTCCTAGATGCGTTTTTGTCTCCTCTACTTTAAATGGCCGTATGTTCACTACACAAACTACTACTACTACTACTTCAGCTTTGTGCCATTAGTGACCAGTACGCACCCACCAAAACGTACTATTACCGAGATATACGTTTTTCAAAATGCTTTCCAATTTATTCTTCGTTCATGTGGTCGGGAACGTGTTTTTACCAGTTGAAGATCGCGCGCTCAATTCAGGAAACTAACTCGGGAACACTGGTCAAACGCCGCTGCCGGACTTCAACACTTGACCTCACCGGTTGTGGAGACGGGGCCAAAATCAAGCCGTGAAGTCCAAGGAGTTGTCTGTGCACCTCAGAGACAGGACTGCATCGAGGCAAAGGTCATGGGACAGAACATGTCTGGAGCGTTGAAGGTTCGTCTGAGCTCAGTGGCCTCCGTCATCTGTAAATGGAAAGGTTAGAAAGGCCTTAGACAGGGAGGTGACCAAGAACCCGACGGACACTCTGACAGATCTGCAGTCTGCCTCTGTGGAGAGTGGAGAACCTTCCAGAAGAACAACCATCTCTGCAGCTCTCCACCATCAGGCCTGTGTGGTTAGAGCGGTCAGACAGAAGCCACTCCTCAGGAAAAGGAACACGACAGGTTGTCTTGAGTTTGTACAAAGGCTCTGAAGGACTCTCAGACCATGAGAAGCAAACTTCTCTCTCTGATGAAACAGAAATGGAACTCTTTGTCTTGAATAGAAGTGTCTTGTCTGGAGGATCAGGACCATCGCTACAGTGGAGCTCGTTGGTAGCAGCATCGTGCTCGAGATCCTTTTTCAAAATACAGTAACAAAGTATTGAGCAAAGGCTGCGAAATACTCTTTGCAAAGAATTCAAAACGACCTTCTTTCACATTATCATTATCAGGTTTTTTGGAATCCATTTTGGAAAAAGACTGTAACAGAACTAAATGTGGGAAAAAGGATCTTTACTTTCCGGATGCACTGTATGTCATCAAACTGAACGTACATGAATGACTCCCCGATCGCTCACAAAGTCTACGTCAATGCTGAGACCTCACGAGACCAAGATCTTTGTTACAGATTCTGAGCAGGATCTGTGCAGAGAAACATATGAATATAACATGATTCAATGAGACAATTAAACAAAGTTGAGCATGTCAAATGAGAGGAAAGTTCAGCAGAAAGAGCAACTTTTTTTACTGTGGCAGTTTCTGTAAATATTTCCTTTTACACTCTGTACAGTAATTCACAAAATTACTCATTTCCCACAGACGGCAGATTCAGTGACCTGTTTGTGGCTGGAACACGGAGCTGCAGATTCAGTCCCTGTGTGACCGGACCCAGGAGCCACTTCATGATCTAAAGCAGCATCTGACTCACTGGAACCCACTCACAGCAAAGGTCCTCCAGGGCAACTTTAAATATATAATATTTCAGTGATGCAATGTACAAACCTTCCATTTCTATCTTGTCTTCCTGTATGGAGGACACCTTTACAATCGCTGAAGGTTTTTTGTAGAAAGTGAACGTGGATGTCATGTTTGAGGACCTGGTCCAGCTCATTATCTGCAGGTTCAACTCATTTTGGTTGTACAAACTTCTTGTTTGCTGCAGTTCTAGGGCATCGACTGTACTGGGAGAGGACAGAACTGACACTTTTCTGCTTCTTTTAAAATATATATCATTTTTTTTTTCTGCACATGTGAAATCCAAGTTTTCCAACTGGCATTTAAATGGCTAAAGCTTTATTTAAAATGTTTTGTTAAGGTCCTGAACCTGGCTTTTTAAAGGGAAGTCTGAGGGTTAAGCATAATCTTTAGTTTGTTCTCCCATCAAAGTCTGGACAGATTCACTTTCAGGGCTTTGTCATATTTGGTTGGGATTTGTCAATCACTGTAAATTGCCTCCTCAAGTTTAATTTAAATCCACCGTTTCCACAAAATGAATCAACTATGGCTCAGAAATGTCATGTAAAATGATGGTAGTTTGGTGGCAGGCCCGGTCGTCTTGGCTATTCAGAAATCTCTTTGGACTCTTAAAGATTTCGAAAACCAAAAAACTCAAGACATTGTTGCAAAGAAAACTCTTGTCTTCTCATCCAGTGTCCATGACGATGCACAAATGCCGCACTAAGAGCTTCTTCGTTAACCCAAGCCTTCAGACCATTGAGAGAAGCCCCATCGTGAGTCTGCCACAAGTTTTCCCCCTGAAGTTGTCGACCTCTGTGACCTTCAAACACAGACGGAGCATCTCATCCTCCACAAAAACATAAAGCTCTCCTGTATTTCCTGCACTATCCACAAGACAGCAGCGATCCAAGCCGGATTTATAAAGTGTGCAATCCGACAAAAATGTTACGTTACTTACAAGTTACGTCTGTGATGTGTAAAACAGTTGCTTGATGCGGGCGGCCGATCCAGAACCTAAGAAGTTTGTGTGTCAGGTGCTTTCAGAGATGAAGAAGAAGATCTGAGCCTTGTGAGACGAGTGAACCAAAACATCCCGATCCGCCCCAAAGCAAACCAATCAAAACGTGCATTGTTTGAAGGGTCCAAAGGGGGTGTGAGAGGTGCCAACTTCAAGAGGGGGCCGGCTCACTTCAGGCCCCTTCAGGCTGAAACCGTGAGATGATTGGACAAGAGAGAACAGAAGAGAACACAGACTCAGGTGAGAATGGAACGGCAAAATAATCATTCTTCTCTAAACGCGGACTTGATCTGGTGTCAAACCGCCATATTTCTAGCGATGATGCCTTTAGCCACCAGGCAGGCCCCCAAACAGAGGGACATTTTTGGAAGTTTGTGTGTTATTCGTACATACACTTTTCGTACGAGTTCCACAAGTTTTCTAATAGAGACGTCAGATGATTTTGAATGGAGTGGGGCGTACCAGAACCACATGACTGCAATTGTGTAACCAAGACATGATCATATTTTGCTAATGTGTCTGTAAATTCCCTTTAATGTCTCATGGGCTGTTTCACTGCTCTCCTCGCGTCTCCCGGACGCCAGCTCAGATGAGCTCGTAATGAAGTCGCATCAATCACCTTGTCCAGACAACTTAGTCTTGCAACACTGAACGCTGTACATAAATGGTTTTCTTTTTCTTTTCTTTTTGGTGCCTGCATGTGTAAATTAATGGCCAATATTAAGGAAACAATATTTGCCTTGCTTTTAATCATGTTACAAGAATAACTATAATCATAATTTGTTGAAAGCAGAGGAGACAAGAAGAAGGCCGACTGCAGCACAGAGCAGGAGCAAGATGACATTGAGAGCTGGACGACACGAGGGACTGGAGGACACGAGGGGCTGGACGACATGAGGGACTGAACAATACGAGGGGCAGGATGACACGAGGGGCTGGAGGACGCGAGGGGCTGGACGACACGAGGGGCTGGACGATACGAGGGACTGGACGACACAAGGGGCTGGACGATACGAGGGGCTGGACGATACGAGGGGCTGGACGACACGAGGGGCTGGACGATACGAGGGACTGGACGACACGAGGGGCTGAACAATACGAGGGGCAGGACGACACGAGGGGCTGGATGATACGAGGGACTGGACGACACGAGGGGCTGAACAATACGAGGGGCAGGACGACACGAGGGGCTGGATGATACGAGGGACTGGACGACACGAGGGGCTTGAGGACACGAGGGGCTGGACCATGGGCGGAATCAGGCCCTGGCTTTGGGGCTTGATCCCCGGATCTTTGTCCAAAAGCCCCGGATATTTTAATCTTTTAAAAATATACCTCAATGTAACGAAGTGGTTCGTGCAACAGGTAGAGCGTTGGGTTGGAACGCAGGTGACCAGGGTTCGTTTCCAGCAGAGGCTTCAATTCTCTTTACCTGTTTCGTTGTTTTTTTTGTTGAACTGATGTATGATTGGCTGCATGTAGAAAGTGGGCGGGAGCGTGCGCAGTGTTTACAGCACGTCATGCAATCTGACCAATTTGGCCTTTTCTACATCATTTAACTGAGGTTTTGCAAAAAGTGAAGGGCATAAACAAGAGCAGTTCGAGCCCTGTCAGGTGCAGGTTTTTCATATTGTTTTGTCTCTGATTGTTTTAAAGAACACCAAGATGTACAAATTCTTCAATAACTAAATGTCACCTCTGCTGTTCTGTTCAACGTTTTTTGGAGGGAGGCGCTCTCTCAGAAGGCAAAAAGGCTGTATCTGCCTTTGGAGGGTTATTGTCTGTAACTGCACTAAAACCACATCATATTGGCCAGAATGAACCCCCTCCCTTTCTTTTTGGGCTAAGCCCCGCCTCTGGGCTGGACAATATGAAGGGCTGGACTGCACAAAGGGCTGGACGACACGAGGGGCTGGACAATACGAGGGGCAGGACAATACGAGGGGCAGGACGGCACGAGGGGCTGGACAATACGAGGGGCAGGACGGCACGAGGGAGGTGCTGGACGACACCAGGGGCTGGACGACACAAGAGGCTGGACGACACCAGGGGCTGGACGACACAAGGGGCTGGACGACACCAGGGGCTGGACGACACAAGGGGCTGGACGACACCAGGGGCTGGACGACACAAGGGGCTGGACGACACCAGGGGCTGGACGACACCAGGGGCTGGACGACACCAGGGGCTGGACGACACAAGGGGCTGGACGACACCAGGGGCTGGACGACACAAGGGGCTGGACGACACCAGGGGCTGGACGACACAAGGGGCTGGACGACACAAGGGGCTGGACGACACCAGGGGCTGGACGACATGAGGGAGGTGCTGGACGACACGTTGGGCTGGACGACACGAGGGAATTGTATAAATGCATGACAGATATACTTAGACACATAGTTAAATTTCATAGTGTGGAAGGTTTCAGGCGAAGCTACAATATCTCCATGGAGACAAGCAGGTGGCAGACATGTTCACACTTCTTTTAAAAAGAAAAGACAAGTTACAAGCTGTTTGTAGCGGTTGTCTGTGTGCATCCCGTAGTAAACTACTGCCCTTACATATCCACTCAGCTGATTACTTATTGACTCAACGAGACTCGATCTTAGAGGCAATCTTGACAAACAAACACACACACTGAAGCCTTTGCACTGATAAGTTGGGCGGGTCAAACACTTACCGTCCAATCAGAGGTTCAGTTGGCCCCCACGACCTCATCGATAACAAGCAGAAAAAGAAAGTGGTGGTTTTCTGCTTTTTGGCCGTGTCCAGACTCTGGCTGTATATTAGCATTAGCACGTCCCATATATTCTGGAGCCAGTCTGCAGCTGAGAGCACCTACAACAATCATGATGGATTACATTAATACAAATGTTATATATCACTACATTTTTATTCATGATATATTTGTTTCCATGTTGGAATAAGAACATAGTTTTTGTCATGTTTTCTTGGTGTGGTAGTCTCTGATGCCAGGGCATTAACACACATGATTGACAGTCTAAGACGTGATCCAGCGGGTGACACGTCCTCCCACTGCAGATCCAGCCATCGCTCTCCCGTCTCCAGAGGAACATGTCTCCAGCAGCTGGCAGGACTGGCAGCTCTTCAAAATGTGGGAAGTATTGAGGCAGGCTAAAAAAGATCACATCCCTTGTAAAAAGAACCAAATAGCTCTTCTTGATTTGGTTGTTGTTGCCATGGATCCCGCCGTCCTCTTTGGGGCTTTTGATCCCAGCTTTTTTTCCAAAGGCACTTGAGGTGAAGCCACCTTTACAGAACATCCGCTTCAGCGCTGCTGCTCTACATGAGCCAGTAGAGAAACTTCTGCCTTTAAGCCCCAAGAGGGCGTGGCCCTGCTCACAACCTTAGTTACATTTAAACTCCATTTGATGAGTTTGACAATGATGTCTCTGACTCAGAGACATCATTGTCAAATTGCCTCGATACCCCCATCTAAGAGATGAATCAGAATAATTAGAACAGTTAAAAGAGTGTGGGGGGGAGGGGCACGACGTCATGAACACAGGTGTGTGTGATCTGGATGATCAAATAGTGTAGCCACAGGAAGGGGCGTGGTCCTGCTACCGAACTTAAGATAACAAACTTATCTTCATCCCGGACACTGGATCAGGAGTCACTTTGCCAAACACTTCTCACTCACGGGACATGATTCTGTTTTGAAGCACGTTCAGTTTGACCTGAACATGATCAGACCTTGTTCTGAGGTGAACCCTCGTCTCTAACGCTCTTGCAGCCGCCACGTCACGTCATATATTCAGTTTGTCACGGGCCCAATTAAATGTTCACCTGCTGTTGACGCCGGCCTGTTTCACATTAGTGTGTCAGTACTTCAGAGCGTTCACTTGCAGCTTCAGCCTCTAACCAAACCTCGACTTAACACAATACGGAGACGGCAAAGGAGATCGTGTCGTTGAGTTTGTGCCGCTGTAACGACACCGGCTGCTCACAGATAGTTTACCATCCCTCTGACCAGGGAGTGAACGATTATAACCCACAATGATGAAGCCACCGAGTTTGAATCTTAGAAGTGCAAGTGTCGTCTGGTTGTGTGGCTGTTTTGGTCCAAAGAGTCTACGACAAACTCAAAATCCCCTCGTTACACGTACGGTAAAGGACTCGCCACACGCTGCGTCATTCCCCGTTTAACTATCACCGGCTCATAGTACATTTACTCTGGGTCGTTAGTAGAAAGCGCAGCACCAACGTCCACTCCACCTCAGCTCCCTCGTCTTCTTCTTTCCTTAACTTTTATCGGTCAATCACCGCGCTCCAGATGACGGGGTGATTAAAGAGCAGCGGCGGTCACAAAGTCCCGTCAGCGAGCCGCGACCCGCCCTCGCCCGACGCACTCGTTGAGCTCATTAGAAGCCGCGTATTGGAGCGGGTGAAACAACACGGGCTTTAACAAACTCAAGTGAACACAGCGTTCTTGTTTCGGGGGAAGTTGGACGTCGTGTTATTGACACGGTAAACAGAATAATTACTGCTTTTGGTGCCAAACACAACATTTCCCAAATGTCAGTCCAATTAAGCAGACGCCACAGTAAATGTATGAAAATGAGCTGTTTGTGTCTTTTATTGCAAACAAGCGCTCGGACCAATTAGAATGCAGCGTCTGAAGACACATTTGAATAATCTCTTTCTTTCTTTCTTCAGATATAATTCATGTAAATCTCTGTTCACAAGATCAAAGATGCCGCGATGAAAAAAACACACGCAAATCCAGCTGCATTTTCTATGTAAACTATGTATATGAGAGCACAATGTGTGAATCATCACACGTAATCTCTGAAGTCGAATGAATTGAATACATACTTTTTACAGCAAATAACGAAGACGCAAAAGTGGAACGTATCTGTTTTACTAAAGGTCATTTTATTACTTTTATTTCCATTTATTTATATAGTAAACTAACATCGAAATGAAAGACTCGTGTGAGCAGTATGACACATTTGGCAAATTTGGTCTCACCACTAGAGGGCGACGCAGAGCGAGTAAAAGGACTGACATTTTCCTCCCAGTGATTTCCACACATTTTCATTCAGGTGAGTGTTTGGCTTTGGTTTTGCAGGGGGCGTAGCATCTGCCGGACCCCCCGCCGCCACCTCCTGTTCACTGTAATGCACCGAGAGGACGCCACGGCAACGCTACTGACCGCTCAAAAACAAGAGCCAAAGTTGCTGCAGAGGATGGAGTGCTCACAGACCCCCCTCCAAGTGACGGCTGCTAAGAAAACTGACTCACTACGGCGCTGCGCGAACACAGCCCCAACGACGGCCCTAACGACGGCCCTAATGACGGCAGCGGCCATGTTTTAGTTGCTGTTTAGAAACTATTCTGCCTTATTTCAGTTTGCCAAAGTCAGTTGAATTGTCCCTGTGTCAGTTTGGCTTTTAACTGCTTTTAACCTGTCACTAAGTCTTTAAACGTTACTTTGAGTTTCTGTCTCGAGATTAGAGGCCAAACGAAGCATGTTCAAATGTAATTGTAATTAGACCCAGTAAAGTGTTTAAACTGGCGGCGTTGGCATGAATCAATATTTGCAATAATACATTTTATAGAATGTTAAAAATGGTTAAAATCTTTATACTTCATTCATTCGTCTACTGCCTTTTTCCCGTTTGGGGTCGCAGGTGCCTGGAGCCTGTCCCAGTGACTTTGAGCCTTGGACAGGACGGGGGCTCGTGGCAGGGTTACCATAGGGTTACCATAGAGACAGAGACACACAGACAAACCTTCACTCTCACATTCATTCACTAGGAGCAGTTTACGGTTACATAATGACCTAAAACCTAAAACATAATGACCTAAATGACCTAAAAGAGTGTTTTTCAAAATTCCTATAAGTTATCTGTTGTTTTCCTCTGTATCTACCTGCGTTGCAACAATGAAATTTCCCCATGTGTGGACAATAAAAGAATATCTTAAAACATGCGGTGGGAGGACCCCGGAGAGAACCCACGGTAACACGGGGAGAACATGCAGATCATGTGACGCTGGTCTGGCCCGGGAATCGAACCCATGCTAACCACTCTGCCACCGTGCACCCCTTTCATGTAAAGATCAAATGGTAAAATGGTGTATTTATGTGTCACATCTGGTTGAATTCATAACTTGTGGAAATGTATCATGTGTTTTTTTGCACTGATGTTGTTCTTGGATGCTGGAAGTGTAAATCACGAGCCTGTGTCCCTGTACCTGCCCTTTGAACGTGACCTTTGTGCAGAGTTAACGGCTCCATCGGGTCTTGAACAGAAAAGTGAAACTGCTGCACTTCTAATCTAATCTGTATCTTGTGTATATTATAATAATGCGTTTAAGAACCAAATGTGTGTTTCCTTTTACTCCGTTTGAAGGTTTTCCACCTGCTCTGCATTCATAACAAATGTCTAAAAGGTCTTTAATGGCCTTCTTATTGTTCTGAGTGTTCTGGAGAGTGAGCTCGCCCCCTTCACGTCACCATGGAGACGTGACAGTGGGATTCAGACATCATTTACTCTTTGGTACGATGCTGCCACTTCACAACGTAACATTGTGGCGCCAATTATCAAATCACACTTGAACATGGTCAAGTAAAGGTATAAAAAAGAACCAGCTCGTGTGGTTGAACTACATTGTAAACCAAGTCAATTACAACGGAAAAATCAAACAAAACTTTCTCCTTTCTTTGTGATAACTGTGTGAACGCGATGACCTCCGACCTGCTGATGCCGTGTCCTTCTGTTCTACTTAAGCCGATGACAATCTGCTTCTTTTCTGCCGTTTAGAGCTCACAGTGAAGCACCTCCGCACACACTGTCTGTAAGTGCGTCGTTCACGAGGACAAATCGCTTATCTCGAGACGTCCTGACTGCTCCTGACTCCTAGCGCACTTTTGGATGTTAAAAAACGGGAAACGAGTCCGACGAGTCCCATTCCACACGGTCCTGTCCAATGATGACGCCTTCGGGCCAACACGTCCCGTCAGAAGAAAAAGACACATTTTCTCCGTCATTTTGTCCTTCTCGCCGGCTCGTCTTCATGTCACATTTCTTCGGTGAATGTGAGAACTGCATGTGTGAACTGGCAGAGGAAGCGAGATGACACGATTATGCAGGCTTTTGTTCCTTTTTACGCTCAGAGATGGAGGTCAACGCTTTAAGATATTACTCTTTGTTAAACAGGTGCAAATGAGTTGCTATTTCTCCCTTTTGCGACACGAGCAATTGGGTCTGGAGACAAATTAGGCGTCGAGTGATCCTGCTCCATCTTTAGATAGTATAATTCATGTAAATCCCCGTTCTCGTGCATAATCCCTTAATGAATTTAAATTGTCGTGAAAGGCAACGAGCGATTGTTTCGTGAGGCCCGCGGACGCTATATTTATACGTTCAATACTTGTCACAACTTAACGAGTCGTCTGAGAGACAAAAAGCGGCAGTTATTTAGGTAAAACAAAGCCTTAAAGCTGCTAAAACGAGTCAAACGTTCCACCAAAGCACTACAGGCCAAGAGCCAGTTACACCCGCAAGCAGCGATGAGGAGCCTGAACCTCACTCAGGCTGCTGTTTGGTCCTGTTCTTTTAGGACTTAAATTACAGCCAGGGCCAATTTAGTCAGATTTTTGAAATTGTAAATAGTTCTTAAAGAAAATGGGTAAAAAATACCTAAAATAAAGACAATTTTGTTACATTTAAAGGATAATCACACGATAATTTCATCAACTGACAGCACTGCATTGACACACAAAATAAATACATATTTCTTTCTTCTTAATTCCTTTCCAAACAACATGCAAAACGCCCCATTTAATCTCTAAATGTAGGCAAGGGCAAGGCAAGGCAAGTTTATTTGTAGAGCACATTTCATACACAAGGCAATTCAAAGTGCTTCACACAGCAGAAAAAATGCATTCAAATCACAAAGAAATTACAGAAATACAATAAAATTAACTAAATTAAAAATTATCAATCCAACTGATTTTCTAAACTAATAAAATCACAAACAAAAGAGAAGAGTTCAACGATAAAAATTAACTACAATAAAATTAACTAAATTAAAAATTATCAATCCAACTGATTGTCTAAACTAATAAAATCACAAACAAAAGAGAAGAGTGCAAAGAAAAAATCCTTTCAGTCATATGCGCAACTAAACAAAACTGTTTTTAGCTTAGATTTGAACATTGTCAGAGTAGAAGCCTGTCTCACATCTTCAGGAAGAATGTTCCAGATTTTAGCTGCATAAAACTGAAACGCAGATTCCCCATGTTTAGTCCTGACTCTGGCACCAGCAGGAGGCCGGTCCATGTTTTGTCCTGACTCTGGGCACCAGCAGGAGGCCGGTCCCTGAGGTCCTCAGAGTCCGAGATGGTTCATATGGCACTAACATATCCAAGATGTACTTTGGTGCTAGGCCATGGAGAGACTTGTACACAAGCAGAGCTGCTTTAAAGTCTATTCTCTGAGCCACAGGGGGCAGTGCAGAGACCTGAGAACAGGACTAATGTGATCATACTTCCTGGTTCTAGTCAGGACCCAGTCAGAAATGTAGTCATAATCCAGACTCTTATGTAAATGAGCCCAATCCAGATTTCCCAGTGTTCCTCAGTGATTCTGTAACGTGAAGCAACAATGCAAATAAACATAAATTATAGGTAATATCTGATCAAAATAAAGTCTGTATTTAGTTTGCAAATTTGGATATTGTTCACATTTTTTTCTAACAAAACCAACAGGAAACAAAACAAGACCAGAGAAAACATGAAATACAAATAGACGTGTGACTTTGTGATCCTCTGTTGTGAAGGACATAATGTTCCCATTCTTCATCAGTCAAAACAAAACGATCCTTTCTTTCCCATTTAAATTGAGTGTATTTAGTTTAGTGGCTGTTATTTACAGATTATTAATGAAGATATGTATATATATATAATTTAGATATTATTCCCCTTGAAAGTTCTGATTCATAAGCCTTGATGAATATGTCAGAAGGTTATGATTTTCTTGGTTATGATAAAAACTATCAAATTCCTGTTTCCTCAAGCCAAAGGATTCTTTCAAATGTCAAAGCTTTTCATGTGATTTTCGTTTAAAATCTGGTGAAAACCTTTATACCTTTTGTAATCAGACCTTGAATCTCAGATCAGTTCTATTTGGTACAAAACCTTAGTCATAAATCGACCAATTTTGTATGTTTTGATCAGCTCTTTCCATGTTTAGGCCATACGCCAGACTCTGTAGAGTGAATCACCGCTACAACAGGATGGGGGATAGAAAATGTCTCCACTATAAAAAACGTTATGAACTAATAAATCTAACTTTGAGTTTCCACACGGGAAATTCCTGCAGTTTTTCGTCCGTCGCGGACGAGTGAAGAGGCGCGGAGCAAGTCTGAACCAATCAGAACAGCGCTTCTTGGATATAAACTCAGTGATCCGGTCTGTTTATCAACAAACATGGCGTCGAATCCTCGAAAGCGGCGCCGTGGATCTTCAGAAAAACCTGCCTGTTGTGTGCATATTTTATAAAATTGCACCGAACAGACATGCGTTATGACGAAGGTCAGATGGGACACGTTTCGGATGATTGTGAAAGAGGGTTATCGCTCGACGGGAGAGAGTTTATAGACAAACGCCAACTGTACTATGCCAAAGAACGCCAGGAAAAGTCACTCGGAAATCTTGAAGGTAAGAAACTTTGATCATTTTTGTAGGAATAATTGTTTTTGGAGAAATGTTGTAGTCCTGGTGTAGTCCTTGTGTAGTCCTGGAATAGTCCTGGTTTAGTCCTGGTGTAGTCCTGGTTTAGTCCTGGTTTAGTCCTTGTGTAGTCCTTGTGTAGTCCTGGTGTAGTCCTGGTGTAGTCCTTGTGTAGTCCGGGTTCAGAAAGGTTTCCGGCCTTTATTATCATGTTCCTACGCTCATTTGTCTTGTTTCCCTAGAATCCACTGAAATTGGAGATGTATCATCCCCGAAAAGACTCTGGTCAAAGACAGAGATTATCGCACCCCGACACCAGGCTGCTCTCCTCCCACAAGTCTGCTTGAAATGCAAGAAGAAAGACCTCTACATTACAGTTAACCAAAAAAGAGTGAAGGATAAATTGGCAAAGGCTGAAACAGAATCATGTGGTATGTATCGGCTTATATTATAGGCAAGACACCATCACAGCAGCTCTAACAAGTACACAAGATACCATCACAGCAGCTCTAACAAGTACACAAGACACCATCACAGCAGCTCTAACAAGTACACAAGATACCATCACAGCTGCTCTAACAAGTACACAAGACACCATCACAGCTGCTCTAACAAGTACACAAGAAACCATCACAGCTGCTCTAAAAAGTACACAAGATACCATCACAGCAGCTCTAACAAGTACACAAGACACCATCACAGCAGCTCTAACAAGTATATAAGATACCATCACAGCTGCTCTAACAAGTACACAAGAAACCATCACAGCTGCTCTAACAAGTACACAAGATACCATCACAGCAGCTCTAACAAGTACACAAGACACCATCACAGCAGCTCTAACAAGTACACAAGATACCATCACAGCTGCTCTAACAAGTACACAAGATACCATCACAGCTGCTCTAACAAGTACACAATATACCATCACAGCAGCTCTAACAAGTACACAAGACACCATCACAGCAGCTCTAACAAGTACACAAGACACCATCACAGCTGCTCTAACAAGTACACAAGATACCATCACAGCAGCTCTAACAATTACACAAGACACCATCACAGCTGCTCTAACAAGTACACAAGAAACCATCACAGCTGCTCTAACAAGTACACAAGATACCATCACAGCAGCTCTAACAAGTACACAAGACACCATCACAGCAGCTCTAACAAGTACACAAGATACCATCACAGCTGCTCTAACAAGTACACAAGATACCATCACAGCTGCTCTAACAAGTACACAATATACCATCACAGCAGCTCTAACAAGTACACAAGACACCATCACAGCAGCTCTAACAAGTACACAAGACACCATCACAGCTGCTCTAACAAGTACACAAGATACCATCACAGCAGCTCTAACAATTACACAAGACACCATCACAGCTGCTCTAACAAGTACACAAGATACCATCACAGCAGCTCTAACAAGTACACAAGACACCATCACAGCAGCTCTAACAAGTACACAAGATACCATCACAGCAGCTCTAACAAGTACACAAGACACCATCACAGCAGCTCTAACAAGTACACAAGATACCATCACAGCTGCTCTAACAAGTACACAAGATACCATCACAGCTGCTCTAACAAGTACACAAGATACCATCACAGCAGCTCTAACAAGTACACAAGACACCATCACAGCAGCTCTAACAAGTACACAAGACACCATCACAGCTGCTCTAACAAGTACACAAGATACCATCACAGCAGCTCTAACAAGTACACAAGACACCATCACAGCAGCTCTAACAAGTACACAATACACCATCACAGCTGCTCTAACAAGTACACAAGATACCATCACAGCAGCTCTAACAAGTACACAAGATACCATCACAGCAGCTCTAACAAGTACACAAGACACCATCACAGCTGCTCTAAAAAGTACACAAGATACCATCACAGCAGCTCTAACAAGTACACAAGATACCATCACAGCAGCTCTAACAAGTACACAAGATACCATCACAGCAACTCTAACAAGTACACAAGACACCATCACAGCTGCTTTAACAAGTACACAAGACGCCATCACAGCTGCTCTAACAAGTACACAAGACACCATCACAGCAGCTCTAACAAGTACACAAGACACCATCACAGCTGCTCTAACAAGTACACAAGATACCATCACAGCTGCTCTAACAAGTACACAAGATACCATCACAGCAGCTCTAACAAGTACACAAGACACCATCACAGCAGCTCTAACAAGTACACAAGACACCATCACAGCAGCTTTAACAAGTACACAAGACACCATCACAGCTGCTCTAACAAGTACACAAGATACCATCACAGCTGCTCTAACAAGTACACAAGATACCATCACAGCTGCTCTAACAAGTACACAAGATACCATCACAGCTGCTCTAACAAGTACACAAGATACCATCACAGCTGCTCTAACAAGTACACAAGATACCATCACAGCTGCTCTAACAAGTACACAAGACACCATCACAGCTGCTCTAACAAGTACACAAGATACCATCACAGCTGCTCTAACAAGTACACAAGACACCATCACAGCTGCTCTAACAAGTACACAAGACACCATCACAGCTGCTCTAACAAGTACACAAGATACCATCACAGCTGCTCTAACAAGTACACAGGTTTCTGTTCACCAAAAAAACAACACAAGATGAGAGCGCAAGGTAAATTAAGATATGATATTAATAGAAAATATATCTCTTCTTAGGCCTAGAAATGGTTGAAACAGAATAAAGTTACTGTAGAAATTATGTTCATTTACCATATAATTTGTAATGAAAAATGTCTTTTTCCAGTGAAACCAGACCTCCCTTTGGACATACGTACAAGCTCTTTTGTGATAGTGTGATCACAAAAAATATTCTGGAAGAGCAAGAAGTCTGACAAAGCTATTGAGGATATAAAAAAAAAATGGTTGCAACACACGAAGCTTTGGATGCATCATCATTTATGACTACCTCATTTCAAACACAATATTTGTATCAACTGATAATCTGTATGCACTAACGTAACAATTTTAAAGATGTTTGATTCATTATTTCTTTTCCAGGAGCTACACTACAAGCTGACTTCCCTCCGATATCATTTCATCCACCAATTCAACAAAATGCCAGTGACTTTGTGTATGTGGAAACTCTTCAGACTGGTGATGTATTTGAGCAGCTTCATTCTGACAGTGAGATGTTGTCCTCTTCAGAGACTGATGTTGGTAGTATTAGTAGTCCTGAATATGCAACAATTGGACAATCCAGTACAGACAATTATGAGTTAAACACTAAAGCAGCACATACTACGAGCAAACTACCAAGCTGCAATTCATCGTAGGGCTCTACATCAACACATATCTGCATCATCACCATCACTAAATGGTTGGAACATAAAGAACCATGAACTGTCCTTAAATTGGATGTCTGGCAGTCCAGCCCCAAGAGATGTTCTGAAAGTCATAAACTGCCAGTGTCGCATAAACAAATGCGAGTCAAATGGGTGTTCTTGTAGGTCTTCTCAACTTGTCTGCACTGACCTTTGTCAATGTAAGAACTGTTCTAACGAACCTCAGGATAATGATGCAGCTGTCATGTCAGAAGATAGTGAAACAGATGAATGTAAATACAGTATTGCTCTAAAATGAATGTTGACCTCAGATCTGTGTGTAATCGTATCAAGTGCAATGTCATTATATTTCATTATTAAAAGTTTTATATATTTCATTCATCATTAGTTTTTTATTTGTATTGTTGGTGTTGGTATTGTTAAAGGATTTGTGAAAAGTTATTCAGGTTTGATGAAAATTGTCAATCGAAAATCGTTTGGCAAATCTTTCACTTTTTACACTTACTGGTGTAAGCTTAATATTAATCCGATCAGTCTGAGGTTTTAGGTATCCAAACTTCAGTTGCCCCTTGATGTGTAAACAAAAAATGGTATCTCCATCTTGCCTGCATCTGGAGTTTTAATGCCAGTAAAAATGCCACATGTGCCAATTTTTACTAATTTTCGCTATTTATCGAACTTCAACGGGCTATTTCTCAAAAACTGCAGGGATTTGGTTTGTGGAACTTTTTTTTCATGTTACCTCAAGTATTTAGTTTTAAGAAAACACCAAAAGAAAGTATCCCCCATAATGTTGCTACGGAATCCACTTTCTAGCTATTTTCTGTCTTCGGCAAATGGCCTAGTTGTAAGAACAGATTTTACCCAGGGATTCTTAACTTAACTCAAGCGTCTGTCATCTGCCAGTAAGGCCTGCACAGGAACCCCCGGCACAACATTACTCTCAATATGCTTCCATTGAGCTTCATATCCTGGGTCACACAAAGCTCTGATCTGACCTGAAATAAAGTCAGACAAGGTAAATCTCAGCCTCATTTTTATTTTGATAATTGTGGAGTTTTTAATCTGATTCAAGGTTTTTTCCTTGCCAGACAAATCTTTAGATGATTTCATTCCATTAATCAAACAGCCGCTGGTGGATAGATCGGAAGAGTTTGGAACAGAGAGAGAAATCCAGGCAAAACTTTCAATTTTATACTTTCAATCCTCTGACTTAGACTCGGTGTAAGAGTCTATTTTTTAAGATCTTTCTTTATAGTGGAGAAGAGTGTAGTTTTTTCTCTAAGATTGTTGATAGTTCTTTATGGAGAACCACACCTACATATATCTAAGGGTTAACCCCGTTCTAAGGGTCAGAGGGGAGCGCCAGTAAGAGAGAATTTCAGTATTTTGTACATTAAATTTGTATCCAAACATTGGACCAGCTTCATGAGAGAAATGGGACTTTCTGGTTGGCCAGTTTCTCATGTGAAATATATTGGGCCACTGGTTCCAAGTACTGATATTTTGGATGATTTTATTTGGTCTTGATTGAATAAAAGTATTTTAAAGGATACACATTATGCAAAATTGACTTTTATGACCTTTTAACCCTGTTCTAAAAAGTTTTCTTGTTAAAAACATGCCTGGAGTAACATTTCGGTCATTACCCAAAGCTCATGAACATAGGCAAGGTTTATTTGTAGAGCACATTTCAGACACAAGGCAATTCAAAGTGCTTCACACAGCAGGAAAAAAGCATTCAAATCACAAAGAAATTACAGAAACAGAAATACGATAAAATTAACTAAATGAAAAAATAATAATAAAAAAAAACACCTAGCCACAAAGGGTAACGTGTTTTCGGAGTCCAACTCCCTTTTAAATCAGTCCAACTGATTGTCTAAACTAATGAAATCACATAAAAGAGAAGAGTGCAAATAAAAATCCTTTCAGTCATATGCGCAGCTAAACAAAACAGTTTTTAGCTTAGATTTGAACATTGTCAGAGTAGAAGCCTGTCTCACATCTTCAGGAAGACTGTTCCAGATTTTAGCTGCATAAAACTGAAACACAGATTCCCCATGTTTAGTCCTGACTCTGGCACCAGCAGGAGGCCGGTCCCTGAGGTCCTCAGAGTCCGAGATGGTTCATATGGCACTAACATATCCAAGATGTACTTTGGTGCTAGGCCATGGAGAGACTTGTACACAAGCAGAGCTGCTTTAAAGTCTCTTCTCTGAGCCACAGGGGGCAGTGCAGAGACCTGAGAACAGGACTAATGTGATCATACTTCCTGGTTCTAGTCAGGACCCGAGCAGCAGCGTTCTGGATGTACTGCAGCTGTTTTACAGCTCGTAACCAGCTCGACCATAGGTGAGGGCAGAACGTTGATGCGGTAAATCGAGCTTTCTCAGACTCCCCCCTTCTCCTGCATCTTTTTTAAATTCACTTTTATTCTATTGAGATTAAAAATTGTTCTTTTTCACGGAAACCAATTGTACATGTTTCTAATGACACGGAAAACATACGCCGCAAAGTGAGAACAGGCTGACTGCGCACAGAGAGGCCCCACACCGCCCGGGAGTTGAATCTTCTTGCTGTGAGGCGACAGGGCTAACCTCTGCGCTACCTTCAAAAACCGCCAAAAACAAACCGAGATGAGGAACGAGTATTTAGACTACATTGAAAAACAAAAAGTAATCACACTGTTCCACGTGAAACGACGTGGTACATTTGGATCTACCGTCGTCTCCCTCCCGCACGCGCTCAGATGTGGCCATTACGCCGGCTGACATCGGCCTGTAATGAAGACACAGTGCGCACTCCGGCCAATCTCCCTAAAGATGAAATATTACACGGCTCTGATGAGATCAATATCAATACGCGGGCCTGGTGCTCGGAGTTTTATGGATGATGCCATTTCATCTCAAAAACACTGTGAAGATTATTAATGTTGTAGTTCACATTGTGCTCGTGCATCGATTTTCTCGATGCGGGGCTTTCTCTGTTTACATGCAAATGTCTTTCTTAAAAAACAATTGATTTCAAACTTTAGAGTCATCACTTAAACTCACTCCCCGTCACGCTGGCTCTCGTCAGCTCATTAAAACAGGAGGGGAAACAAATAAATAAAAACGTGTCAATGATTTACTGTCAAAAACCTAACAAAATTAAGTACAGCCTCTACTCCAGACACTGGCCCAATACAAACTGTTATAACAACGTATTTGAGAGGAAAATAGCACGATTCTAAAACAGTCCAATCAACCTTTCCTGCCCTGCTCGCCATCGTTTGTGTGTAAAAAGTGCCATGATTAACACAGGGCTCCGTGTGAAACCTCTGGCCATAATGAGGATCGGAATTATTCATTCGTCGGCCAATTTTCTTCCAAATTCTCTTTTGCATGAAATAGTTACGAGAACAAGGGCCGGGAATAACCTTAGCGGGGCTTTGATCTTGAAGCAAAAGTCAGATTCGTTCGACGACGCTTTCCAAGTGATCTTCAGCCGGAGCGAGGACGACTCATTTGAATGTTTCGCGGAGATTCTCGACGTCCTCAACGTTCTTCGTCGGTGTAATGAGGTGTACGACGCCGAAAAGGAATCAAATGCTCAAGTTGATCACAAACGTTCCGACACGTTTACGCTCAACGGACCTCAAACGTGCAGCGACGTAAAAGAAAACTTGAACGGCAACACTTGAGGGGTATCAGAAAATAAACATCTGGGGGTGGAGCCTATTCATAAACACTTGGTACGATATGAAAGACCCTTTGCGATAGCGTCATGTGCCGTGCAGAGGACGTCGAGGGCTGCAAAGGAGCGTGAGCGACGGCGATAAGAAGTCCTCGTCGAAAACGTTTTTTTGAGCACATTTATACATTTCAGTCGAGGCGCGAAAGGCTCTCAACAAAGGCTCGATATAGAAAAGTATTCACACGCCACAGCTTTAGAACAGCTCTGTCGGACGGGCAGTGAAGGGGTCGCAGGGGTCACGACCACCGCGGTATTTTAGGGAAATCAAGATCTGCGAAACTGAGATAAACATGACAGAAAGAAATGACATAAAAACACTCATTGCACAAGGCAGTTTACAAACACTGTTAAAACTCTGTTCAAAGGTTATCCAACTTGTATGAAGAATAGTGCGGTCGGAGTTTAGCAAAGTTCACTTTAGTCTAATTAGGTTTCCTGTAAATAAGTCATGTCCGATCCCTCTTTTCTCATCCTCGACCGTTCGTTGGGCCCAGTAGGTCGCCGACATTAATGGATGCTACTCGCAAGTTCCCAAATGCCATTGGGCCATTTGAATCCGAAAAGAAAGAAGATTCACGCCAAAAACATGGAATGAACTCAAACGGGAAGAGACGGGAAGAACCTTCGACACAAGAGAAAAGGAAGAAACACAAGGACGAGTAACGAGCTCGGAAGAAGAAAAGGCAACACAGGAAAAGCTCAAATATCTGACCGCTACAAGAGAGAAAACCGTGTTATGGACCGAAACCAGACAAAAATAGTAGGAACAGAAGAGCACGTGTACAAAAGATGGATACGGACCATCAACGGAGACAAAGGGGCGTTTACTTTGGCTCACACCTGGGACTCAATTCTCCAGAGACCACCACCACCACGCCCAGTCCCCGAGTGGTCAGTCTGACAGATCTGTCAGACTGACCACATTCTGGGGAGGAACCTCTGATAAAAGACATGTCACAACATCAGACGAAAGAGGAAGTCCTGCCGCCCGAACACGTCGGGTAAATAATCTGTCGGCTGTTTACCACTGTTTTATTAGAAGAAAAGGGAAGTTTATTTTAAAAAGACAGAATGAATTTTCCAAATATGTTTTTTTTTCTTTTCACTTTTCCAATTCCTGCCCATCCAATCCCCCACATCAGTCAAGTTCATGCAACCAGAAACAGAGAATTGCATATGGATAAGACTATAGTTCTGTAGCTCCTCTATTGATCCTGGGAGCATGATCTTAAGGCCGACTCTGGGCCGACTCGGGGCCTAACCAGGTTTAAGTGGCACATGAATAAATAAATGTGCTTACGTGACAAATAGACGTTGCTAACTCTGAGTCAGCATCGGGCACTTGGGTTTAAACGTCAAAAAAGTTAATTGCTCTAAACAATTAGGCCACGTAGCTCCCAGTTTTAGTTTAGCATCATAAGAAAAAACATTAGTGTAATAAAGTCAAATGCTTAACAAAATAGGCCACGTAGCAGTTATCTTTAGTTTAGTATCATTAAAAAGAAAGACCCTGTGCTGGCGATTATAGCCTTATCTTGCAATTCTTCCTCTTTTCTCGTGGCTCTGTATTTTTTGAGGATCAGTTTCCATTGGTGTTTTTTGAAAAGGCAAAACGATGTTGTGGTGGTCACACTGCCAGATCTGGAGTTAAGTTAATTCTCCCGTCGCCAGGGGGACGTCTCCGTTAATCCTTTTCTCCGTCTCAGTGATTTAATAAAGGCTTTATCAGGGCTCTTGGGGAATCTGCCTCTATTCTTTCCGGGCCGACCCTCTCAAACGTACAGTTCCATTCCTCCTCGCCCTCGCCACTCCCACAAGCCTCTGATGGTTTTGGCAGGATCTAGAGTCAAGGTCCAGACGTTTGCACTTGATGGTTTTCGTCTTCCGCCCGCAAATACTCCACTTCAGCACTGTCGGTGTGCTCGTTTATGAAAGAAAGGGCAAGAATCAGAATAGTTAGAATGAATCAAATGTTTAATCCCTGCCAGTACAATTCTAATACAGATGAACAGAGCGCTTGCCAATCCGTCCCTATCGAATGTGACAGCGACTTATACGGGCACTCTGGACGCGCCGCTTTCCCTGCTCTGCTCGTACATTCATAACATATAACATATTTCGATATAGGGCTTAATATGAACGCCTCTTTGGTCTTCTCCGCTGTACCTCTCCAGTACCTCTCCAAGAATGTGGTCTGTGTGAGGCCCCTTCACAGTTTCAGCACAACTTAGAGTGACCAAGTTTAATACAATCTAGCAAAGTTAATATAGTTGGTATTCCCTTATTATATCAAAGTACAGTTTTAATACAATCTAACCCCCTTTATTTCAGCTTTTAACAACACCGTCTCGGCCTTCATTCAGTTCATGCTGCTCACGCCGTATTGTCATGATTCGCTCACCGTCTTTCGGCCCATCCTCCGGCAGCACCGTGGAGACTACTTTTCAAATCCTACATGAGCGTTGAAGACATTTCTGTAAACAGTGACGGAGAAATAAGACAGAATAGAACAAAAATGCATCTTTATTTTTGTCGTGCACAGCCAAAACGCCGTCCTCACCGGAGTCGTCCCTCGCTCTCTGGTCCGAAAACCAGTTCAAACACAATGAAAGTATGTCCGGAATGGTCACATCTCCGCGCAGAACCGTAAACAGGCCTCTCGACTCTATCTTCATGGCAGGGGATCTCGTCCTTTGTCCAGGCGAGGGTCAACACCTTACGGAACAGATTAGCCTCAGGCCGTGACTTTATGTAACCAAACACAATCAAAGACAACCTTCATTTGACTTACAATCCCAAGATGTCTACGCAAAGGGAAAAAAGCCCAGATCGAGAGAAAAGGGTGGTCGGGGTTTTACATGGTTTTGCAACTAAACCACCCACAGCTGTAATGAATCATTCCCTGTAAACTGCAGTTCAGGGGGCGTGTCCGTCAGAAAAGGGAAAAGCCATTAAAGCTGTGCAACTGGAACTTTTGGAGAGATAAAAATATTCCCCCAGAGCTGCTCTTCACTTCCACTTGTTTGTCTTCCAGAGTACAGCCGGGCGGAGGAGAGAATAGTAAGAAGGGACGCGTTTACCTGGAAGGAATTCTTTTCACAGCGAAACGGGCTCCTGTATTTACTCAGGATATGAAAATGATGAGGATAAGATAAAAGATCGGGCCACAAACGACACGGCGATGGCTTCGAATCTCATGTTTAGCACTTCCTTTTTTCACTTAGTCATGCCTTCTTATTATTATTTTGAGAACACGAGCTCGTACCTTCCGCTCCGTTATGTCCTGGACCTTTCATAATGATGGCACGCACCGCCGATAAGCCACGCCCCCACACCCGTGCTGATGTTGGCGTTCTCGCTCGTCTCCCGCTGCTTCCGACCTCATTAAAAGTTTGCGCACTTCTCCTCGCCGCTTGGTCCCTCCATCTGTCTCCTCCACCCTCCCTCCAGTCTGTCTCTGCTGCCCTTTGACCTTTGCGTACTTTGATAAATAACAATAATTGCATCCATCAGCTCAACGCGTAAACAGCGGCGTCTGCGAGGAGCGCGCTCAAGAGCAAATAATGAAGCGGCTCCGAGACGGCAGCTTGAAGTTTGCCTTTGTGCGTTTCTCTGTGGCAGCGAGGTGGAGGAGGTGGTAGAGGAGGTGGTGAGGGTGGTGGAGGAGGAGGAAGTGGAGGTGGTGGTGAAAGAGGAGGTGGTGGAGGAGGTGCAGGTGGAGGAAGTGGAGGTGAAGGTGGAGGAGGTGCAGGTGGAGGAAGTGGAGGTGGTGGTGAAGGAGGAGGTGGTAGAGGAGGTGCAGGTGGAGGAAGTGGAGGTGGTGGTGAAGGTGGAGGAGGTGCAGGTGGAGGAAGTGGAGGTGGTGGTGAAGGTGGAGGAGGTGCAGGTGGAGGAAGTGGAGGTGGTGGTGAAGGTGGAGGAGGTGCAGGTGGAGGAAGTGGAGGTGGTGGTGAAGGTGGAGGCGGTGCAGGTGGAGGAAGTGGAGGTGGTGGTGAAGGTGGAGGCGGTGCAGGTGGAGGAAGTGGAGGTGGTGGTGAAGGTGGAGGAGGTGCAGGTGGAGGAAGTGGAGGTGGTGGTGAAGGTGGAGGAGGTGCAGGTGGAGGAAGTGGTGGTGAAGGTGGAGGAGGTGCAGGTAGAGGTGGAGGAAGTGGTGGTGAAGGTGGAGGAGGTGCAGGTGGAGGAAGTGGAGGTGGCTGTGAAGGTGAAGGAGGTGGTGAAGGAGGTGAAGGGGTTGAAGGTGGAGGTGGTGGTGAAGGTGGAGGAGGTGGTGGGTTTCACAGAATGATTATCAGGATGAAAACAGCCAACATAAATCACAACCCTATGTGGGATCTGGGCCCCCCCCATGCCCCCCACCCACAGTCCCTGCCCCGCCCCTGCTGCATGCCCCACCTCTGCCCCGCCCCTGCTGCATGCCCCGCCTCTGCCCCGCCCCTGCTGCATGCCCCGCCTCTGCCCCACCCCTGCTGCATGCCCCGCCTCTGCTGCATGCCCCGCCTCTGCCCCGCCCCTCCTCCTGCTCTTCTGCAGAACAGATGGAGGCTCCAGAGAACACAACAAGCTGCAAATACTGATGCTTTATTTTGCATTTATGCTAAAAGTGAAACATATTCACGTTCCAAGGTTTATTTGTGTAGAGATAATAATGAAATGGTCTTATTTTCGTACTATTGACAGTCTTTTCAGCACACAATGTAATCAAATCCATACTGCTAATGACTCTCAGCACTGCACTAGGACCCCTGATGTAGACATTTGTAAGAACCACTTTATTATTCTATTCTCCCACTTTAATTAAAAAATGAACAGAGCAGAAACAAGCAGTGGAAGATGATGAATAATATTAAACACTCTCTTCCCCGTGTTTGGTTGCGCGCCGTCCTTTAAATACGTTGTTGAAGTTCAGCTGTTCTAACGTCACATTCGCCGTCGTCTCAAAGTCACGGCGGACGTCCCTTCGGCGCTTCGCTCCGGCGGGATCGTCCCGGTATCGCCGCGTCGTCCTCGCATTCTAAAAGTGAGGCGTGACATAAACACGGAGGTCCGCGTCCCGCCCCGACAGTGACCTCTGGAGTGGCGCTTGTTCCTGCGCAGTAGTCTGTGTAATAACTACAACAATGTCAAGCACTCGAGCCGCCCATCCCGAACCGCGTTACCCACAAGCCACTGCTCCCGGGCGACGCAGAGGGCCCGTAAAAAGAAAACAAAGTGCAGTCGGAGCGGACAGTAGCTGCATGCTGATCACCGGCAGGGCCTCGGGAGCCCGGCCGTGTGCCGGATATGTCCTTTGATTGACGGGTTGATTATCACAAGTCCTACAGTATATTACATTATATTACATTACATTAAATATATTATATTATATTATATTACATTATATTACATTATATTATATTATATTATATTACATTATTATATACATTACATTACATTATATTACATTATATTATATTATTATATTATATTGTATTACATTACATTACATTACTATATTATATTATAATACATTACATTACATTATATTACATTATTATATTATATTATATTACATTATTATATTATTATATTACATTATTATATTATATTATATTACATCTATCGACTTTACGTAGACTTTAACCTTCTACTCAAGTTAATCGCACCGAAAAACAACCCACAAAAGTAGTTTATTTTGCATTTTATTGTTATTTTTTTCTCGTTTGCTGTTTCTTTTATCAATGTTTCATTTTTTTCATTTTTTATATAAATATACGGAACACAAAACAACAAGACAGAACGACCAGAGAGTACAATGGAAAAAATTATACATACCTGCATAATTATATTTAAACATAGGTCCAAAGTCTGGTGATCTTTTGCATTTTTTAATATATATTTTGTAATGTTTTTTTTTTCCTTTTTAATTTTTTTCTTATGTGAATGAACAGAAAACAAAACAACAAGACAGAACGACCAGAGAGTACAATGGAAAAAATTATGCATACAAAAAAAAAGTCCAAAGTCTTGTGATATTTTGCATTTTTCTTTTTTTTTAATATTACATTTTATAAGTTTTTCAAATGTATAGAAAATAGAAAAGAATACAATGGGGAGAAAGGAAAAACAGGATCAGAAAGAGCAAAAGACAAAGACATCCATGAGAGAGAAACTAAAAGAAAGAAAAATCATGACAGTGCCGTTTGTCTCGTCTGCCGAGAGTACGTTCCAGAGGCGTCTGCTTATCGTGTCCACGGCAGGAGTCCTGAAGCCCGAGGTCATAGTTCAGAGGTCGAGTGGAGCGGTAATGTCACAAACTGTCCACAGCATCCTTAAAGTCACGTACGACAGGTTTGTACGATTCTCTAATGTTGACTTTATTCTGTGTATTTGTACCTGTTGTACGTATAAATTATAGTTTTACACCAATCGAGCAGGTATTTGTGGAGAAAAATATGTGGAAAATGACAGGGAGTGACATCACACCAGGGACAGGAAGTGACATCACACCAGGGACACTCATTCCAGTCAAAGTTTATGCGTAATTTATTTGACTCTCTAAATATGACTTCAAAAGAAAATCAAATAAAAGCAAAGTCAACAAAATAAAGCATATATTTTTATTTATTTGATGAGTTTTGGCCCAGTGTTTGCTGGGTAATTTCCCACTGTGATGTCATCAATAACAGGAAGTGAAATAATTAAACCTAAAAAATGTGCTATTTTGTGATGACATTTCCATCGTTTTTAGCTAAAGTCAAAATACATTTATCTTAACAGCGTTTTAGTTCGATGAGTCGCCCGACCTGTAGGGGGCGCTTTAACAGGACAGTCCCAGAAGACGCAATCGTGGTTTGTACCTGTGAGTAACGGACACTTAGACCCGATGTTACGAAAAAACGTGACGCAATCTTCCACCAAAACTATCTCCAAACATGGAAGTTGTTTCTTTTGCGTTTAGTGGATTTAACCGCGCCCGTCCCGACATATTCGCACCCCGCCTAGTCGGCATGAGCGAGATTCACACCAGGAATGCGCTTGTGTCGCCCGTCCAGTCGTGTACAATATGTATGACGTTCATAATAATAAGTTAAATACCACTGATGCCGCTAATACCACACACGACGGAACGGCCCACGGGACGACACATGGGACGACCCACGGGACGACACAATGGACGACCCACGGGACGACACAATGGGCGACCCACGGGACGACACAAGGGACGACCCACGGGACGACACAATGGACGACCCACGGGATGCTGGGACGCCGGAAAGAAGGAGCCGAGACGGAACCGAGACCAAGAGACTCCCGGCTTTGACAATCGTGCGATGTTTGGTGACGATCGTGCGGCGTACGTTGCGCAGCGCCATCTAGCGTCGCAAACGTCCCAATGCTAAACTATAACACTTTAACTTTTAGGCAGCGGAAATATTGACGAAGCCACAGTAGTAGTACCATCCGTATGAATATCCAAAGTACTGCGAAAGTATTTCAAAGTTGTGTGGACGGTTTTATGAATGGGTTGATTGATTAACATAATCAGATCCTTTTGGACGCGGGCGACTCTTGGATTGGACAAAACGGATGATTATTTTACGTAGAAATACAACCGTTCCGTGAAATGTTTGGGGAAATCCTTGAAATTTGCCAAGTCTTGAGAATAATGTGGTGACTTTAGTGTCAGGTCGCCAGGCTCACTCGCTCTTTCCTTTGTGGTCTGAATGTGAAGTGAACCGCTGCCTCTCAGAGCGCCTGATCCAGCACCGCAGCCCCCATCTCTCTCAGGGCCCCCGTCTCTCTCAGGGCCCCCGTCTCTCTCAGGGCCCCCGTCTCTCTCAGAGCGCCTGATCCAGCACTGCGGCCCCCCGTCTCTGACCCAATGTTTCCATGGAGATGAATGGTTTCTGTTTTCCTCCCTCAAAAATCCACATTTTAGTTTGGAAAAGACAAATCTCGTGTCGTACAATAAGATACAACTAAACTGTCGATAAATATCTGAGCTTCCTGCGGTCGACTTCTTCAGTTACAAAATAAATCCAGAGTTTCACTTCTGATGGGCCGGAATTCACAAAAAATGAGACAAACGGAGCCTAAAATCAAAGCCTGTGCAATATTCATACACAATAATGTCACATTCATGTGCAATACTCATGTGCAATAATGTCATATTCATGTGCAATACTCATGTGCAATAATGTCATATTTATGTGCAATACTCATACACAATAATGTCATATTCATGTGCAATACTCATACACAATAATGTCTTTGCATGTGCAATACTCATGTGCAATAATGTCATACTCATGTGCAATACTCATACACAATAATGTCATATACATGTGCAATACTCATGTGCAATAATGTCATATTCATGTGCAATACTCATGTGCAATAATATCATATTCACGCGCAATACTCAAACACAATAATGTCATATTCATGTGCAATACTCAAACACAATAATTTCATATTCATGTGCAATACTCATACACAATAATGTCATATCCATGTGCAATACTCATACACAATAATGTCATATTCATGTGCAATACTCATACACAATAATGTCATATTCATGTGCAATACTCATGTGCAATAATGTCATATTCACGTGCAATACTCATGTGAAATAATGTCATATTCATGTGTAATACTCATACACAATAATGTCATATTCATGTGCAAAACTCATACACAATAATGTCATACTCATGTGCAATACTCATACACAATAATGTCATATTCATGTGCAATACTCATACACAATAATGTCATATTCATGTGCAATACTCATGTGCAATAATGTCATACTCATGTGCAATACTCATGTGCAATAATGTCATATTCATGTGCAATACTCATACACAATAATGTCATATTCATGTGCAATACTCATACACAATAATGTCATATTCATGTGCAATACTCATGTGCAATAATGTCATATTCACGTGCAATACTCATGTGCAATAATGTCATATTCACGTGCAATACTCATGTGCAATAATGTCATATTCATGTGTAATACTCATACACAATAATGTCATATTCATGTGCAAAACTCATACACAATAATGTCATATTCATGTGCAATACTCATGTGCAATAATGTCATACTCATGTGCAATACTCATGTGCAATAATGTCATATTCATGTGCAATACTCATACACAATAATGTCATATGCATGTGCAATACTCATGTGCAATAATGTCATACTCATGTGCAATACTCATGTGCAATAATATCATATTCATGTGCAATACTCATATGCAATAATATCATATTCACGCGCAATACTCAAACACAATAATGTCATATTCATGTGCAATACTCAAACACAATAATTTCATATTCATGTGCAATACTCAAACACAATAATGTCATATTCATGTGCAATGCTCATACACAATAATGTCATATCCATGTGCAATACTCATACACAATAATGTCATATTCATGTGCAATACTCATACACAATAATGTCATATTCATGTGCAATACTCATGTGCAATAATGTCATATTCACGTGCAATACTCATGTGCAATAATGTCATATTCACGTGCAATACTCATGTGCAATAATGTCATATTCACGTGCAATACTCATGTGCAATAATGTCATATCCATGTGCAATACTCATACACAATAATGTCATATTCATGTGCAATACTCATACACAATAATGTCATATTCACGTGCAATACTCATGTGCAATAATGTCATATTCACGTGCAATACTCATGTGCAATAATGTCATATTCATGTGCAAAACTCATACACAATAATGTCATACTCATGTGCAATACTCATACACAATAATGTCATATTCATGTTTAATACTCATACACAATAATATCATATTCATGTGCAATACTCATGTGCAATAATGTCATACTCATGTGCAATACTCATGTGCAATAATGTCATATTCATGTGCAATACTCATACACAATAATGTCATATTCATGTGCAATATTCATATGCAATAATGTCATATTCATGTGCAATACTCATGTGCAATAATGTCATATTCATGTGCAATACTCATGTGCAATAATTTCATACTCATGTGCAATACTCATACACAATAATGTCATACTCATGTGCAATACTCATACACAATAATGTCATATTCATGTGCAATACTCAAACACAATAATGTCATATTCATGTGCAATGCTCATACACAATAATGTCATATTCATGTGCAATACTAATACACAATAATGTCATATTCATGTGCAATACTCATACACAATAATGTCATATTCATGTGCAATACTCATGTGCAATAATGTCATATTCATGTGCAATACTCATGTGTAATAATGTTATATTCATGTGCAATACTCATACACAATAATATCATATTCATGTGCAATACTCATGCGCAATAATGTCATATTCATGTGCAATACTCATACACAATAATGTCATATTCATGTGCAATACTCATGTGCAATAATGTCATACTCATGTGCAATACTCATACACAATAATGTCATATTCATGTGCAATACTCATGTGCAATAATGTCATATTCATGTGCAATACTCATACACAATAATGTCATATTCATGTGCAATACTCATGTGCAATAATGTCATATTCATGTGCAATACTCATATGCAATAATGTCATATTCATGTGCAATACTCATGTGCAATACTGTCATATTCATGTGCAATACTCATACGCAAGCGTGTCCACATTTCCGTCCCCACAGCAGCTTCCTCTGCCCTCTCCTGACCGACGCTCCTACGCTTCATTTGCTCTTCCTTCCACAAAACTCCAATAAGCTCCAGTGGTAAGATATATACATATTCTGTGGATCCATAAGGCTGAATGTGCCTCCCCTGAACAGTTCTAATGGGCTGCAGAAGTGACAGAGTGCAGTACAGAGACTTAACCCTTATGTGAAGCTAAAAACAGACTTTCTATTTCGCTCTGTTTACCACCTTCAGAGATCACGGCGCGGAAAGTGTGGAACTGCAAACTCATTCCTTCTGAAAAGTCAGCTCGGCCTGAAGTCACCGAGAAGTGCACTCGTCTTTCCACCGGGGAAATATGTCTAAAGGTTTTTCTGAAAAGTTGCACTTGAAAGTACACGTTTTCGCGCATCCGGAGACCGTTTTCTCATCGATCGTCACATTGTGAGGTCTGCAAAAGGAGACGCGTGTCCGAAAGCGTTACCCAAAGCGAAGACTCCGATTGCGGAAGGCGGCGAGCTGATCTGCATTCTGCCGCGCCCAGTTTGATCGATGAAGGCGGCGTGGCGATCGTGAACCTGCTGCATCAGGTGTCGCCGCGTTTCCGAACGCACCACGCGAGATTAATGACCCGTGAACGCAACGAGCGCTATCGATCGAGAGAGAAGAGACGAACATGGCGACGGGTCAAAGTGTCGGATGGTCGCTGGCGGAAAAGCGGGTTCTGGTGAAGGCTCTTTGGCTCAGGGGGCGATTTTCCCCAAAACGAGAGGCCCCCAAATGAAACTGAAGCGGTTCCTGAGCCTCTGGAGGCTTTGTGGAGCTGAGACTCTGCGGTTTTGGACTCTAAAGTCTCTTTTCCTCTCAACATAAATAGAAACAAGCTCTGCTCAGAGGAAATCAGAGTTTATATTACACCTGGATTTTCTTTGTTAAATCTATGAATGAAGCTGGTTTCAGGAGCGATCGGCTGATTGAAACTAAAATGAGCCTCTGTTGGGTTTTGACTATTGTTTTTTAAAAGCTGAAAGTAAATTTACTCATAATGAGTTTGAGGGACTTGTAAAAAAGCAAAAATGTCCAGGCGGAATCCATCTAAAAGTTCTATTCATCTTTTATTTCATTTTAGGCTATTTTTTTTATTTGTGGGTTTGAAGAACAAACTGAACCCGATGCTTCCCAGAATGATTGATTAAAATGGAAATAAGAGCGTTAGAGCTTTTCTTTCTTTATACCATTTTGTCCACATCTTATGAACTTGATCTGCTGGACATACAAATAAAGCTCTGACTAACTCCTCAGCACAAGGGTTAAAGGACTTAGCATTGAATCATAAGCAGATCCTCATTTCAAATTCTGTTCTTTGTAACTCGTGATATTGATGTTGAACTGCTTATTAATAGAAACAGGTCCATTGACTTCCTGTTCAGAGCTGATAAGCCCCGCCTCTTCCTCTGACGGCGGGTTTACGAGTTTCTGTTGTTGAAAAGTGTCTGCGTCGCTGGTGGTGCGGTGGTTAAGAGCACTGTGGGTAAACTTCCAGCTCTGGAGCATTTGCTGAATGTCTCCCCTCTCTCACGCTGCAACTGTCCAGTCGGATAAAGACTTTGAGCCAGAAAAAACATTAAAAGGAAAATTATGATAAAATGTTGACATTTTACAAGCCGACATGTGTCTAGGAGTTTCTTAATTTTTCAAATGATTGCGACTAAGTACAGGGATATGGGCGGGGCTAGGGGGTGGGTGCTCGAGAGTGAGTGAGCCAAACCAGGTCGCTATCGAAAAGCGCCCCCCTACAGGTTGGACGACTCATTGAACTAAAATGCAGTTAAATTCTATATATTTGAAGGCCGTGGCTGGAGAGCCGCGGCGCGGTCAACTGGCCACGCAGTTTCAGGGACCGCGGCATTTCCCTTATAGCCCGTTATAGCCTCATGGCTAACCCTAACCTTAACCCTAACCCTAACCCTAACCTTAACCTTAACCCTAACCCTCACCCTCACCTTCACCCTCACCCTCACCCTCACCTTAACCCTAACCTTAACCTTAACCCTAACCCTAACCCTAACCCTAACCTTAACCTTAACCTTAACCTTAACCTTAACCTTAACCCTAACCTTAACCCTAACCCTAACCCTAACCTTAACCCTAACCTTAACCTTAACCTTAACCCTAACCCTAACCCTAACCCTAACCTTAACCCTAACCCTAACCCTAACCCTAACCTTAACCCTAACCCTTAACCTTAACCCTAACCCTAACCCTAACCTTAACCTTAACCTTAACCCTAACCCTAACCTTAACCCTAACCCTCACCTTAACCTTAACCTTAACATAAACCGGTCTAAAACGGCGCTAAAACGCGGTCAAATAGCCGCGCATTTTCAGGAGCGCGCGGCCGGCACAAAAATAACATGGCAGTTTCGGCCGCGCGTCGCGGCTCTGCAGACACTCCCATATTTGAAATGTTGCAAAAAATTATAAAACATTTTTTATCCCAGAATAGCAATTTTTTTTAGCTTTATAATTTCACTTCCTGTTTGTAATTGACAACATCACACTAGGAAATTACTTAATTAATGACTTTAGTTTTTTTAATTAATGTTTAGCGAGTCAAAAAAGTAATATATTTTGTGTTTATGCATAAACTGGAACATGTGATCCTGGTGTGATGTCACTTCCTGTCATTTTCTACAGATTTTTCAACGTTTTCTCTGATAATACCTGCTCAATTGGTGTAAAACAATGATTTATATTATATTTTATTTCTGACTGTATCGTAATTGAATTTTGAATTATGATTTAATATGTACACTCTCCTTAACCGTAAAAACAAGTATTTTGCGAGTCCAAATCCCCTGGCAGCCAAAAGAAGGAGCGAAGTACCAGACGAAACACAAATGGAATATTGTCAAGTACTCTCTGCAGCTTTGTAATATGCAAATGTGCAATTCAGCCGATTTCAATGAAAAGACAAAACCCACTCCATTCCATGAATCCATGAATACATGAATACGTAAATGGGACGTCCTTCTCTTCTCGCTCCCTCCTAATTTTCTGTTCTTTCATGAATTAGTTAATGCCGACTGAATTCCAGGAACTGTAGCGTCCCTCGTGCAGCTTCCATTCATAATTAGTCATCACAGAGATGTTCAAACGGAAACGATGAGTGCGTCCTCCACCGTCAGAGATCGGAGTTTAGTCCACGCTCTTTCGTCTCCGCCGCCCTTGTTGTTTTGTTGCGATTGTGTTTTGTTGTCCGTCGTCAGCGAAAAGGGCGGAGCCGGGATTAGAGCCGGGTGCAGAGAAGGCGGGGAAACGTAAAGGACATGAATTACGATGAAAAAAAACGACATTTCATCGTCTTTTTCGAGTCGCGCACCGGCTCGCCGAGGCCCGGAGCGTACCGTGGGACATAACTAGTTTTACCTATGAACCTCGGGTGAAATGTAGTAATTACGAGCGTCCCATGTGAATCATCCATGTCTGTGAACAGCAGAGGGCGCTACACTGGAGTTTAACCGGCTTAAAACTAGCTTGTACTCTTTGTAGCGGTCCAAAATTATTACTCACTTTCTCACGTATTCCAGGGCTCCTAATTATTCACATTATTCCAAAACAAAAGCTTTTCACAATGTTCATAACCCGGAGCGAGTTTTGCTGTTGTTGTAAAGCAAACAGCTAGCACGCTAACTGCGCACTTCTTAGTTTTTCTGTAGGATAAAACACGATCATTAGATGTAAAACGCACTTTGTGGTCTCATTTTGACTTGAATAGTTGCTTTTACGATACATCTGTGCTGGAGCAGGACAAATTGTGCCAAACACGTGGAAAAAGGTTCAGGCACAGAAATAGATGAAACGCTAGAGACATGGAATAGTTCATGTCAATTTTCATTCTGTTTGTCAGTCAGTTGATTTCCGGAATAAAGTCCATCTTCTGCTTATCCAGGGCCGGGTCGCGGGGCATGCAGGGACTCCCAAACTTCCCTCCCCCCAGACACTTCCTCCAGGCCCTGTACTGCTTCGCTTCAGAGATCTGTTGAGCTTGAGCATTGGCAAGCAGGTATGGCTTCCCAATCACCCGTCTCCAGGTGTCTCTGTTGTTGCCCACTTGGGTGCTGGAGTCCCCCAGTAGAACAGAGTCCTCGGGTGGTGCACTGTCACAGACTCGTCCAGTCAGTCTCTCTCTCTCTTGAGGCGATGGGTTCCAGAGCCCAAACTGTGTAGGTGGAGGTGAGGTCTAAGTCTAGGCGGGAATGCTCAACCTCCCGCACAAGCTAATCCAGGCTGGTCCGACCCGTCTCCTAGGACCTGTTTGCTTCGGGTGACCCTTCCAGGGGCTCTGGGGACATGGATCGTTCGGGCGTCAAACCCCTCCAACACATTAAGAGGGCTGGAATAAAGTCTGCAGAAAAATCCTGTGGGAAAAACTAAACAAAAAGCCAGTTGTGAGGTAATTTAAAGTTTCCAGACGTCCCAAGGTAAAACTAATCCTGTGTGAATAGAGCACAGGTTATACATGAATCAACACTGTCCCTCTGCATCTCCACAGTCATACATCACAGCTCCATGTGAGAGGGAAGGAGAACCACTCCGACACAGAGAAGGAGGAAGGAAGAGAGAGACAGGGAAGGTCCAGCTTTGAACACAAAGATGGCAGATTTGTATTGGTCTATTACTACTATTACTGGAAGTGTGTTCACTTTTATGAATATACATGAAAAAGTAAAAGCAAACAAAGCACCGCAGACTATTTTGGACTTTTTCATCCAACTTGATTTTAAGACTTTGTATTTGGGCCTCGGGGCCCCTGCCGTGGATCCTACTTAAAGAGGTGATGAGGATCAGGGACTGACAGTGTCATTGGACAAATGGAAGGACTCACATTTGAGTGACTAAATGGGACTTTCACATTTAACTTTTCCCTCTTTTGATCCTCTCTCTGCATCATGTGTTATGTTCTTTTTTGTTCAGTTTCAAGCATTTTGAAATAAAAAAAAAAACAAGTAATTGATCTTAGGTAAAAGGTCAAATTAAATCCCAGGCAAAAGAACACACATGTATTAGTTTTTGTACATTAAAAATGTGCCTCTTTTAATGTCGTATTTTTTCCTAAAAAATCATTTTCTTTGTTTTTAGTTTTGAAAAAAAGAAAAGAAAAAAATATATTTTAATCAATACAAAATACATGACAAATAAAAGATAAAAGTATATAATACTAATACAATTTATAATTTGTCTTTCTTTTGTTTACAATTATCTATTGTTATTGATCTTTTTCATAGAACAGCATATGTTCAATTATGCAAATGTCTATAAATGCCATGGAACAGAATAGAAAACAACAACAAAATAAATCAAACAGAATAAAAAAAACACTAAGAGGATTCATGTAATGACAAGTTTCCAGCTCAGATGTTACACATTTATGGTTTCATAAATCCATAAATGATTCCAATGTACAATTAAATATCCTCAGATTTCCCTTAATCAAGTGCCTTATTTCCTCGAATTGCAAACGCTTCATTATGTCTTCATTCAAACTGAATGACCAGGGTGTGTGTTTTGTCTCTGGTCCGTCTGGTCCAGACGGTTCAGAGTGCCAGGGCGATCAGTGAATCCCCGTTAACCGTGACCTCCTTCAAACGCTGCTGCTTTCTCACACTCTCGTCCCCCGCACGGGGTCTGCAACAAGCACCGCTGAGTTTAGCTTTTCTGAGGGGCCAGAGAGGAGCCTGCTGACACTGAGAACAGATAAGCTTCTTACAGGGGCCATTTGACTTGATGCCAGGCCGGGGGTCTCCAGGTGCATGTGAATTGGCTCTGGTCACTGGTCGGAGCTGCGGAGGAGGCTGACGGCCGGAACCACTTTGATAAGCAGCCGGGCCGCCGCGCGCGTGTTGAGATACTGCAGCGTTAGCTTGGCCGCCGCTAGCCCCTCTATTGGTCCGTGTTCCCTCACCCTGGTGCGGATCTCTGCAGGGAACGCTCTGCCACCGATCTGCCCCCGATCTGCCCACAATCTGCCCCCGATCTGCCCCCGATCTGCCCCTTCAGTGCTGCTCCGGCCGAACCCACCGCCGGTAGAGTCCCATTAATGGGTGGTAGGTCTCAGATGGGTGGAACTGCCACATGGACCGGAAAAAGCAAAAAAACTTACCAGAAAAAAATGGATGAGCGACGATCAAGGACTGAACTTATTATTATAAACATTCACAAATTAGAAAAAATTACAGTCAGAGTTAATTTGAAAGGGGACAAATGTGTGGGACTGTGGGCTGAATGGGACTCTTGATTTGAATTCTAAATGCCTCAATTTCCTTTCACTATCTGTTCATGATCTCTCTCTCTGGACAGGTTCTGTTCTGTTATGTTTGTTTTAATTAGTAAAAAACTGAAAAGTTGTTTCTAAAGCCTGAATGACTTCTTCTGTAATAAGCTGCACTACTCCTGAATGGTTAAGTTGTCCACCCGGAGCTCCTTTACAAGCGCCGTGCATTTTACCTACAGATAATCAGACAGCGTGGGGCGTTTGCGGAGGACTGAAGTGAATATGTGAACATCACGACTCGTATTCCACCAGAGATCAGCGGGGAGCAAAATAATGAGGCGTCTATTGCCCTCTCTCTCAGTTTCTGGCTCTTCGGGGCAGTTAAATGCACCGGCCCCACACGATCCATTCGCGAGATTTCATTTGTTTTATTCCGTTTGCTTTATAAAACGCACCAATCCGATCGCAACCATTCAATTTTTGGACGCTGAAGATCCACCCGGCGTTCTCAACCCCGCGCACGTAGCCGACTCGCCCCCTCTTGACATTCCCCATCCTCTCGCCAGCCCGTTGCCGTCTTCCCCCGGGGAACAATTAGGCTATTCGTCTGCAAAATTCAATAACGCACACATACTCGCAGATACACACACACGGAGCTATCATCAAACTCGAATTACACCCACCATTAACCCTGCAACACGCCCCGCTCCCGATCAATACACGTCCACGGTCTCGCGCACGCCGGCCTCCCCCTCCCACTCAGTAACGACCGCCCGTTATTAACTATTGTGTCTCGGCGTGTTTGTCGGCGCTGTGTGCGGGCGGGCCCCACATCTGGCGCGAGCAGCTGTTCTGTTCATTCATGGACCAGTGGCTTATAAATACCCCGACGTCTGAGAATATTTATTCATTCTGTTTACAATGGAGCTGGTTTGGAACTAGGAATGTAGCGATTATAATGGAGGTGGCGCGGTGGAAGACAGCAGCGGCGTGTGGTTGTGTTGTAGCTCAGTCAGGTGTGTCGTTGTATCATCGGTTGTGATTTTGACAGCAGTTTAGGTGATTTAAACGATGCAAAAATCTACTTTTTAGGCACTTTTAATCATATTGTGATCGCGCTCTTTGAAGTGATTGATGTGTGTTTGCGTAATCTTTATTCTCCCGTGGACAAGATGGCCCCAGTTTCACCCCTGATACACGCCCACTGCCTGTACTTAGCTTAGCCACGTTTCCATGGGAGCTGTGCGGCCCTTTGGTGTTTTCCACTGGGAAGTGTAACCGTACTGCACCGTTTGAGGGGTCCGATGGAGGCCGTGAGAGGTATTAGCTTCCAGGGGGCGCTGGTTCACTTTTGGCCCCGGGTGTAACAGGCAGAAGTCTTCCCAGTGCCTGGAATATACCCGGGGTTTACGTGGGCCAGGCTCGATTATATCCAGGTACATCTTGGCTTTTTGGGTTATCATGAAAAAACGAATATTACAGTGAACACTTTAATGAAAACAGAAATAACATGAGGTAAACATGGGGGATGATAAACAGAGTGATAAACAAGAAGGTTAAACGTGCTTCTCCAAACGAGCAGAAACGATCGAAATGCTTCCAGGTCTCTCCAGGACCCTCCACCAGTAAAGTTACACAGTGCACTTTTGACATTGACTCTTTTAACAGACTCATGCTTGAGACTCTGATAAATTCTTTCTTTCTTCGAATTAAGTCTGTCATAAAATATTTTCAACAACAAACTCAAAATCAATAATAAAACAACAGAACAATCAATTACATTCGGTTTGGTCCACGGCTCTTTGGGGAAACTATTCAGCCTATTCAAACTGGAAACTTTGACTTAACTTTACCCGTATACAGAATATTACGAAGCGCTTGAATTGGCGTCTGAAAGTGTGAGTTTGAGTGTTTAAAAATCCCTGTGGTATTAAAATAGTTTGTGCATGTGGCGCGCTGCAGTTTATTTCCCCGGGCTTCCTTGTTAAATCCTTCTACACAGCACCACTCCGCTTAATGGTGTGTGGGACGTTCTCCTCGGGACCGGACTGTTTACACACAGTCACTGAAGAAGAGAGAGCTCTGACATGATTGGTCCAAATGAGCTGTATTTTAGGAGACCGCGAATACTTCTGGACACTATTTTTGAGAGTTTCAAGGGGCAATTGGGTGTAATGACACAGTGAAAGCAGAACGTTATGGAAAATCGGGTTTTAAACTGTAATGACTGAAAGCACACGCGGCAAAGGTATCGTAGACCTCTTCCAGAGCTTCATGATATGTAAACGAGAGACTAATTTGAGGACAGAACCCATTGCTGTCCTTGGTTTAAGCCGGATCTGTGCCAACCTAAACCGATATTGTGGACTTTTCCATCCATTGCATTGTCAAAACTAGACTAGGACACCTCTAGATCCAACATTAATAACACATCATGTTGATCCAGGTGCATATCAGTCACTGAATTTGGAAGGTGGACACAATAATCACACGACCGACGCAGATCATTGAAAACCCACATGATTCAACTAACACTGTGTCTGATTTTACAAACAGAACGTTAGAGAATCAAACAACGATACAGACGTCGGTCAATGACAGAGAAGCAGATTAACCAACGTTCAGGGAATTTAAAGCAAATGGATGACCGTCCTAGAGCATCGTTCTCGTCATCCTTCATCGACATCGTTCTCTGCAAGGAAAAAGCACAGAAAAAACCCAGTGGAAAGATAGTATAAACCTGGAGGAGAACCACAATGAAGGGATCCCATGACTGGACGGTCTGTAGATGGTCCAGGATGGAGGGATAACGGGACGGAGGCTCATCTAGTGTAGCAGAGGTCATCCTGGCAGTTTGAGGAGCCCAATGAGAACCGAAGTGATTAACAAAGAATCTCATCAATTAATGGTTAAAGTTAAGGTATACTTGCACTTGTTTAATTCCTTGTGAGGGAACTGTGTCATATTTGACCCGTCGTTCAACCTGTCAGTAGCAGAGAGCGGCTGCCGTAAAGCGCTGACGGATCCATCTGCGAGTCTTGGTCAGGATCTCAACCGGAGGTCTTGGGGGTTTCCAAGCAGCAACGTTCACAGGAATTAGACAAGTGGATAACTGTCCCAGAGCATTGTTCTCGTCATCCTTCGTCGTCATCATTCTTCGCAAGGACAAAGTACAAAAAAACTGTGGAAAAAAGTATAAACCTGAAGAAGAACCACAATGAAGAGATCCCATGACTGGACGGTCTGTAGATGGTCCAGGACGGATGGGATAGAGGCTCATCTAGTGTAGCAGAGGTCATTCTGGCAGTTTTGAAGAGCCCAATGAGAACCCAAGTGATGAACCAAGAAAACAGAATCCCATAAATTAGTAGACAAGGTTAAAGAAATGTGTCGCATGTGCCCGTCGTTCAACCTGTCTGTAGCAGAGAGCGGCTGCCGTAAAACGCTTACGGATCCAGATCTTGAGCTAGTCTTGGTCAGGATCTTGACCAGAGGATCTTACGTTGCATGTTTGGGGGTTTCCAAGCAACAACGTTCACAGGAATTAAGCAAATGGATAAATGTCCCAGAGCTTCCCCTTGTCATAAGACCCATGTTCTTGACCCTGAATCCCCTTTTCCTACGTGTGCAAAGAAGACCAAATCTCACTGTTCAGGTGGGCCAACCAATAACTCGGCCCAGAGATTGTGTGCACGTATGAATAGGTCAAGCAGGTTAAGTATCGACTAGTCCAACAAGTGTTTAGAGTCAGTTTGTAGAACATGTAAAACGTTTATTTAGCATAGAGTTAAAATAACCTTCTAAATCGGACCACAACAACGCAGCTAAATAACAGCAGAGACAGTCAAGAGAGTCTTTGGTGAGTTTTGGATGCATTTTTTGTCATATCCTACTGACTACTGCCGATTTTGTATGTGTATATTTTTTTTGTCTCCCATCCGAGTTCTAACCAAGCGCAACTCTGCAAAGCGTCTGCAGGCACAAGCACTTCTTAAGGCTCGTCTCGTGGAACTGCAGTTATCTCTGTCTTTATAAGGAAATATTAAACCAAACGCTGCGGGTGAAACCAACTGTGAGATTAAGGCAGCCCCCAAATGACTGGAGAGCTCTAATTAAACAGTGCGCTTTGCTCCTCCAAATGCTCGAGTGCGTTTGTTACATCACATTATTTCAACAGAGGCCAAGACTGAGGCGCAACGTAGACTTTTGGGGTAAATTTTGGCACTTAGACGCTGACAAGTTTGACGAGAATGAGGACAAATATTATGCATTATTTTTATTGTAACAGCCTTTAAACATTCTCTTGAGTACCTCTAGTTTGGCATCTCATGACAAAGTGTTCTAAAACATAACAAACAAAATTACATTTGGACCTCAGCTGTTTACCTCGGGACTAGCTTGGATTTCAATGTTTCAAGCCGGCCTCGCACTTCTCAAATGTCATCATTAACGAGCTTCAGAACAGAGTGTTTTTGCTGGCCTTCTGGTGGTCACAAGAGTCTCTAAAAGCACAGTAGGAGGTAGAGCCTTCTGGTGGTCACAAGAGTCTCTAAAAGCACAGTAGGAGGTAGAGCCTTCTGGTGGTCACAAGAGTCTCTAAAAGCACAGTAGGAGGTAGAGCCTTCTGGTGGTCCCAAGAGTCTCTAAAAGCACAATAGGAGGTAGAGCCTTCTGGTGGTCCCAAGAGTCTCTAAAAGCACAGTAGGAGGTAGAGCCTTCTGGTAGTCCCAAGAGTCTCTAAAAGCACAGTAGGAGGTAGAGCCTTCTGGTGGTCCCAAGAGTCTCTAAAAGCACAGTAGGAGGTAGAGCCTTCTGGTGGTCCCAAGAGTCTCTAAAAGCACAGTAGGAGGTAGAGCCTTCTGGTGGTCCCAAGAGTCTCTAAAAGCACAGTAGGAGGTAGAGCCTTCTGGTGGTCCCAAGAGTCTCTAAAAGCACAGTAGGAGGTAGAGCTCCTGTCCATGTTAAAGAGGCCGACACAGTCTCTTCATTTAAGTCCAGACTTAAAACGTTCCTCTTTGAAATGTCTTATGGTCAGGCCAGTGAGGAACAGAAATATAAAGCTACAGTCTCAGCTTCGCTGCCCTAGGAGCAACTATGGGGAAAGTTTCATCATTCTGACTGATGCTAGTAGATGGTGTGCTAACTCTAAATTAAACTGAGATAAATCCTGACTGATAGAAAACAATGCTTTCAATACATAATGTACATTATTTTCATTTCTAAAACATGCACTCGAAATCGGATCATTATTAGATTCTGATAATGAGTTAGAAGATAAATAAAAGGATATGTGAACAGCAAAATCATATTTTGTGGGTCACCCACAATTTAAATAATCTTAAAGTTCCAGAAATCAGAGAGAAACCAGGATTTGTTTTTGCTATGCAACTGGGGTGTTTACACTTTTTCAGCTCGCAAGCTACTTTTAAATTCAGCAAAGCCCGAAGCGCTGTCTATATTTATATTATTGAAACATAATTAGGACATAGAAATGCAGTATATTTTATTAAATAGAGGGCAAATAACTCAAATTGCTTATCATATACAATACTTCCTTATCATATACAATACTTGCTTATCATATACAATACTTGCTTATCATATACAAAACAATGAATAAATAAAATATAGTGGACTCATATCCGTCATTGGTGAGCTCCATGGTAACGCTGAGTGGAGGGTTTTTTGAGAATTTAAAACAGTTGCTTTCCTTTGGGTCCTGCTGCCACATTCATGAAGAGGTCATAAACTGTACTTCACTGAATTCTGGCTTGTGCTTTACTTTTGCCGGTGAGAAATCGTGAACGGACAGGACAGTTATGCCGGACAGTGAATTCATTTAACTCAATCAGGGCTTTGGGATCGACCGGACTGTGTCTGAGATCGGCCGGTGAATCGCGGCCTCGCATTTATTCAGTTACAGGTGTCATGATGCTTACAGTTTTTTACGATTGAATAAACACTCAAATCTAAAGTTTTGCCCAATTATCAAAACCTTACACTCAAGGAGCAAAACTCGGCCTCAGATCTGCTCCACTGTAACACAATACAGTTCACACTTTGTGCTAAACAACACACACAGTGATTTACAACACTGAACACACTTGTGCATTTACACACAGAAGTTTATCAAGATGTCACTTCTTTGCAATTCTAAAGCACTGACTGTCAAATGACCACACCCATGTGCCAAATGACCACACCCATGTGCCAATTGACCACACCCATGTGCCAAATGACCACACCCATGTGCCAATTGACCACACCCATGTGCCAATTGACCACAACCATGTGCCAAATGACCACACCCATGACCACATCCATGTGCCAAATGACCACACCCATGTGCCAATCCATTAAACACTGTCATCAGGCGCACAAACACAAGATCGCTTAATTGTAGAAACACCAATCAGGTTTAAGCACTATAAAAATGCAGCAAGTGAGTTCACCAAACTGAACCAACATGGAAGGAAGAGGAAGAGGAAGAGTGTGGATGAGAAGGAGGAGGCAGAGGCCGTGCCAGAGGTGGAGGTGGAGGTAGAGGAAGAGGAAGAGGAAGAGGAAGAGGAAGAGGAAGAGGAAGAGGAAGAGGAAGACTTCAAGCAGAAGGAGGAGGAGGAGGAGTTTGGGAGGGTTCTTTTTTGTACTGGATAAAATGTAATGTTCATGAAAACTGGGATTTTTTTTCTTTTCCGCCATGTTGGCTTGAGTATATGGGAAAAAATAAATGACGTTGTCAACAGCATTAGTCTTGTGTCATGTGTGGTGTCTACAGTCAAGCACACAAGTGTGTGTAGTGTTCACTGTGTGTATGGTTTTGCACAAAGTGTGAACAAACGTTGTGTTACAGTTGTGCAAATCCGAGCCATGTTTTACAAATTCACTGTGTACTTCACCAACACGACTCTGTGCACTTAGAAGCAGGATTAGCCAAAAGTGTTTAAGGTTTTCCACAGCAGTGTGTAACTGGTGTGTAACTGGTGTGTAACTGGTGTGTAACTGATGTGTAACTGGTGTGTAACTGGTATGTATCTGGTGTGTAACTGGTGTGTAACTGGTGTGTAACTGATGTGTAACTGGTGTGTAACTGATGTGTAACTGGTGTGTAACTGGTGTGTAACTGGTGTGTAACTGATGTGTAACTGGTGTGTAACTGGTATGTATCTGGTGTGTAACTGGTGTGTAACTGGTGTGTAACTGATGTGTAACTGGTGTGTAACTGATGTGTAACTGGTGTGTAACTGGCGTGTAACTGATGTGTAACTGGTATGTAACTGGTGTGTAAGTGGTGTGTAACTGGTGTGTAACTGGTGTGTAACTGATGTGTAACTGATGTGTAACTGGTGTGTAACTGGTGTGTAACTGGTGTGTAACTGATGTGTAACTGGTGTGTAACTGGTATGTATCTGGTGTGTAACTGGCGTGTAACTGATGTGTAACTGGTGTGTAACTGATGTGTAACTGGTGTGTAACTGGTGTGTAACTGGTGTGTAACTGATGTGTAACTGGTGTGTAACTGGTATGTAACTGGTGTGTAACTGATGTGTAACTGGTGTGTATCTGGTGTGTAACTGGTGTGTAACTGGTGTGTAACTGGTGTGTAACTGGTGTGTAACTGATGTGTAACTGGTGTGTAACTGGTATGTAACTGGTGTGTAACTGATGTGTAACTGGTGTGTATCTGGTGTGTAACTGATGTGTAACTGGTATGTAACTGGTGTGTAACTGGTGTGTAACTGATGTGTAACTGGTATGTAACTGGTGTGTAACTGGTGTGTAACTGGTGTGTAACTGGTATGTAACTGGTGTGTAAGTGGTGTGTAACTGATGTGTAACTGATGTGTAACTGGTGTGTAACTGGTGTGTAACTGGTGTGTAACTGGTGTGTAACTGATGTGTAACTGGTGTGTAACTGGTGTGTAACTGGTATGTAACTGGTTTGTAACTGGTGTGTATCTGGTGTGTAACTGGTGTGTAACTGGTGTGTAACTGATGTGTAACTGGTGTGTAACTGGTGTGTAACTGGTGTGTAACTGGTGTGTAACTGATGTGTAACTGGTGTGTAACTGGTGTGTAACTGATGTGTAACTGATGTGTAACTGGTGTGTAACTGATGTGTAACTGGTGTGTAACTGGAGTGTAACTGATGTGTAACTGATGTGTAACTGGTGTGTAACTGATGTGTAACTGGTGTGTAACTGGTGTGTAACTGATGTGTAACTGATGTGTAACTGGTGTGTAACTGGTGTGTAACTGGTGTGTAACTGATGTGTAACTGGTGTGTAACTGGTGTGTAACTGGTGCAAACATGGTTAAGTCTTATGCAACGTGTGTGTTTCATATGGTTAGAAAATATGGTTTTGATCATTTAGTGTACAGTTTTACAGGAGTGTTTCATTTTGCAAAGGAGAAAAGGTGTTTTGATAATTGGGTTTGTGGTTGTGCTAATTGTGTGTAGGGTTTTGCTAAATAAAACAAAACCATCAAAATTGTGTTTATTCAATCGTAAAAAACTGTAAATACGCCTTGAAACAGTGCAACCTCCACCTCATCATCAGAAAGTCCCTCACGGCTCCAGCGTGTCGGAGGTATTTTCCAGCCTCTGGTTTGTGTCCAGAGCAGTGAGCGCCGCCTCCTCCTGCGCGAGTGGAACCTGTGATCGCCGCCTCCTCCTGCGCGAGTGGAACCTGTGAGCGCCGCCTCCTCCTGCGCGAGTGGAACCTGTGAGCGCCGCCTCCTCCTGCGCGAGTGGAACCTGTGATCGCCGCCCACACACTCCAGACTAATTGGGTGTGTGAAGCCAAGAGACTCGTTGTGGACTGATGAATGTGATTTCCTCAATGCCAATTAAACAGCAATTACATAAATGAACTACTTCAGGCAACTCTGGTCTGAAGAGGCCACCAGCTTTCTTTACAGAGGAGTTTTGTGATCGACAGAAGACATGATGGAAAAACGAAACAATTTAAAATAATGTAGAGTATAGAAAAAGTTAAAATGTCTTTAATCCTTTGCCAGAACCTCAGCTCTGATATAAATCTGCTCAGTTTGAATCTCGGATGGGCGTGTTTGACAGGTAGATTAGCCAATCAGGGACACACATGGTCCGTCCTATTATTATTATATTATTTGACAGCTTTTGGACTGTATCGGACATTTATGTTGGGCTGGATGTGCTGTAATTCAAACAGATGAGTTTGATTTTCTTTTCACACATGTCACATGATTGCACGCTTCTGTTTGTGTTTGGCTCGTTTGAGTGTGTGTCCCACGTCCCTCTGTCTTGTGAAGTCAATTCGCTTACATTTGTTATAAAACTGACTTATGTTTGGACATTGGTGTGGATCGTTTAAGTCTATTCCATAATCTCACCCCATTTATCGCGGTAGAAAAACGTTCTATTGTTGTTCTGTGTCATGTTGTCTAGAAATGTAACGTCTCTCGTTTGTTCTTTAAGCGTGTTCTGAAAGTGTGATTCCTGGACATAAATCAGCACATTACTAACAGGAAGTAAAAGAAGAGAGCACATTACTAACAGGAAGTAAAAGAAGAGAGCACATTACTAACAGGAACTAAAAGAAGAGAGCACATTACTAACAGGAAGTAAAAGAAGAGAGCACATTACTAACAGGAAGTAAAAGAAGAGAGCACATTACTAACAGGAAGTAAAAGAAGAGAGCACATTACTAACAGGAAGTAAAAGAAGAGAACACATTACTAACAGGAAGTAAAAGAAGAGAGCACATTACTAACAGGAAGTAAAAGACGAGAGCACATTACTAACAGGAAGTAAAAGAAGAGAGAGCACATTACTAACAGGAAGTAAAAGAAGAGAGCACATTACTAACAGGAAGCAAAAGACGAGAGCACATTACTAACAGGAAGTAAAAGAAGAGAGAGCACATTACTAACAGGAAGTAAAAGAAGAGAGCACATTACTAACAGGAAGTAAAAGAAGAGAGCACATTACTAACAGGAACTAAAAGAAGAGAGCACATTACTAACAGGAAGTAAAAGAAGAGAGCACATTACTAACAGGAAGTAAAAGAAGAGAGCACATTACTAACAGGAAGTAAAAGAAGAGAACACATTACTAACAGGAAGTAAAAGAAGAGAGCACATTACTAACAGGAAGTAAAAGACGAGAGCACATTACTAACAGGAAGTAAAAGAAGAGAGAGCACATTACTAACAGGAAGTAAAAGAAGAGAGCACATTACTAACAGGAAGCAAAAGACGAGAGCACATTACTAACAGGAAGTAAAAGAAGAGAGAGCACATTACTAACAGGAAGTAAAAGAAGAGAGCACATTACTAACAGGAAGTAAAAGAAGAGAGCACATTACTAACAGGAAGTAAAAGAAGAGAGCACATTACTAACAGGAAGTAAAAGAAGAGAGAGCACATTACTAACAGGAAGTAAAAGAAGAGAGCACATTATTAACAGGAAGTAAAAGAAGAGAGCACATTACTAACAGGAAGTAAAAGAAGAGAGAGCACATTACTAACAGGAAGTAAAAGAAGAGAACACATTACGACAGGAACTAAAAGAAGAGAGCACATTACTACCAGGAACTAAAAGAAGAGAGCACATTACTAACAGGAAGTAAAAGAAGAGAGAGCACATTACTAACAGGAAGTAAAAGAAGAGAGCACATTATTAACAGGAAGTAAAAGAAGAGAGCACATTACTAACAGGAAGTAAAAGAAGAGAGAGCACATTACTAACAGGAAGTAAAAGAAGAGAACATATTACGACAGGAACTAAAAGAAGAGAGCACATTACTAACAGGAACTAAAAGAAGAGAGCACATTACTAACAGAAAGTAAAAGAAGAGCGCACATTACTAACAGGAAGTAAAAGAAGAGAGCACATTACTGACAGGAAGTAAAAGAAGAGAGCACATTACTAACAGGAACTAAAAGAAGAGAGCACATTACTAACAGGAAGTAAAAGAAGAGAGCACATTACTAACAGGAAGTAAAAGAAGAGAGAGCACATTACTAACAGGAAGTAAAAGAAGAGAGCACATTACTAACAGGAACTAAAAGAAGAGAGCGCATTACTGAGAGGAACTAAAAGAAGAGAGCACATTACTAACAGGAACTAAAAGAAGAGAGCACATTACTAACAGGAACTAAAAGAAGAGAGCGCATTACTAACAGGAAGTAAAAGAAGAGAGCACGTTACTTACAGGGACTAAAAGAAGAGAGCACATTACTTCAGGAACTAAAAGAAGAGAGCGCATTACTTCAGGAACTAAAAGAAGAGAGCACATCACATACAGCAAGTAAAAGAAGAGAGCACATCACTAACAGGAAGTAAAAGAAGAGAGCACATTACTTACAGGAACTAAAAGAAGAGAGGGCATTACTTCAGGAACTAAAAGAAGAGAGCACATTACTTCAGGAACTAAAAGAAGAGAGCACATTACTAACAGGAAGTAAAAGAAGAGAGCACATTACTAACAGGAAGTAAAAGAAGAGAGCACATTACTAACAGGAAGTAAAAGAAGAGAGCACATTACTAACAGGAAGTAAAAGAAGAGAGAGCACATTACTAACAGGAACTAAAAGAAGAGAGCACATTACTAACAGGAACTAAAAGAAGAGAGCGCATCACTAACAGGAACTAAAAGAAGAGAGCACATTACTAACAGGAAGTAAAAGAAGAGAGCACATTACTAACAAGAAGTAAAAGAAGAGAGAGCACATTACTAACAGGAACTAAAAGAAGAGAGCACATTACTTACAAGAACTAAAAGAAGAGAGCGCATTACTGAGAGGAACTAAAAGAAGAGAGCACATTACTAACAGGAAGTAAAAGAAGAGAGCACATTACTAACAGGAAGTAAAAGAAGAGAGCACATTACTAACAGGAAGTAAAAGAAGAGAGCACGTTACTTACAGGAACTAAAAGAAGAGAGCGCATTACTTCAGGAACTAAAAGAAGAGAGCACATTACTTCAGGAAGTAAAAGAAGAGAGCACATCACATACAGCAAGTAAAAGAAGAGAGCACATCACTAACAGGAAGTAAAAGAAGAGAGCACATTACTTACAAGAACTAAAAGAAGAGAGCGCATTACTGAGAGGAACTAAAAGAAGAGAGCACATTACTAACAGGAAGTAAAAGAAGAGAGCACATTACTAACAGGAAGTAAAAGAAGAGAGCACATTACTAACAGGAAGTAAAAGAAGAGAGCACGTTACTTACAGGAACTAAAAGAAGAGAGCGCATTACTTCAGGAACTAAAAGAAGAGAGCACATTACTTCAGGAACTAAAAGAAGAGAGCACATCACATACAGCAAGTAAAAGAAGAGAGCACATCACTAACAGGAAGTAAAAGAAGAGAGCACATTACTAACAGGAAGTAAAAGAAGAGAGCACATTACTAACAGGAAGTAAAAGAAGAGAGCACATCACATACAGCAAGTAAAAGAAGAGAGCACATCACTAACAGGAAGTAAAAGAAGAGAGCACATTACTAACAGGAAGTAAAAGAAGAGAGCGCATCACATACAGCAAGTAAAAGAAGAGAGCACATCACTAACAGGAAGTAAAAGAAGAGAGCACATCACTAACAGGAAGTAAAAGAAGAGAGCACATTACTAACAGGAACTAAAAGAAGAGAGCATATTACTGAGAGGAACTAAAAGAAGAGAGCGCATTACTTCAGGAACTAAAAGAAGAGAGCACATTACTAACAGGAAAAAAGAGATAGATATAAACTAACGTTAGTACATTTGGTTCCTTTTGTGTCATATTTCTCAACTCAACAAACTTAAAACCATAATGCCACCAAAGAAATCAGATCCTCTGATGGAAGTTGTCCAAGACTTGGACGAAATCAAGGCATCGCTAAACGGCTTGTCTAAAGATATCGCCACCGTGACGCAGCAGCAAGTGAAGCTAGTGGCACTGGTGGATGAAGTTAAAGAGCTACGGGAACGTCTAGAGGAAAAAGATCGGGTCATTAATGGATTGGAAAGACGTATTGATGACCTTGAACAATACACACGAATGGAGGACGTAATTATTAATGGGCTAGAAACAAAACATCGCAATTACGCACGAGCAGCTGCTGGCGCCGGTGCCATGGTGGACCGGACGCACCGGTGGAGGAGTTGCTAACACTGGAGCAACAAGTAGTTACATTTCTCTCAACTAAAGACATCAAAGTGGATCCGAAGGAGATTTCGGCCTGCCACCTGCTTCCTCCACCTGCTTCCTCCACCTGCTTCCTCCACCTGCTTCCTCCACCTGCTTCCCCGGAAGCGTAGCGATGCCAAACCTGCGATAGTGGTTCGCTTTGTGAACAGAAAGCACAAAGTGGATCTGCTGCGCCAGGCACGCAAGCTAAAGGGGAGCATGGTGTACATTAATGAACACCTCACCAGCAAGAACGCAGATATTGCAAGACATGCGCGAATTCTGTGGAAACAAAAGAAAATACAAGCGACATGGACCAGGAATGGTCGTGTTTTCATTCGTCTAAATGGAACGCCTGAACAAGCACGAGTGATCACGGTAAGGGACGTCAAAGACTTGGAACAGTACAAATGAGGCAAATACTATTTAAATACGACTTTTCTTTGACTGAAATGACTTATGAACTTCACGAAGATGATCGTTTGTTTTGGATTATAGGGATGAGACTTTCTTATTTAATGGACTATGAACTCTATGAAGATGAACCTTTCGTTTGGATTATGGAACAACTTGTGTTTGGACCAGTGGAGTTTTCCATACATTTTGCCATTATTTTTGTTATTGATACTATTATTATTTATATATATATATTTTTTTTTCTTACAACATGCCAGAACTTGGATCCATGGTAGAACAAAATACACACTTAAATGATGAGACCATTAATGATATAGATGATCCAACTGATTTCTACAATAACTTAAATTATTTAAATGTTAAACATGGTAAATATGATGTTGAAAAGGATATAGATCCTGATACTTACTGTAGTCAGACAAATTGTCAATATTACACAGAAGAACAGTTTAAGAGTACAGTGAACATGGAACATGCTTTCTCTGTGATACATTTTAATAGTAGAAGTCTTTGGAGCAATTTTCCATTTATTAAAGATTATTTAAGATTATTCCCAAAATTCAGTGTAGTTGCTATTTCTGAAACATGGTTAGATGAGGATAAAGTCTCAGCTGTTGAACTGGAAGGATATGAACTGTTTGTAGTGAATAGAAAAGACAAGAGAGGAGGTGGAGTTGCTCTCTATGTAGATTCTAACCTGCATTGTAATCGTATAGAAAGCATGTCTACTACAGTTGATAATATGTTAGAGTGTGTCACGGTTGAGATTCACATGGAGAAACAACAACAAAAATAACTGTCTGTTGCATATATAGAACACCTGGTTCTTCTCTGGATCATTTTAATGAGTTTATATCTAATATGTTTCACTCAATTGGAAATAAGTCTTACATTGTCTGTGGTGATTTTAATGTTGACCTGCTTAACCCAGGTGGACACAAGAAAACCACAGACTTTATCAATACTTTTTATAACAGTACATTATTTCCAGTAATAGTAAAACCAACTAGAATAACAACAGAATCAGCAACATTAATTGATAACATATTTACAAATGAAATTGGTAAAATTGATGGAGGTCTTTTAATGACTGATATTAGTGATCATCTTCCTGTTTTTGCAATTCTTCAAAATGTATTTAAAACACCTTGTAATCAGACTAGCGACATAAGAACAGTGAGACATAGAACACCTGAAGCAATTGAGACTTTGAAAATGGAATTAAGTAAACAAAATTGGGATGAAATTTATAGGTATGAAAATCCTAATGAAGCATATGAACTCTTTTTAGCAAAATTACTTGATATTTATAATAATTGTTGTCCACTTAAGACAATAATTTGTAAAAAACAGATGCTGAAACCCTGGTTTACTAAAGGAATAATTAAGGCTTGCAGAAAGAAAAATCAACTATATAGGAAATTCCTAAAATCCAGAACGCAGGTTTCTGAAATTAAATATAAAGCATACAAGAATAAATTAGTTAATATAATCAGAAATTGTAAGAAAGAATATTATACAAAATTATTAATGCAACATAGACAAAATATCCAGGGAACATGGAAAATAATGAATGATTTAATACACAAGAGACATAATAATAATAATAATAATTATCCTAATTATTTGAACAAAGACAATGACAAAATAAGTCATATTAAGGGAATTGTTCATGAGTTTAATGATTACTTTGTAAACATTGGCCATAAATTGGCAACAAAAATTGTGCCCCCTCAAAACAATGACATGGAGATTGGGGTCACGTATGAAGGTGTAAATTCATTTTTTCTAAACCCAACAAATGAAAATGAAATATTGAAAATTGTGAAGAGCTGTAAAAACAAAAATCAACAGATAATAATGGGTTCGATATGTTTTTAGTCAAAAATATCATGGAACATATTGTCAATCCATTTACTCACATCTGTAACCAATCTTTTAAAACAGGAATTGTTCCTAATCAAATGAAAATAGCAAAGGTTATTCCCTTGTACAAAGGCGGTGACAAACATTTGACTTGTAATTATCGACCCATTTCTTTACTTTCACAATTTTCAAAAATATTAGAGAAATTGTTTGTTAAAAGATTAGATAACTATGTTGAAGTCAACAATATATTAAATGAGTATCAGTTTGGTTTTAGAGCACACAGGTCCACAACGATGGCAGTAGTTAATCTGGTTGAAAATATTTCCCAATCATTAGATCAAAAACTCCATACAATAGGTTTATTTTTGGATTTACAGAAAGCATTTGATACAATTGACCACACAATCTTATTACAAAAATTGGAAAAATATGGCTTTAGGGGAAAAGCAAATTCGTGGTTAAATAATTACTTATCGGATCGATTCCAATATGTTCATCTGAAGGGAGCAGAGTCTAGTTGTCAGCGAATTAGTTGTGGGGTGCCACAAGGCTCTGTTTTGGGCCCAAAATTATTTTTATTATATATTAACGATATCCAAAAAGTATCTGATGTTCTTAATTTTATCTTGTTTGCAGACGATACCACAGTTTACTGCTCAGGTCATAATTTTAGTGAGTTGGTGAAGGTGATGGAGAGAGAACTGCATAAACTAAACAACTGGTTTGCATTAAATAAATTATCATTGAACTTAAATAAAACAAAATTTATGGTATTCAGTAACAAACATGTAGATAATGATATCAAAATCAAAATAAATAGTTATGAAATTGAAAGAGTCAATTATATTAAGTTTCTTGGAGTGATCATAGATTGCAAAATTTCATGGAAAACACATATACAAAATGTACTGAAAAAAGTGTCAAAAACTATTGCAATTTTATACAAATTGCAGTATATTTTGAACAAAAATGCCTTATATTTACTTTACTGTTCTCTCATTACTCCATATTTAACATATGGTATTGAGATCTGGGGAAACACATACAAAACTAGAACCAAACCAATTTTCATTCTACAAAAAAAGGCCATTAGACTGATCAATCATGCATCTTATAACTCGCCGAGTCACCCTTTGTTCATTCAATCTAAGCTTTTAAAATTTTATGATTTGGTAGACCTGTATACTGCTAAATTTATGTATCTTGTTAAATGTAATCAAGTCCCTACATCATTGAGGATAAAGTTTACCCAGAGGGAAAGTAAATATAATTTAAGGGGAACGTGTATATTTGACAGACCTTATGTGAGAACAACGCTGAGGGAACATTGTTTGTCAAGTAAAGGAGTTAAATTATGGAACAATTGTTGCGATGAATTAAAAAATGCCATTTCTTTATTTCTGTTTAAAAGGATCTTTAAGGAAACAATCATAGAAAAATATTTGGCAGAATGAAAATGCAGCTTTGTTATAAAACCTTGAATGCTTGTGGAGGATACTTGTGAGCAAACTGTCCAGTATTATGTAGTGTTGTTTTTGTTGATGAACTGTGGCTTATGAACTATAAAATGTCCACCAATGTTGAGCGTTTGAGAGAAGGGTAGGCACAATAAGCTTTGGCTTCTGCCTACACCTGGTCAAAAAACATTAATGTATCTCGAATTTAGTTTTGTGCTTGAATGTTGAGCACCTTTTGATTTGTTTTTGACCAAACCACATTAAAAAAAAAAAAAAAAAGGAAGTAAAAGAAGAGAGCACATTACTAACAGGAAGTAAAAGAAGAGAGCACATTACTAACAGGAAGTAAAAGAAGAGAGCACATTACTAACAGGAAGTAAAAGAAGAGAGCACATTACTAACAGGAAGTAAAAGAAGAGAGAGCACATTACTAACAGGAAGTAAAAGAAGAGAGAGCACATTACTAACAGGAAGTAAAAGAAGAGAGAGCACATTACTAACAGGAAGTAAAAGAAGAGAGCACATTACTAACAGGAAGTAAAAGAAGAGAGAGCACATTACTAACAGGAAGTAAAAGAAGAGAGAGCACATTACTAACAGGAAGTAAAAGAAGAGAGAGCACATTACTAACAGGAAGTAAAAGAAGAGAGAGCACATTACTTCAGGAACTAAAAGAAGAGAGCACATTACTAACAGGAAGTAAAAGAAGAGAGCACATTACTAACAGGAACTAAAAGAAGAGAGCACATTACTAACAGGAAGTAAAAGAAGAGAGCACATTACTAACAGGAACTAAAAGAAGAGAGCGCATTACTAACAGGAAGTAAAAGAAGAGAGCACGTTACTTACAGGAACTAAAAGAAGAGAGCACATTTCTTCAGGAACTAAAAGAAGAGAGCACATTACTTCAGGAACTAAAAGAAGAGAGCACATTACTAACAGGAAGTAAAAGAAGAGAGCACATTACTAACAGGAACTAAAAGAAGAGAGCACATTACTAACAGGAAGTAAAAGAAGAGAGCACATTACTAACAGGAACTAAAAGAAGAGAGCGCATTACTAACAGGAAGTAAAAGAAGAGAGCACGTTACTTACAGGAACTAAAAGAAGAGAGCACATTTCTTCAGGAACTAAAAGAAGAGAGCACATTACTTCAGGAACTAAAAGAAGAGAGCGCATTACTAACAGGAAGTAAAAGAAGAGAGCACGTTACTTACAGGAACTAAAAGAAGAGAGCGCATTACTTCAGGAACTAAAAGAAGAGAGCACATTACTAACAGGAAGTAAAAGAAGAGAGCACATTACTAACAGGAAGTAAAAGAAGAGAGAGCACATTACTTCAGGAACTAAAAGAAGAGAGCACATTACTAACAGGAACTAAAAGAAGAGAGCACATTACTAACAGGAAGTAAAAGAAGAGAGCACATTACTAACAGGAAGTAAAAGAAGAGAGCACATTACTAACAGGAAGTAAAAGAAGAGAGAGCACATTACTAACAGGAAGTAAAAGAAGAGAGAGCACATTACTAACAGGAAGTAAAAGAAGAGAGCACATTACTGACAGGAAGTAAAAGAAGAGAGAGCACATTACTAACAGGAAGTAAAAGAAGAGAGCACATTACTAACAGGAAGTAAAAGAAGAGAGAGCACATTACTTCAGGAACTAAAAGAAGAGAGCACATTACTAACAGGAACTAAAAGAAGAGAGCACATTACTAACAGGAAGTAAAAGAAGAGAGCACATTACTAACAGGAAGTAAAAGAAGAGAGAGCACATTACTAACAGGAAGTAAAAGAAGAGAGAGCACATTACTAACAGGAAGTAAAAGAAGAGAGCACATTACTGACAGGAAGTAAAAGAAGAGAGAGCACATTACTAACAGGAAGTAAAAGAAGAGAGCACATTACTAACAGGAAGTAAAAGAAGAGAGCACATTACTAACAGGAAGTAAAAGAAGAGAGAGCACATTACTTCAGGAACTAAAAGAAGAGAGCACATTACTAACAGGAACTAAAAGAAGAGAGCACATTACTAACAGGAAGTAAAAGAAGAGAGCACATTACTAACAGGAAGTAAAAGAAGAGAGCACATTACTAACAGGAAGTAAAAGAAGAGAGAGCACATTACTAACAGGAAGTAAAAGAAGAGAGAGCACATTACTAACAGGAAGTAAAAGAAGAGAGCACATTACTGACAGGAAGTAAAAGAAGAGAGAGCACATTACTAACAGGAAGTAAAAGAAGAGAGCACATTACTAACAGGAAGTAAAAGAAGAGAGAGCACATTACTTCAGGAACTAAAAGAAGAGAGCACATTACTAACAGGAACTAAAAGAAGAGAGCACATTACTAACAGGAAGTAAAAGAAGAGAGCACATTACTAACAGGAAGTAAAAGAAGAGAGCACATTACTAACAGGAAGTAAAAGAAGAGAGCACATTACTAACAGGAAGTAAAAGAAGAGAGCACATTACTAACAGGAAGTAAAAGAAGAGAGAGCACATTACTAACAGGAAGTAAAAGAAGAGAGCACATTACTGACAGGAAGTAAAAGAAGAGAGCACATTACTAACAGGAAGTAAAAGAAAAGAGCACATTACGCCGGTGTTGGAGTCTCTTCACTGGCTCCTGTCGAGTTTAGAATCGAATATAAACTCCTCCTCCTGACCGACAAAGCCATAAATGACACGCCGCCATCATGACACGCCCCCATCATGACACGCCCCCATCCTACAGCTTCTCATAGACTTTCACTCAAAAACACTTGGAAACTTGGAAAACGAGTCACAAGTCTAGATCTGGAGTACAATTTCGGTCACTATTTCTGTTATTATTTCTGTTGTGTGATTCATGTCAGCAAAATTGTTAAATTGAATGAATAGAAATGACATTTTTTGTGATTTTTAATGCATTATTTTGTCCTGTCGTGTGAAGCACTTTGAATTGTGAGCGGATCGTGCTCTACACATAAACTTGCCTTGCCTCGCAGAGATGCTGCTACAAAGGCTGTGTAAATTGTGTTGGAAAACTTCTCACATTTATCCTTGGGGGGTGATTTTGCGATTTTTGCAAAGATTTGGCTTTTCGTTTACCGCGTATAATCAGCGCTGGCTAAATAAAGACACGTTTCTCCTCATTATCTCGAGCTAGATTATATTTCTCGTCCCGCAATCTCGTTATTGTCAGTGAAAGTTAAACGATCGCAAGTTGTCGGATTGTTTTCGCCTTGTTGCTTTACCTCGATCCCATTTCGCCAAACGCTTTCACAGCAAGTTTCCAATGAGGACGAATCTGACGAGCTCCTTTTCCCGAGCAGCACTCCACTTGAACTAACAGCTGCCGTTAGAGAAACGCCCGCTTTTTCATCATGAAGAATGTCCCTCCTCGCGACAATTCCGATCTATTCGATTCATCTCTGTACTCTGCTCAAGTGCTTTTAAAATGATAAATAATCGTCCTCCATCTGCGCCTCCTTTTGAACGCAAACTCTCAGAAAAGCCGTCTGGAGGAACACTTGAAGACCTCAAACAGCCGCGTAATGAATTGTGATGTATTTCTCGTTGCAAGTGAACAGCAGCCGGAGAATAAACAGCATGAAAATGAGATAGATATGGGTAAAAAAGACATAAAATAGACAGGGGGAAAAGTGTAAGGGTTTTTCTTTTTTTAGAAGCGTTTCCTGGTACTTTGGGTTGAGCCGTTTGACCGTTGGGTTCATGGTAAACATATCGATATTGGGATAAGGCGAGAACACGTTTTTTTCTGCGCACTTCAGCCACAAACGCAGGACAAAACTTGCCTGACCCGCCAGCTCCGCCCACATTCTGTTTGAATGCGTAAGGGTCTGGAATCGGAGTCAGAGCCAATGAAATTGTTGGTCATCCAGTTACCGACAACGCGTCACACTGAGATACTTTCCACCCCCGTTCCAAAACATTCAAGATGGCCGACCCGGCCCGTGACACGGCTCGTGACACGGCCCGTGACCCGGCTCGTGACCCGGCCCGTAAAGCCCGTGACCCGGCTCGTGACCCGGTCCGTGACCCGGCCCGTGACACGGCTCGTGACACGGCCCGTGACCCGGCTCGTGACCCGGCCCGTAAAACCCGTGACCCGGCTCGTGACCCGGTCCGTGACCCGGCCCGTGACCCGGCCCGTGACCCGGCCCGTGACCCGGCTCGTGACCCGGCCCGTGACCCGGCTCGTGACCCGGCCTGTGACCCGGCCCGTGACCCGGCTCGTGACCCGGCCCTGGACCCCGGCCCGTGACACGGCTCGTGACACGGCCCGTGACCCGGCTCGTGACCCGGCCCGTAAAACCCGTGACCCGGCTCGTGACCCGGTCCGTGACCCGGTTCGTGACCCGGCTCGTGACCCGGCTCGTGACCCGGCTCGTGATCCGGCTCCTGACCGAGTGTTTACTTCTGCTCTCGCTTCAGTTTGAAGCCCCTTATGGCACGACAAGAAGGACAAAACACCAGTGATAATGAAGCCCCTTATGGCACAACAAGAAGGACAAACACCAGTGGTTATGAAGCCCCTTATGGCACGACAAGAAGGACAAACACCAGTGGTTATGAAGCCCCTTATGGCACGACAAGAAGGACAAAACACCAGTGATAATGAAGTCCCTTATGGCACGACAAGAAGGACAAACACCAGTGATAATGAAGCCCCTTATGGCACGACAAGAAGGACAAACACCAGTGATAATGAAGCCCCTTATGGCACGACAAGAAGGACAAACACCAGTGGTTATGAAGCCCCTTATGGCACGACAAGAAGGACAAAACACCAGTGATAATGAAGCCCCTTATGGCACGACAAGAAGGACAAACACCAGTGGTTATGAAGCCCCTTATGGCACGACAAGAAGGACAAAACACCAGTGATTATGAAGTCCCTTATGGCACGACAAGAAGAACAAAACACCAGTGGTTATGAAGCCCCTTATGGCACGACAAGAAGGACAAACACCAGTGATTATGAAGCCCCTTATGGCACGACAAGAAGGACAAACACCAGTGATTATGAAGCCCCTTATGGCACGACAAGAAGGACAAACACCAGTGATTATGAAGCCCCTTATGGCACGACAAGAAGGACAAACACCAGTGATTATGAGCTCCTTATGGCACGACAAGAAGAACAAAACACCAGTGATTATGAAGCCCCTTATGGCACGACAAGAAGGACAAACACCAGTGATTATGAGCTCCTTATGGCACGACAAGAAGAACAAAACACCAGTGATTATGAGCCCCTTATGGCACGACAAGAAGGACAAAACACCAGTGATTATGAGCCCCTTATGGCACGACAAGAAGGACAAACACCAGTGATTATGAAGCCCCTTATGGCACGACAAGAAGGACAAACACCAGTGATTATGAAGTCCCTTATGGCGCGACAAGAAGAACAAAACACCAATGATTATGAGCTCTTATGGCACGACGAGAAGGACAAACACCAGTGATTATGAAGCCCCTTATGGCACAACAAGAAGGACAAAACACCAGTGATTATGAAGCCCCTTATGGCACGACAAGAAGGACAAACACCAGTGGTTATGAAGCCCCTTATGGCACGACAAGAAGGACAAAACACCAGTGGTTATGAAGCCCCTTATGGCACGACAAGAAGAACAAAACACCAGTGATTATGAAGTCCCTTATGGCACGACAAGAAGAACAAAACACCAGTGGTTATGAAGCCCCTTATGGCACGACAAGAAGGACAAACACCAGTGATTATGAAGCCCCTTATGGCACGACAAGAAGGACAAACACCAGTGATTATGAAGCCCCTTATGGCACGACAAGAAGGACAAACACCAGTGATTATGAAGCCCCTTATGGCACGACAAGAAGGACAAACACCAGTGATTATGAGCTCCTTATGGCACGACAAGAAGAACAAAACACCAGTGATTATGAAGTCCCTTATGGCACGACAAGAAGGACAAACACCAGTGATTATGAGCTCCTTATGGCACGACAAGAAGGACAAACACCAGTGATTATGAGCTCCTTATGGCACGACAAGAAGAACAAAACACCAATGATTATGAGCTCTTATGGCACGACGAGAAGGACAAACACCAGTGATTATGAAGCCCCTTATGGCACAACAAGAAGGACAAAACACCAGTGATTATGAAGCCCCTTTTGGCATGACAAGAAGGACAAACACCAGTGGTTATGAAGCCCCTTATGGCACGACAAGAAGGACAAAACACCAGTGATTATGAAGTCCCTTATGGCACGACAAGAAGGACAAAACACCAGTGATTATGAAGCCCCTTATGGCATGACAAGAAGGACAAACACCAGTGGTTATGAAGCCCCTTATGGCACGACAAGAAGGACAAAACACCAGTGATTATGAAGTCCCTTATGGCACGACAAAAAGGACAAACACCAGTGATTATGAGCCCCTTATGGCACGACAAGAAGGACAAACAACAGTGATTATGAAGCCCCTTATGGCACGACAAGAAAGGCAAAACACCAGTGATTATGAAGCCCCTTATGGCACGACAAGAAAGACAAAACACCAGTGATTATGAGCCCCTTATGGCACGACAAGAAGGACAAAACACCAGTGATTATGAAGCCCCTTATGGCACGACAAGAAGGACAAAACACCACTGATTATGAAGCCCCTTATGGCACGGCAAGAAGGACAAAACACCAGTGATTATGAAGCCCCTTATGGCACGAGAAGAAGGACAAAACACCAGTTATTATGAAGCCCCTTATGGCACGACAAGAAGGACAAAACACCAGTGATTATGAGCCCCTTATGGCTCGACAAGAAGAACAAAACACCAGTGTTTATGAAGCCCCTTATGGCACGACAAGAAGGACAAAACACCAGTGATTATGAAGCCCCTTATGGCACGGAAAGAAGGACAAACACCAGTGATTATGAAGTCCCTTATGGCACGACAAGAAGGACAAAACACCAGTGATTATGAAGCCCCTTATGGCACGACAAGAAGGACAAAACACCAGTGATAATGAAGCCCCTTATGGCACGACAAGAAGGACAAAACACCAGTGGTTATGAAGTCCCTTATGGCACGACAAGAAGAACAAAACACCAGTGGTTATGAAGCCCCTTATGGCACGACAAGAAGGACAAACACCAGTGGTTATGAAGCCCCTTATGGCACGACAAGAAGGACAAAACACCACTGATTATGAAGCCCCTTATGGCACGGCAAGAAGGACAAAACACCAGTGATTATGAAGCCCCTTATGGCACGACAAGAAGGACAAAACACCAGTTATTATGAAGCCCCTTATGGCACGACAAGAAGGACAAAACACCAGTGATTATGAGCCCCTTATGGCTCGACAAGAAGAACAAAACACCAGTGTTTATGAAGCCCCTTATAGCTCGACAAGAAGAACAAAACACCAGTGGTTATGAAGCCCCTTATGGCACGGAAAGAAGGACAAACACCAGTGATTATGAAGTCCCTTATGGCACGACAAGAAGGACAAAACACCAGTGATTATGAAGCCCCTTATGGCACGACAAGAAGGACAAAACACCAGTGATAATGAAGCCCCTTATGGCACGACAAGAAGGACAAAACACCAGTGGTTATGAAGTCCCTTATGGCACGACAAGAAGAACAAAACACCAGTGGTTATGAAGTCCCTTATGGCACGACAAGAAGGACAAAACACCAGTGGTTATGAAGTCCCTTATGGCACGACAAGAAGAACAAAACACCAGTGGTTATGAAGCCCCTTATGGCACGACAAGAAGGACAAACACCAGTGATTATGAAGCCCCTTATGGCACGACAAGAAGGACAAACACCAGTGGTTATGAAGCCCCTTATGGCACGGCAAGAAGAACAAACACCAGCAACAATACCAGAAAAGGACAAACACACGTGCTGGGGAGTCCACACTAACTCATGAGTTCTTTTCCACATTCTGAAATGTGTGAATGCTCCAGACAAAGTTACAGTGTGTCTGCAGTGGGGTTAAGAGCAATTTTCTCGTTATTACAAGACAATTATCGTAATTATGAGATTAAACAAATGTTTTGCCGTCATCTCCCTTCTGCACCGCTCTCTCTCTCACCTCATCCTGTTCTTCGATCTTTCCAGCGCCTTTAACACCATCAGCTCCTGACGGACAAGATGGAGACGGCTCCTGAGGGACAAGCTGGAGCTGGAGTATGACCTGGCAGAGTGGATCCTGGACTACCTCACGGACCGACCCCAGTTTGTGAGAGCCCGGGACTGTGTGTCTGACACTTGGACCTGCAGTGTGGGGGCGCCCCAGGGCACTGTCCTCGCACCCTTTCTCTTCACCCTTTACACTGCAGACTTCAGACATGACACGGACAGCTGTGTCCTGCAGAAGTTCTCTGACGACTCTGCCATCATCGGACTCATCACGGACGACGATGACGCGGAGTACAGAGGACTGGAGCAGGACTTTGTGGACTGGTGTCAGCGGAACCACCTCCTCATCAACGCGGGGAAGACCAAGGAGATGGTGGTGGACTTCCGCAGACGCCACCCCACTGCCCCCTCACCAGTGAACATCCAGGGACGGGACATTGAGAGAGTGGACTCATACAAGTACCTGGGTGTTCATCTGAACCACAAACTGGACTGGACTCATAACACAGACGCACTGTACAGGAAGAGCCAGAGTCGGCTCTAAGATTATAAGTCGCACCAGCCAAAAAATGCATAATAGAGAAGAAAAAAACATATATAATTTGCACTGGAGTGTGAAATTAACAAATAATATCACATATAAGTCGCTCTGGAGTATAAGTATATAAGTATAAATATAAGTATAAGTCGCACCCCGGCCAAAACTATGAAAAAAGGTGCGACTTATAGTCTGAAAAATACGGTACTTATAATTGATGCTTTTACAAACTGCTGTTCTGATAGTTTGACTCAATCGGCTGTGGACTTTCACTTTATGCAGCTGAAACACCGACTGGACTCGTTCACGTAACAGTTTAACGTGTAATTATGTAGATGTCGCCGAAGAGCGAAACGTCAGAGTCATCTATTTCATGTTTTTGATTAAAGAACATTTATTTATGCCCTCTGCGCATGCTCATCTCCAGCATCCAAACAGCGAGGATCTGCGCTGTGCCATGTGCAATCAGCCCGTCAGATACACTGAGATCGAGATGAAGTCATATCAACTTTTGCAGCGTTGAAAGGTAGAAACTGAAACATATATATATATATTTCAGAAGAAAGTAGCCTGTAGTGTAACTGGAGCTCTAACAAGGCGATGCTTCACTTTTATTTCTCCTGGAAAGTTCGAGACAAACTGATCAGAGAATGACATGAAAACAACAGCGGGGCCATGGCAGCCAGACAGGCCCGGAGGCGAGGGGGGGCGAGGGGAGGCGAGGGGGGGGCGGGACCACGGACAGGCTCGCAGGGGGGATTTCAACCCCTCAAACTGGCTCTGAGCCGCTCACTCGGTGTAACATAGTGTGGAACAAACTCTAGGCATCAAACATAACACAGAGTTCACTTTTCCACCTATCGATGTGTCTAAAAACAGCAGAAACATCCGATATCTCGATAACGACATTGGATTTTTAAAACTCCTGGTGTTCTACAGCGCTTTAGTGCAATAACTTTTAAAATAAGTATTTCAATCTTGATATGTTCTTGTCTTTGTCGCGTTGGTTTGCCCTTTTTTGCATTCTGGAGGTGAGAAGAATCAAAAAGAAAGTGTTTACGGCACATTTCAATAGTCGTATTACTGTAAAAGTGTTATAAATGTGTTGTAATTCATTTCTCCCGTAATTATCTTACTCAGAGTTGTATTTTCATTGATTGATGCATGTGCGAGTTAATCCTGTGTCTTGAGTGTTCAGAAAAGTCCTGTTTTCATCTACCCCCTATCCCCGCCCACATCCCTGTACTTAATTGTGATTAGTTGAAAAATTCACACTCCCAATTCAGGCGTCACAAATTTGAAAAAAAATGAGAAAAGAAATATTAGACATTATATATTTACCAGGGGCATTAAACACCAAAAACTGACCACATTTTGTCGTGTTACTAACCAGGATTCATCAAACTGACGTGAATTAAAGCGCCCCCTACAGGTCGGGCGGAGCATAAAATGCAGTTAAACATATATATATTTGGAATTTTCACAGAATAGCAATTTTTTTATCGGTATATAATTTCACTTCCTGTTTATAATTGATGACATCACATCTTGCCTCCCAAGAAAGAGATCATGGGTTCGATTCCCGGACCAGACCAACATCACATGATCTCTCTGGGTGGAGTCTGCATGTTCTCCCCGTGTTACCGTGGGTTCTCTCCGGTCTCCGGCTCCTCCCACCGTCCAAACACATGCATGTGTTAGGAAAGATTGGTCACTCTAAATTGGCCCTACTGAATGAATGTGAGAGTGAATGGTTGTCTCTGTAATGTCTATGTCTCTGTGTTGGCCACTGTCCAGAGTGTGCCCCGCCTAAGGCCCAAAGTCACTGGGATAGGCTTCAGTCACCGGCGACCCCGAAAGGGAACAAGCGGCAGAAAACGAATGGATGGATGGACATCACATTAGGAAATTACCCAGCAAACACTGGGGCAAAACTCATCTAATGTAATTTTTTTTCAATATGATGAATAAATATACATGCACAACTTTATTTTGTTGAATTCATCTGTTAAATAATCTGCACAAACTTTGACTGGAATGATCTGGAACCTCAGATTTTTCAACTTTTCTCCACAAATACCTGCTCGATTGGTGTAAAACTATAATTTACATGTACGACAGGTACAAACACATCAAATAAAGTCAAAATTAGAAAATCGTAAAAACCTGTCATGGGCACTTTAAGCTACTTTATATGTTTTTGACGCGGGTTTAATGTTACAACATGTTTAAAAGCTCAAAAAGGCAGTTTTATATCATACGTGTTGTTGTTTTTTATGTCAATCCATATTAAAGACTGTATTATTAAAGAACGAGAGTTACTGATTACGCTTCATTGACCTGCGCTCATAGTGTAATTACAGTAATATACGCCTTCTCACAACAGTCACTCTTTATTCTGCTTTAATCATCAGTTTTGACGGGCGTCGTTTCCTTTCCTCTTCCGACTGATTTACCGGTGAGATTGACCGTAATCTGCTGGAAACGGCAAAAGTCGTCATGACAGCCGGGCGAGCTGCAAAAACACCGCCCGCTACGTTCGCTCGGCGCATTTTAACAGAGAGACTTTTGTTAATGACGTGTCTCGGTCGTCAAATGTCTCTCAAAATATGAAAGTCGAGCGCAGATGTTTGACTCTCTGTGTTTGACGTGGTTTTACAGCTCGGCGTTAAAAAGGAAATCGTTTTTAAGCATTCGAGGATTTTAGAAATAAAAAGGGAGCGATACTGTAACTGTATTAACCTAAAGATGGGTTATGATCTTATATTTCAGTCATTTGTCCAGATCTTAAGCTCATATTCCATGAAGCGTCTGCAATTTTCTATTTTTCTTCATTTATTAAGATGCACAGGAACATGGAAATATGTTTTAATAAGTGAAGTTTAATGTTTTCTGTTTTAAGAGGGTGTTTAGCGGTTAAAAATACAGATTTAGAGGGATATTTTTATTTTTATATCTTAATTTGGATCATTCTTTTGCTTCCTCTGGCCGGCTCTATGTAACAAACATGATTTATCCTTATTTTTATTCTGATATTAAGCTTCAAAAACACAAATAATGCAATGAAAGAAAGTGCATGAAGTATCAAACCAAACGTTGTTAAATAAAAACCGTCATCGATAAAATAGATACATGAATTAGAATATGTAAATTTGACTGTTTAAAGGACAAATATTATGCATTATTTCTATTGTTAATTGTCTTAAAAACAGGCTCTTGAGTACCTTTAGTTTTGTATCTTATATTTTAGACAAAAAAATAAAAAATAAAAAACTGAGCTATGAGTTTGAGACTGACTTATGGACTTAAAAACAGCGTCTTACATCTCTCACATCGAGAAAACGTCACATGTCAAGAAAACGTCACACGTCGGAGAAATCAAGTGAGACGAGATGATTTTCTAACCAGGATTCATCAAAGTGTCATGAAAAAAGCTAAATTAACATAGTTACAAGCTAAAAAAAAGAAAAAGGAAATAAATATGTGTCCTTTAAAGCCATAAACAACAAACTAGAACCAAATGAATGTTCAGCAAAAATAATATGATAATATAAGAATTATCACTTTACAGACTGATTGAATGTTTGTGAACTGCTTCTTGTTACGTAAAGAGTAACATTTAGTGAGATGTAATTAACTATAAAACTTTAGTCAGATGTAATTAACCATGAAACATTCAAGACCCCGAGAGAATCTAAAAAACAAGCTCTGAGCGTGCGGGGGCAGAGGCTTACTGAGGGCCCTGGATTTACAGACTCAATATGACGGGCTTCAGCTTTTGCTCGCGGCAGAATGTCGACTGGAGATCTCACGGGGGGGGGGTATTAGTAACATTCATAACACAACTATGACCCCCACATCACTCTTTTTATTCTTTCATAATCAATCAATACAAACTAAAAGCATAAACCAAACTTAAGACACAGAACAACATGACCTGTGGGGGGTGTATAGTGGGGAAGGGGTGTGGCAGCTATGTCCTGTGGGGGTATAATAGTGGGGCGGGGGTGTGGCAACTATGTCCTGTGGGGGTATAATAGTTGTGTCAGAAGCACGAGCGGACGGGTCAGAATCACGAGTGGACGGGTCAGAAGTACGAGTGGACGGGTCAGAATCACGAGTGGACGGGTCAGAATCACGAGTGGACGGGTCAGAAGTACGAGTGGACGGGTCAGAATCACGAGTGGACGGGTCAGAATCACGAGTGGACGGGTCAGAAGCACGAGTGGACGGGTCAGAATCACGAGCGGACGGGTCAGAAGTACGAGTGGACGGGTCAGAATCACGAGTGGACGGGTCAGAATCACGAGTGGACGGGTCAGAAGCACGAGCGGACGGGTCAGAAGCACGAGTGGACGGGTCAGAATCACGAGCGGACGGGTCAGAAGTACGAGCGTACGGGTCAGAATCACGAGTGGACGGGTCAGAATCACGAGCGGACGGGTCAGAAGTACGAGTGGACGGGTCAGAAGTACGAGCGTACGGGTCAGAATCACGAGTGGACGGGTCATAAGTACGAGTGGACGGGTCAGAATCACGAGTGGACGGGTCAGAATCACGAGTGGACGGGTCAGAAGCACGAGTGGACGGGTCAGAAGTACGAGTGGACGGGTCAGAAGTACGAGTGGACGGGTCAGAAGTACGACCGTACGGGCCAGAATCACGAGTGGACGGGTCAGAAGTACGAGTGGACGGGTCAGAAGTAAGAGCGTACGGGTCAGAATCACGAGCGGACGGGTCAGAAGCACGAGCGGACGGGTCAGAAGTAAGAGCGTACGGGTCAGAATCACGAGTGGACGGTCAGAAGTACGAGTGGACGGGTCAGAATCACGAGTGGACGGGTCAGAAGCACGAGCGGACGGGTCAGAAGTACGAGCGTAGGGGTCAGAATCACGAGTGGACGGGTCAGAAGTACGAGTGGACGGGTCAGAATCACGAGTGGACGGGTCAGAATCACGAGTGGACGGGTCAGAAGCACGAGTGGACGGGTCAGAATCACGAGTGGACGGGTCAGAAGCACGAGCGGACGGGTCAGAAGTACGAGCGGACGGGTCAGAAGTACGAGCGGACGGGTCAGAATCACGAGTGGACGGGTCAGAAGTACGAGTGGACGGGTCAGAATCACGAGTGGACGGGTCAGAAGTACGAGTGGACGGGTCAGAAGCACGAGCGGACGGGTCAGAAGTACGACCGTACGGGCCAGAATCACGAGTGGACGGGTCAGAAGTACGAGTGGACGGGTCAGAATCACGAGTGGATTGGTCAGAAGCACGAGCGGACGGGTCAGAAGTACGAGCGGACTGGTCAGAAGTACGAGCGGACGGGTCAGAATCACGAGCGGACGGGTCAGAAGCACGAGCGGACGGGTCAGAAGTAAGAGCGTACGGTTCAGAAGTACGAGTGGACGGGTCAGAATCACGAGTGGACGGTCAGAAGTACGAGTGGACGGGTCAGAATCACGAGTGGACGGGTCAGAAGCACGACCGGACGGGTCAGAAGTACGAGCGTACGGGTCAAAATCACGAGTGGACGGGTCAGAAGTATGAGTGGACGGGTCAGAATCACGAGCGGACGGGTCAGAATCACGAGCGGACGGGTCAGAAGTACGAGCGGACGGGTCAGAATCACGAGCGGACGGGTCAGAAGTACGAGCGGACGGGTCAGAATCACGAGCGGACGGGTCAGAAGTACGAGTGGACGGGTCAGAAGTACGAGTGGACGGGTCAGAATCACGAGCGGACGGGTCAGATTCACGAGTGGACGGGTCAGAAGTACGAGCGGACGGGTCAGAATCACGAGTGGACGGGTCAGAATCAGCTGAACAGGCCTGTCCACTGACGCACAGAGCGAATGTGCCGTAGACATAATGATCCACTCTCACTCGTTCCTCTTCTGCACAATAATGTTTCAAAAATAATCACTTGATTTTACACTCGAGAAAACATGAAACGCAGATTTGTTCGGCCTCGTGATTTTATAAGTGCCACTTCTGAGAGACACATTGTGGCACAATGAAAGCGTCCCACACCAGCAGGAGCGTGTGGAGACATGTCCCGTCTGTGATCTGAACGAGACGCGTCCTCTGCTGCACGGTCCATTACACTCTGCTGTTATTCACACGCAGATGCCGGAGAGTGGGGCCGACATTCAGGCCACACGCAGACAAAGCCCAGATGGCACGAAATGACTCGGAACCGCTGCAATACGTGTCCCGGGCCTGCGTGTGGCGCTGTGACGCTGCCACAGAAAGGGACAAAGCTGGAAGAAGAGCATGAAGTGCAGAGAAGCGTCCAAAGTACTTCTGACTGTGCAGCATGACGTGTGCTTCTGGTTCTCTGGGACATGAGGACAGAGTGAGAAGCAGATCACGTTCACAGCAAATGGGAAACTAGATTCCTCTGTCCTTAGACCCTCTTTTTGTGAGGGAAAAACGACAAAAACAGAGGAGAAACGGTAAAAACGTGGAGGAGAACCGCAGTGAACGAAATGGTCCAGGTTCCGTTTGCAGAGAGAGACTGTGGAGCCAGAAACACTGAGGGGAAAAACTCTTTATTAAGTCTATATTTTCATTTACACCCAGCCCAGATGCTGCCTTTAATGTTCTCCCTTCCGGATTTGTCACACTGTTTGTTTCAGATCAATTGCCCCCTACAACTAAGTAACTGAGTAACTAACTGGTCGGACCACTCTTCCCTTTTGCAGCAACAACTACAATCAAGTGTTTTGCAATAACTTGCCATGAGAACTTGGCACAACCACCAACAGCCCCAGACCGTCAGTAGGGACAGAGGGGACAGTAGGGACAGTAGGGACATAGGGGACAGTAGGGATAGAGGGGACAGTAGGAACAGAGGGGACAGTAGGGACATAGGGGACAGTTGGGACAGAGGGAGCAGTAGGGACAGGAGGGGACAGTAGGGACAGTAGGGACATAGGGGACAGTAGGGACAGAGGGGACAGTAGAGACAGTGGGGACAGTAGGGACAGTGGGGACAGTAGGGACAGTGGGGACAGTAGGGACAGTAGAGACAGTGGGGACAGTAGGAACAGTAAAGACAGAGGGGACAGAGAGGACAATAGGGACATAGGGGACAGTAGGGATAGAGGGGACAGTAGGAACAGAGGGGACAGTAGGGACAGAGGGGAGAGTAGGGACAGAGGGAGCAGTAGGGACATGAGGGGACAGTGGGGACAGACGGGACCGTAGGGACAGAGGGGACAGTAGGGACAGTAGGGACAGTGGGTACAGTAGGGAAAGAGGGAGCAGTAGGGACAGTGGGGACAGTAGGGACAGAGGGCGCAGTGGGGACAGTAGGGACAGAGGGGACAGTAGGGACAGGAGGGGACATTAGGGACAGTAGGGGACGGAGGGGACAGTAGGGACAGTGGGGACAGAGGGGACATTAGGGACAGAGGGGACAGCTGTGATGTGTTTTCTGTTTGTTAAGCTTCATAATGTTGTGTGTTTTATTATAATCAGACTCATATTCATTGAAAAATTAGTCTTAATTAGACCCGCGCCACGAGACCCAGGGTTCAAAAGACGACCAGCGTGTGTAAATGTCTCAGTTCACAACGTGGGCCCCTGACGTGGGCCCCTGCAGCTTATTGAGGTGCAGCTCGTATAAGGACCATTTTCTATGTAAATTCGGCTGGAGCGGCTTCTATTCACGAGCGCTGTACGGCACATATAGAGATTTATCAGCACGAAGGAAACTGTTCCACCCGAGCAAACATATGTCCCTCATATTGAAGACGTTCTTTCATTCCACGGTCTATTCTGCCGCCCTGAATGAGGAGGCCATTAGAATGTATTATTCCGAATCCGCTGAATGGGTGGAGCTGGCGTTCGCACAACGCTGCCATGGTTTCCAAATCTGTTAAACGCGTGTGTGGGGAAGAGATATAATACAACACATTTTCACGGTAATCCTCAGCGTTCCGGTGCCATAGATCCGTGCTGGTGTGAATGTAAAGATATAACGTCGGAACAACACGATAGAGACACAAAAGCCACGTTTCCACTGGCTCTTGTCCCCAGACTGGAGGATTCCTGGTGGAGAACAGACAAGTACAGACTGTGCACATCCCCTGTGTCATGTTTGTGTGATTCCAGCTCTAAGTATTTCTGATTTAGTCCACAGCTATTTCTATCATCGCGTAATCAGTTCACTTGTTGCAGCCCAAAGCGATTCAAAGTTTGTGTCACAGTGGGGCGTGGCTAAAGCCAGAGTAAACAGGAAACGACTTCTGGTTCATCATCCACTTTTACCGCATTCATTTCACTTCTCTGCAAAGCGTTTGAGCCTCTATCCACCTAAAGCACTGGGTTTGGATCAGAAACGGCTTGAGAAAGGTTCACTAGCGAAGGACCACGCCCTCGGCTACGATGCTAAGTGTTTATTGGCAGGCGAGAAACATGAATGACACAAATGTACAGAAGTTGATGCCGTTTTGGGGCTTCTTGCGATGAGGGCTGAATGCTCCCGGGCCTCGATACCCCCATCTAGAACAGAAATAATTAGAACAGTTTAAAAGAGGGTGAGAGGGAGGGGCACAAAGTCACGAACACTGATGTGTGTGACCTGGATGATTAAATAGTGTAGGAGTTTTTTGTAAGGAGTTTTGGTGATGTCAATCTTGGGTTTGTAGCAATGACTATTTCATAAGCTTATGAAATAGTTTACATATTTAAAATGTTTTTCCTCTTTTGGTGGATCAACATTTCACTTTCCACATTTCTTCTCCTTCTGAAGTTTGTTTTTGCTGCACCAGGGCTGTCAGAATGCTTCAGAACGAGCCTGGAGGGCTGCACGTGGACCCTGTGCAAAGGGGGGTCAGAGTTCAGGGATCTAATTTAGCATTAGCGCTGAAACTTTGCAGCTGTGATTGCCGATAGTGACTAAAGCCACAACTCTTTTACGTTCAGTCATTGGCAGCACAAACAAACACGATGAAGGGGCCACAGTCCTCGTCCAAACACACGTCTAATGTTCTGTTTCTTACCTGTTTCGTGCTGCAGGATTCTGACACAGACTTCTGCACGTGTGATTGGGATTACGCTCAACTTTTTAGCGCTCTTGCCTCCCACGAAGGAGATCATGGGTTCGATTCCCGGACCAGACCAACATCACATGATCTCTCTGGGTGGAGTCTGCATGTTCTCTACCGTGGGTTCTCTCCAGGTTCGGCTCCTCCCACCGTCCAAACACATGTATGTGTTAGGTAAGATTGGTCACTCTAAATTGGCCTAGTGAATGAATGTGAGAGTGAATGGTGTCTGTAATGTCTCTGTGTTGGCCACTGTCCAGGGTGTGCCCCGCCTAAGGCCCAAAGTCATTGGGATAGGCTCCAGTCACCCGCGACCCCGAAAGGGAACGAGCGGTAGTGGGTGTGGTCCAACAGTTCATTCTGAAATATGTTCTTCTACATCAATCCCAGGCTCTTCTCTCCTCTGTACTCTTTCCTTTATCGATCACTATCAGAACACAACCACACATACAGTATGCAAAACATGCCATGATCACTTTTTCTGGTTTCATTTGTCAGGGTTTGTCTTTGTCTTGTGTCGGCAGAAGAATCTTGGGCTGTGAAGCGTGTCTGGAGCAGAGGCGGCTGAGTCTGTGAACGCTCCACGGCATTGACAGATCAATGACTTATTAATCACTTACTCAGCTTTTATGTAATTAAGATGACATCACTATCTACATTTACAGCACAATCGCTTTTGTTTGATACGTTTTATCTAATTCATTACTATTACTATTTTTTCCCATCCGTAATATGTTGTTTTTAAGTAACTAGATTATCACGTAAGTAAGTTATCTGTTCTTTTTTGTTTACTTCTGTACCTGCTTTGTGTTGCAACACTGGAATTTACCCATTGTGGGACAAATAAAGGCTTATCTTATCTTATTTTATCTCAGTATCAAAGCGAAACGCCCGTCATATTTACAATGGCCCGTTCTTTATAACAGTGTGTAGCAGTGTGCCCATCACGCCAGCAGATGGCGCACATCTCTACTATCTCTCCCTTTCCTTGTCCACCACTTCCGCCTTCTTGTGAGCTGGGGCCGGCGTCCCTTAAGGGCCACGTAAATATATTTCACAATGATTCGCAGCTCTACAGATTATGAGTACCTGATATGAGCGTTTTTAGTGGCGTTGTGAGGCAGGGCCCTTCATAGCGCTTCATTTCCTCGTGGTCCGACTGACGGTGCCAGGGTCGTCAGCTGGAGTCCTGGGGGCAGCTGGTTCTGGCTCGGGCGGGAGCGTAATGGCTCTTCGCGGGGGGCCTAACAGCATGTGTCCTGGGTTCATCTCTCGGCCTTAAGCGAGGTTTGACCGGCTTAAAACCAGCCTCATTTCTATCATCTCGCTCTGGGACGCGGAGCCCTCTGCTGTCTTTAATGTCTGAGTGACTGTCTTTAATGTCTGAGTGACTGTCTTTAATGTCTGAGTGACTGTCTTTTATGTCTGAGTGACTGTCTTTAATGTCTGAGTGACTGTCTTTAATGTCTGAGTGACTGTCTTTAATGTCTGAGTGACTGTCTTTTATGTCTGAGTGACTGTCTTTAATGTCTGAGTGACTGTCTTTAATGTCTGAGTGACTGTCTTTTATGTCTGAGTGACTGTCTTTTATGTCTGAGTGACTGTCTTTAAGGTCTGAGTGACTGTCTTTAATGTCTGAGTGACTGTCTTTAATGTCTGAGTGACTGTCTTTTATGTCTGAGTGACTGTCTTTAATGTTTGAGTGACTGTCTTTAATGTCTGAGTGACTGTCTTTTATGTCTGAGTGACTGTCTTTTATGTCTGAGTGACTGTCTTTAAGGTCTGAGTGACTGTCTTTAATGTCTGAGTGACTGTCTTTAATGTCTGAGTGACTGTCTTTAATGTCTGAGTGACTGTCTTTAATGTCTGAGTGACTGTCTTTTATGTCTGAGTGACTGTCTTTAAGGTCTGAGTGACTGTCTTTAATGTCTGAGTGACTGTCTTTTATGTCTGAGTGACTGTCTTTAATGTCTGAATGACTGTCTTTAATGTCTGAGTGACTGTATTTAATGTCTGAGTGACTGTCTTTTATGTCTGAGTGACTGTCTTTAATGTCTGAGTGACTGTCTTTAATGTCTGAGTGACTGTCTCTTATGTCTGAGTGACTGTCTTTAATGTCTGAGTGACTGTCTTTAATGTCTGAGTGACTGTCTTTTATGTCTGAGTGACTGTCTTTAATGTCTGAGTGACTGTCTTTTATGTCTGAGTGACTGTCTTTAATGTCTGAGTGACTGTCTTTAATGTCTGAGTGACTGTCTCTTATGTCTGAGTGACTGTCTTTAATGTCTGAATGACTGTCTTTAATGTCTGAGTGACTGTCTTTAATGTCTGAGTGACTGTCTTTTATGTCTGAGTGACTGTCTTTAAGGTCTGAGTGACTGTCTTTAATGTCTGAGTGACTGTCTTTTATGTCTGAGTGACTGTCTTTAATGTCTGAATGACTGTCTTTAATGTCTGAGTGACTGTCTTTAATGTCTGAGTGACTGTCTTTTATGTCTGAGTGACTGTCTTTAATGTCTGAGTGACTGTCTTTAATGTCTGAGTGACTGTCTTATGTCTGAGTGACTGTCTTTAATGTCTGAGTGACTGTCTTTAATGTCTGAGTGACTGTCTTTTATGTCTGAGTGACTGTCTTTAATGTCTGAGTGACTGTCTTTTATGTCTGAGTGACTGTCTTTAATGTCTGAGTGACTGTCTTTAATGTCTGAGTGACTGTCTCTTATGTCTGAGTGACTGTCTTTAATGTCTGAATGACTGTCTTTAATGTCTGAGTGACTGTCTTTAATGTCTGAGTGACTGTTTTTTATGTCTGAGTGACTGTCTTTAATGTCTGAGTGACTGTCTTTTATGTCTGAGTGACTGTCTTTTATGTCTGAGTGACTGTCTTTAATGTCTGAGTGACTGTATTTATGTCTGAGTGACTGTCTTTAATGTCTGAGTGACTGTCTCTTATGTCTGAGTGACTGTCTTTAAGGTCTGAGTGACTGTCTTTAATGTCTGAGTGACTGTCTTTAATGTCTGAGTGACTGTCTTTTATGTCTGAGTGACTGTCTTTAATGTCTGAGTGACTGTCTCTTATGTCTGAGTGACTGTCTTTAATGTCTGAGTGACTGTCTTTAATGTCTGAGTGACTGTCTTTAATGTCTGAGTGACTGTCTTTTATGTCTGAGTGACTGTCTTTAATGTCTGAGTGACCGTCTTTAATGTCTGAGTGACTGTCTCTTATGTCTGAGTGACTGTCTTTAATGTCTGAATGACTGTCTTTAATGTCTGAGTGACTGTCTTTAATGTCTGAGTGACTGTCTTTTATGTCTGAGTGATTGTCTTTAATGTCTGAGTGACTGTCTTTTATGTCTGAGTGACTGTATTTTATGTCTGAGTGACTGTCTTTAATGTCTGAGTGACTGTCTTTAAGGTCTGAGTGACTGTCTTTAATGTCTGAGTGACTGTCTTTAATGTCTGAGTGACTGTCTTTAATGTCTGAGTGACTGTCTTTAATGTCTGAGTGACTGTCTTTAATGTCTGAGTGACTGTCTTTTATGTCTGAGTGATTGTCTTTAATGTCTGAGTGACTGTCTTTTATGTCTGAGTGACTGTATTTTATGTCTGAGTGACTGTCTTTAATGTCTGAGTGACTGTCTTTAAGGTCTGAGTGACTGTCTTTAATGTCTGAGTGACTGTCTTTAATGTCTGAGTGACTGTCTTTAATGTCTGAGTGACTGTCTTTAATGTCTGAGTGACTGTCTTTTATGTCTGAGTGACTGTCTTTAAGGTCTGAGTGACTGTCTTTAATGTCTGAGTGACTGTCTTTTATGTCTGAGTGACTGTCTTTAATGTCTGAATGACTGTCTTTAATGTCTGAGTGACTGTATTTAATGTCTGAGTGACTGTCTTTTATGTCTGAGTGACTGTCTTTAATGTCTGAGTGACTGTCTTTAATGTCTGAGTGACTGTCTCTTATGTCTGAGTGACTGTCTTTAATGTCTGAGTGACTGTCTTTAATGTCTGAGTGACTGTCTTTTATGTCTGAGTGACTGTCTTTAATGTCTGAGTGACTGTCTTTTATGTCTGAGTGACTGTCTTTAATGTCTGAGTGACTGTCTTTAATGTCTGAGTGACTGTCTCTTATGTCTGAGTGACTGTCTTTAATGTCTGAATGACTGTCTTTAATGTCTGAGTGACTGTCTTTAATGTCTGAGTGACTGTCTTTTATGTCTGAGTGACTGTCTTTAATGTCTGAGTGACTGTCTTTAATGTCTGAGTGACTGTCTTTTATGTCTGAGTGACTGTCTTTAATGTCTGAATGACTGTCTTTAATGTCTGAGTGACTGTCTTTAATGTCTGAGTGACTGTCCTTTATGTCTGAGTGACTGTCTTTAATGTCTGAGTGACTGTCTTTAATGTCTGAGTGACTGTCTCTTATGTCTGAGTGACTGTCTTTAATGTCTGAGTGACTGTCTTTAATGTCTGAGTGACTGTCTTTTATGTCTGAGTGACTGTCTTTAATGTCTGAGTGACTGTCTTTTATGTCTGAGTGACTGTCTTTAATGTCTGAGTGACTGTCTTTAATGTCTGAGTGACTGTCTTTAATGTCTGAGTGACTGTCTCTTATGTCTGAGTGACTGTCTTTAATGTCTGAATGACTGTCTTTAATGTCTGAGTGACTGTCTTTAAGGTCTGAGTGACTGTCTTTAATGTCTGAGTGACTGTCTTTAATGTCTGAGTGACTGTCTTTAATGTCTGAGTGACTGTCTTTAATGTCTGAGTGACTGTCTTTAATGTCTGAGTGACTGTCTTTTATGTCTGAGTGATTGTCTTTAATGTCTGAGTGACTGTCTTTTATGTCTGAGTGACTGTATTTTATGTCTGAGTGACTGTCTTTAATGTCTGAGTGACTGTCTTTAAGGTCTGAGTGACTGTCTTTAATGTCTGAGTGACTGTCTTTAATGTCTGAGTGACTGTCTTTAATGTCTGAGTGACTGTCTTTAATGTCTGAGTGACTGTCTTTTATGTCTGAGTGACTGTCTTTAAGGTCTGAGTGACTGTCTTTAATGTCTGAGTGACTGTCTTTTATGTCTGAGTGACTGTCTTTAATGTCTGAATGACTGTCTTTAATGTCTGAGTGACTGTATTTAATGTCTGAGTGACTGTCTTTTATGTCTGAGTGACTGTCTTTAATGTCTGAGTGACTGTCTTTAATGTCTGAGTGACTGTCTCTTATGTCTGAGTGACTGTCTTTAATGTCTGAGTGACTGTCTTTAATGTCTGAGTGACTGTCTTTTATGTCTGAGTGACTGTCTTTTATGTCTGAGTGACTGTCTTTAAGGTCTGAGTGACTGTCTTTAATGTCTGAGTGACTGTCTTTAATGTCTGAGTGACTGTCTTTTATGTCTGAGTGACTGTCTTTAATGTTTGAGTGACTGTCTTTAATGTCTGAGTGACTGTCTTTTATGTCTGAGTGACTGTCTTTTATGTCTGAGTGACTGTCTTTAAGGTCTGAGTGACTGTCTTTAATGTCTGAGTGACTGTCTTTAATGTCTGAGTGACTGTCTTTAATGTCTGAGTGACTGTCTTTAATGTCTGAGTGACTGTCTTTTATGTCTGAGTGACTGTCTTTAAGGTCTGAGTGACTGTCTTTAATGTCTGAGTGACTGTCTTTTATGTCTGAGTGACTGTCTTTAATGTCTGAATGACTGTCTTTAATGTCTGAGTGACTGTATTTAATGTCTGAGTGACTGTCTTTTATGTCTGAGTGACTGTCTTTAATGTCTGAGTGACTGTCTTTAATGTCTGAGTGACTGTCTCTTATGTCTGAGTGACTGTCTTTAATGTCTGAGTGACTGTCTTTAATGTCTGAGTGACTGTCTTTTATGTCTGAGTGACTGTCTTTAATGTCTGAGTGACTGTCTTTTATGTCTGAGTGACTGTCTTTAATGTCTGAGTGACTGTCTTTAATGTCTGAGTGACTGTCTCTTATGTCTGAGTGACTGTCTTTAATGTCTGAATGACTGTCTTTAATGTCTGAGTGACTGTCTTTAATGTCTGAGTGACTGTCTTTTATGTCTGAGTGACTGTCTTTAAGGTCTGAGTGACTGTCTTTAATGTCTGAGTGACTGTCTTTTATGTCTGAGTGACTGTCTTTAATGTCTGAATGACTGTCTTTAATGTCTGAGTGACTGTCTTTAATGTCTGAGTGACTGTCTTTTATGTCTGAGTGACTGTCTTTAATGTCTGAGTGACTGTCTTTAATGTCTGAGTGACTGTCTTATGTCTGAGTGACTGTCTTTAATGTCTGAGTGACTGTCTTTAATGTCTGAGTGACTGTCTTTTATGTCTGAGTGACTGTCTTTAATGTCTGAGTGACTGTCTTTTATGTCTGAGTGACTGTCTTTAATGTCTGAGTGACTGTCTTTAATGTCTGAGTGACTGTCTCTTATGTCTGAGTGACTGTCTTTAATGTCTGAATGACTGTCTTTAATGTCTGAGTGACTGTCTTTAATGTCTGAGTGACTGTTTTTTATGTCTGAGTGACTGTCTTTAATGTCTGAGTGACTGTCTTTTATGTCTGAGTGACTGTCTTTTATGTCTGAGTGACTGTCTTTAATGTCTGAGTGACTGTATTTATGTCTGAGTGACTGTCTTTAATGTCTGAGTGACTGTCTCTTATGTCTGAGTGACTGTCTTTAAGGTCTGAGTGACTGTCTTTAATGTCTGAGTGACTGTCTTTAATGTCTGAGTGACTGTCTTTTATGTCTGAGTGACTGTCTTTAATGTCTGAGTGACTGTCTCTTATGTCTGAGTGACTGTCTTTAATGTCTGAGTGACTGTCTTTAATGTCTGAGTGACTGTCTTTAATGTCTGAGTGACTGTCTTTTATGTCTGAGTGACTGTCTTTAATGTCTGAGTGACCGTCTTTAATGTCTGAGTGACTGTCTCTTATGTCTGAGTGACTGTCTTTAATGTCTGAATGACTGTCTTTAATGTCTGAGTGACTGTCTTTAATGTCTGAGTGACTGTCTTTTATGTCTGAGTGATTGTCTTTAATGTCTGAGTGACTGTCTTTTATGTCTGAGTGACTGTATTTTATGTCTGAGTGACTGTCTTTAATGTCTGAGTGACTGTCTTTAAGGTCTGAGTGACTGTCTTTAATGTCTGAGTGACTGTCTTTAATGTCTGAGTGACTGTCTTTAATGTCTGAGTGACTGTCTTTAATGTCTGAGTGACTGTCTTTAATGTCTGAGTGACTGTCTTTTATGTCTGAGTGATTGTCTTTAATGTCTGAGTGACTGTCTTTTATGTCTGAGTGACTGTATTTTATGTCTGAGTGACTGTCTTTAATGTCTGAGTGACTGTCTTTAAGGTCTGAGTGACTGTCTTTAATGTCTGAGTGACTGTCTTTAATGTCTGAGTGACTGTCTTTAATGTCTGAGTGACTGTCTTTAATGTCTGAGTGACTGTCTTTTATGTCTGAGTGACTGTCTTTAAGGTCTGAGTGACTGTCTTTAATGTCTGAGTGACTGTCTTTTATGTCTGAGTGACTGTCTTTAATGTCTGAATGACTGTCTTTAATGTCTGAGTGACTGTATTTAATGTCTGAGTGACTGTCTTTTATGTCTGAGTGACTGTCTTTAATGTCTGAGTGACTGTCTTTAATGTCTGAGTGACTGTCTCTTATGTCTGAGTGACTGTCTTTAATGTCTGAGTGACTGTCTTTAATGTCTGAGTGACTGTCTTTTATGTCTGAGTGACTGTCTTTAATGTCTGAGTGACTGTCTTTTATGTCTGAGTGACTGTCTTTAATGTCTGAGTGACTGTCTTTAATGTCTGAGTGACTGTCTCTTATGTCTGAGTGACTGTCTTTAATGTCTGAATGACTGTCTTTAATGTCTGAGTGACTGTCTTTAATGTCTGAGTGACTGTCTTTTATGTCTGAGTGACTGTCTTTAATGTCTGAGTGACTGTCTTTAATGTCTGAGTGACTGTCTTTTATGTCTGAGTGACTGTCTTTAATGTCTGAATGACTGTCTTTAATGTCTGAGTGACTGTCTTTAATGTCTGAGTGACTGTCTTTTATGTCTGAGTGACTGTCTTTAATGTCTGAGTGACTGTCTTTAATGTCTGAGTGACTGTCTCTTATGTCTGAGTGACTGTCTTTAATGTCTGAGTGACTGTCTTTAATGTCTGAGTGACTGTCTTTTATGTCTGAGTGACTGTCTTTAATGTCTGAGTGACTGTCTTTTATGTCTGAGTGACTGTCTTTAATGTCTGAGTGACTGTCTTTAATGTCTGAGTGACTGTCTTTAATGTCTGAGTGACTGTCTCTTATGTCTGAGTGACTGTCTTTAATGTCTGAATGACTGTCTTTAATGTCTGAGTGACTGTCTTTAATGTCTGAGTGACTGTTTTTTATGTCTGAGTGACTGTTTTTTATGTCTGAGTGACTGTCTTTAATGTCTGAGTGACTGTCTTTTATGTCTGAGTGACTGTCTTTTATGTCTGAGTGACTGTCTTTAATGTCTGAGTGACTGTATTTATGTCTGAGTGACTGTCTTTAATGTCTGAGTGACTGTCTCTTATGTCTGAGTGACTGTCTTTAAGGTCTGAGTGACTGTCTTTAATGTCTGAGTGACTGTCTTTAATGTCTGAGTGACTGTCTTTTATGTCTGAGTGACTGTCTTTAATGTCTGAGTGACTGTCTCTTATGTCTGAGTGACTGTCTTTAATGTCTGAGTGACTGTCTTTAATGTCTGAGTGACTGTCTTTAATGTCTGAGTGACTGTCTTTTATGTCTGAGTGACTGTCTTTAATGTCTGAGTGACCGTCTTTAATGTCTGAGTGACTGTCTCTTATGTCTGAGTGACTGTCTTTAATGTCTGAATGACTGTCTTTAATGTCTGAGTGACTGTCTTTAATGTCTGAGTGACTGTCTTTTATGTCTGAGTGACTGTCTTTAATGTCTGAGTGACTGTCTTTTATGTCTGAGTGACTGTCTTTTATGTCTGAGTGACTGTCTTTAAGGTCTGAGTGACTGTCTTTAATGTCTGAGTGACTGTCTTTAATGTCTGAGTGACTGTCTTTTATGTCTGAGTGACTGTCTTTAATGTCTGAGTGACTGTCTTTAAGGTCTGAGTGACTGTCTTTAATGTCTGAGTGACTGTCTTTAATGTCTGAGTGACTGTCTTTAATGTCTGAGTGACTGTCTTTAATGTCTGAGTGACTGTCTTTAATGTCTGAGTGACTGTCTTTAAGGTCTGAGTGACTGTCTTTAATGTCTGAGTGACTGTCTTTAATGTCTGAGTGACTGTCTTTAATGTCTGAGTGACTGTATCTTATGTCTGAGTGACTGTCTTTAATGTCTGAGTGACTGTCTTTAATGTCTGAGTGACTGTCTTTTATGTCTGAGTGACTGTCTTTAATGTCTGAGTGACTGTCTTTTATGTCTGAGTGACTGTCTTTAATGTCTGAGTGACTGTCTTTAATGTCTGAGTGACTGTCTCTTATGTCTGAGTGACTGTCTTTAATGTCTGAATGACTGTCTTTAATGTCTGAGTGACTGTCTTTAATGTCTGAGTGACTGTCTTTTATGTCTGAGTGACTGTCTTTAAGGTCTGAGTGACTGTCTTTAATGTCTGAGTGACTGTCTTTATGTCTGAGTGACTGTCTTTAATGTCTGAATGACTGTCTTTAATGTCTGAGTGACTGTCTTTAATGTCTGAGTGACTGTCTTTTATGTCTGAGTGACTGTCTTTAATGTCTGAGTGACTGTCTTTAATGTCTGAGTGACTGTCTCTTATGTCTGAGTGACTGTCTTTAATGTCTGAGTGACTGTCTTTAATGTCTGAGTGACTGTCTTTTATGTCTGAGTGACTGTCTTTAATGTCTGAGTGACTGTCTTTTATGTCTGAGTGACTGTCTTTAATGTCTGAGTGACTGTCTTTAATGTCTGAGTGACTGTCTCTTATGTCTGAGTGACTGTCTTTAATGTCTGAATGACTGTCTTTAATGTCTGAGTGACTGTCTTTAATGTCTGAGTGACTGTCTTTTATGTCTGAGTGACTGTCTTTAATGTCTGAGTGACTGTCTTTTATGTCTGAGTGACTGTCTTTTATGTCTGAGTGACTGTCTTTAATGTCTGAGTGACTGTATTTATGTCTGAGTGACTGTCTTTAAGGTCTGAGTGAATGTCTTTTATGTCTGAGTGACTGTCTTTAAGGTCTGAGTGACTGTCTTTAATGTCTGAGTGACTGTCTTATATGTCTGAGTGACTGTCTTTAAGGTCTGAGTGACTGTCTTTAATGTCTGAGTGACTGTCTTTAAGGTCTGAGTGACTGTCTTTAATGTCTGAGTGACTGTCTTTTATGTCTGAGTGACTGTCTTTAATGTCTGAGTGACTGTCTTTTATGTCTGAGTGACTGTCTTTAATGTCTGAGTGACTGTCTTTAATGTCTGAGTGACTGTATTTATGTCTGAGTGACTGTCTTTAAGGTCTGAGTGAATGTCTTTTATGTCTGAGTGACTGTCTTTAAGGTCTGAGTGACTGTCTTTAATGTCTGAGTGACTGTCTTTTATGTCTGAGTGACTGTCTTTAATGTCTGAGTGACTGTCTTTAATGTCTGAGTGACTGTCTTTTATGTCTGAGTGACTGTCTTTAATGTCTGAGTGACTGTCTTTAATGTCTGAGTGACTGTCTCTTATGTCTGAGTGACTGTCTTTAATGTCTGAGTGACTGTCTTTAATGTCTGAGTGACTGTCTTTAATGTCTGAGTGACTGTCTTTAATGTCTGAGTGACTGTCTCTTATGTCTGAGTGACTGTCTTTAATGTCTGAATGACTGTCTTTAATGTCTGAGTGACTGTCTTTAATGTCTGAGTGACTGTCTTTTATGTCTGAGTGACTGTCTTTAATGTCTGAGTGACTGTCTTTTATGTCTGAGTGACTGTCTTTTATGTCTGAGTGACTGTCTTTAATGTCTGAGTGACTGTATTTATGTCTGAGTGACTGTCTTTAATGTCTGAGTGACTGTCTCTTATGTCTGAGTGACTGTCTTTAAGGTCTGAGTGACTGTCTTTAATGTCTGAGTGACTGTCTTTTATGTCTGAGTGACTGTCTTTAATGTCTGAGTGACTGTCTTTAATGTCTGAGTGACTGTCTTTAATGTCTGAGTGACTGTCTCTTATGTCTGAGTGACTGTCTCTTATGTCTGAGTGACTGTCTTTAAAGTCAGAGTGACTGTCTCTTGTGTCTGAGTGACTGTCTTTAATGTCTGAGTGACTGCCTTTTATGTCTGAGTGACTGCCTTTTATGTCTGAGTGACTGTCTTTAATGTCTGAGTGACTGTCTTTAATGTCTGAGTGACTGTCTTTTATGTCTGAGTGACTGTCTTTTATGTCTGAGTGACTGTCTTTAAGGTCTGAGTGACTGTCTTTTATGTCTGAGTGACTGTCTTTAATGTCAGAGTGACTGTCTTTAATGTCTGAGTGACTGTCTTTAATGTCTGAGTGACTGTCTTTAATGTCTGAGTGACTGTCTTTAATGTCTGAGTGACTGTCTTTAATGTCTGAGTGACTGTCTTTAAGGTCTGAGTGACTGTCTTTAATGTCTGAGTGACTGTCTTTAATGTCTGAGTGACTGTCTTTTATTGTCTGAGTGACTGTCTTTAATGTCTGAGTGACTGTCTTTTATGTCTGAGTGACTGTCTTTAATGTCTGAGTGACTGTCTTTAATGTCTGAGTGACTGTCTTTAATGTCTGAGTGACTGTCTTTAATGTCTGAGTGACTGTCTTTAATGTCTGAGTGACTGTCTTTAAGGTCTGAGTGACTGTCTTTAATGTCTGAGTGACTGTCTTTTATGTCTGAGTGACTGTCTTTAATGTCTGAGTGACTGTCTTTTATGTCTGAGTGACTGTCTTTTATGTCTGAGTGATTGTCTTTAATGTCTGAGTGACTGTCTTTTATGTCTGAGTGACTGTATTTATGTCTGAGTGACTGTCTTTAATGTCTGAGTGACTGTATTTATGTCTGAGTGACTGTCTTTAAGGTCTGAGTGACTGTCTTTAATGTCTGAGTGACTGTCTTTTATGTCTGAGTGACTGTCTTTAATGTCTGAGTGACTGTATTTTATGTCTGAGTGACTGTCTTTTATGTCTGAGTGACTGTCTTTAATGTCTGAGTGACTGTATTTATGTCTGAGTGACTGTCTTTAATGTCTGAGTGATTGTCTTTTATGTCTGAGTGACTGTCTTTAATGTCTGAGTGACTGTCTTTAATGTCTGAGTGACTGTATTTATGTCTGAGTGACTGTCTTTAAGGTCTGAGTGAATGTCTTTTATGTCTGAGTGACTGTCTTTAAGGTCTGAGTGACTGTCTTTAATGTCTGAGTGACTGTCTTTATGTCTGAGTGACTGTCTTTAAGGTCTGAGTGACTGTCTTTAATGTCTGAGTGACTGTCTTTAAGGTCTGAGTGACTGTCTTTAATGTCTGAGTGACTGTCTTTTATGTCTGAGTGACTGTCTTTAATGTCTGAGTGACTGTCTTTTATGTCTGAGTGACTGTCTTTAATGTCTGAGTGACTGTCTTTAATGTCTGAGTGACTGTCTTTAATGTCTGAGTGACTGTCTCTTATGTCTGAGTGACTGTCTCTTATGTCTGAGTGACTGTCTTTAAAGTCAGAGTGACTGTCTCTTGTGTCTGAGTGACTGTCTTTAATGTCTGAGTGACTGTCTTTAATGTCTGAGTGACTGCCTTTTATGTCAGAGTGACTGTCTTTAATGTCTGAGTGACTGTCTTTTATGTCTGAGTGACTGTCTTTAATGTCAGAGTGACTGTCTTTAATGTCAGAGTGACTGTCTTTAATGTCAGAGTGACTGTCTTTAATGTCTGAGTGACTGTCTTTTATGTCTGAGTGACTGTCTTTTATGTCTGAGTGACTGTCTTTAAGGTCTGAGTGACTGTCTTTTATGTCTGAGTGACTGTCTTTAATGTCAGAGTGACTGTCTTTAATGTCTGAGTGACTGTCTTTAATGTCTGAGTGACTGTCTTTTATGTCTGAGTGACTGTCTTTAATGTCTGAGTGACTGTCTTTAATGTCTGAGTGACTGTCTTTAAGGTCTGAGTGACTGTCTTTAATGTCTGAGTGACTGTCTTTAATGTCTGAGTGACTGTCTTTTATGTCTGAGTGACTGTCTTTAATGTCTGAGTGACTGTCTTTAATGTCTGAGTGACTGTCTTTAATGTCTGAGTGACTGTCTGTTATGTCTGAGTGACTGTCTTTAATGTCAGAGTGACTGTCTCTTATGTCTGAGTGACTGTCTTTAATGTCAGAGTGACTGTCTCTTATGTCTGAGTGACTGTCTTTAATGTCTGAGTGACTGTCTTTAATGTCCGAGTGACTGTCTTTAATGTCAGAGTGACTGTCTTTAATGTCTGAGTGACTGTCTTTAATGTCTGAGTGACTGTCTTTTATGTCTGAGTGACTGTCTTTTATGTCTGAGTGACTGTCTTTAATGTCTGAGTGACTGTATTTATGTCTGAGTGACTGTCTTTAAGGTCTGAGTGACTGTCTTTAATGTCTGAGTGACTGTCTTTAATGTCTGAGTGACTGTCTGTTATGTCTGAGTGACTGTCTTTTATGTCTGAGTGACTGTCTTTAAGGTCTGAGTGACTGTCTTTAATGTCTGAGTGACTGTCTTTTATGTCTGAGTGACTGTCTTTAAGGTCTGAGTGACTGTCTCTTATGTCTGAGTGACTGTCTTTAATGTCAGAGTGACTGTCTCTTATGTCTGAGTGACTGTCTTTAATGTCTGAGTGACTGTCTTTAATGTCTGAGTGACTGTCTTTAAGGTCTGAGTGACTGTCTTTAATGTCTGAGTGACTGTCTTTTATGTCTGAGTGACTGTCTTTTAATGTCTGAGTGACTGTCTTTAATGTCTGAGTGACTGTCTTTTATGTCTGAGTGACTGTCTTTAAGGTCTGAGTGACTGTCTTTAATGTCTTAATGACTGTCTTTAATGTCTGAGTGACTGTCTTTAATGTCTGAATGACTGTCTTTAATGTCTGAGTGACTATCTTTAATGTCTGAGTGACTGTCTTTTATGTCTGAGTGACTGTCTTTAATGTCTGAGTGACTGTCTTTAATGTCTGAGTGACTGTCTCTTATGTCTGAGTGACTGTCTTTAATGTCTGAGTGACTGTCTTTAATGTCTGAGTGACTGTCTTTAATGTCTGAGTGACTGTCTGTTATGTCTGAGTGACTGTCTCTTATGTCTGAGTGACTGTCTTTAATGTCAGAGTGACTGTCTCTTATGTCTGAGTGACTGTCTTTTATGTCTGAGTGACTGTCTTTAATGTCTGAGTGACTGTCTTTTATGTCTGAGTGACTGTCTTTAATGTCTGAGTGACTGTCTTTAATGTCTGAGTGACTGTCTTTTATGTCTGAGTGACTGTCTTTAATGTCAGAGTGACTGTCTTTAATGTCTGAGTGACTGTCTTTAATGTCTGAGTGACTGTCTTTAATGTCTGAGTGACTGTCTTTAATGTCAGAGTGACTGTCTCTTATGTCTGAGTGATGTCTTTTATGTCTGAGCGACTGTCTTTAATGTCTGAGTGACTGTCTGTTATGTCTGAGTGACTGTCTTTAATGTCTGAGTGACTGTCTTTTATGTCTGAGTGACTGTCTTTGATGTCAGAGTGACTGTCTTTAATGTCAGAGTGACTGTCTCTTATGTCTGAGTGACTGTCTTTAATGTCAGAGTGACTGTCTTTAATGTCTGAGTGACTGTCTTTTATGTCTGAGTGACTGTCTTTTATGTCAGAGTGACTGTCTTTAATGTCTGAGTGACTGTCTTTAATGTCTGAGTGACTGTCTTTTATGTCTGAGTGACTGTCTTTAATGTCTGAGTGACTGTCTTTAATGTCTGAGTGACTCTCTTTTATGTCTGAGTGACTGTCTTTAATGTCAGAGTGACTGTCTTTAATGTCTGAGTGACTGTCTTTAATGTCTGAGTGACTGTCTTTAATGTCTGAGTGACGGTCTTTAATGTCAGAGTGACTGTCTCTTATGTCTGAGTGATGTCTTTTATGTCTGAGCGACTGTCTTTAATGTCTGAGTGACTGTCTGTTATGTCTGAGTGACTGTCTTTAATGACTGAGTGACTGTCTTTTATGTCTGAGTGACTGTCTTTGATGTCAGAGTGACTGTCTTTTATGTCTGAGTGACTGTCTTTAATGTCTGAGTGACTGTCTTTTATGTCTGAGTGACTGTCTTTAATGTCTGAGTGACTGTCTTTTATGTCTGAGTGACTGTCTTTAATGTCTGAGTGACTGTCTTTAATGTCTGAGTGACTGTCTTTTATGTCTGAGTGACTGTCTTTAATGTCTGAGTGACTGTCTTTTATGTCAGAGTGACAGTCTTTAATGTCTGAGTGACTGTCTTTTATGTCTGAGTGACTGTCTTTTATGTCAGAGTGACTGTCTTTAATGTCAGAGTGACTGTCTTTAATGTCTGAGTGACTGTCTTTAATGTCTGAGTGACTGTCTTTAAGGTCTGAGTGACTGTCTTTAATGTCTGAGTGACTGTCTTTAATGTCTGAGTGACTGTCTTTTATTGTCTGAGTGACTGTCTTTTATGTCTGAGTGACTGTCTTTAATGTCTGAGTGACTGTCTTTTATGTCTGAGTGACTGTCTTTAAGGTCTGAGTGACTGTCTTTAATGTCTGAATGACTGTCTTTAATGTCTGAGTGACTGTCTCTTATGTCTGAGTGACTGTCTTTAATGTCTGAGTGACTGTCTTTAATGTCTGAGTGACTGTCTTTAATGTCTGAGTGACTGTCTGTTATGTCTGAGTGACTGTCTCTTATGTCTGAGTGACTGTCTTTAATGTCAGAGTGACTGTCTCTTATGTCTGAGTGACTGTCTTTTATGTCTGAGTGACTGTCTTTAATGTCTGAGTGACTGTCTTTTATGTCTGAGTGACTGTCTTTAATGTCTGAGTGACTGTCTTTAATGTCTGAGTGACTGTCTTTTATGTCTGAGTGACTGTCTTTAATGTCAGAGTGACTGTCTTTAATGTCTGAGTGACTGTCTTTAATGTCTGAGTGACTGTCTTTAATGTCTGAGTGACTGTCTTTAATGTCAGAGTGACTGTCTCTTATGTCTGAGTGATGTCTTTTATGTCTGAGCGACTGTCTTTAATGTCTGAGTGACTGTCTGTTATGTCTGAGTGACTGTCTTTTATGTCTGAGTGACTGTCTTTTATGTCTGAGTGACTGTCTTTAAGGTCTGAGTGACTGTCTTTTATGTCTGAGTGACTGTCTTTAATGTCAGAGTGACTGTCTTTAATGTCTGAGTGACTGTCTTTAATGTCTGAGTGACTGTCTTTTATGTCTGAGTGACTGTCTTTAATGTCTGAGTGACTGTCTTTAATGTCTGAGTGACTGTCTTTAAGGTCTGAGTGACTGTCTTTAATGTCTGAGTGACTGTCTTTAATGTCTGAGTGACTGTCTTTATTGTCTGAGTGACTGTCTTTAATGTCTGAGTGACTGTCTTTAATGTCTGAGTGACTGTCTTTAATGTCTGAGTGACTGTCTTTAATGTCTGAGTGACTGTCTTTAATGTCTGAGTGACTGTCTTTAATGTCTGAGTGACTGTCTTTAATGTCTGAGTGACTGTCTTTAATGTCTGAGTGACTGTCTTTTATGTCTGAGTGACTGTCTTTAATGTCTGAGTGACTGTCTTTTATGTCTGAGTGACTGTCTTTTATGTCTGAGTGATTGTCTTTAATGTCTGAGTGACTGTCTTTTATGTCTGAGTGACTGTATTTATGTCTGAGTGACTGTCTTTAATGTCTGAGTGACTGTATTTATGTCTGAGTGACTGTCTTTAAGGTCTGAGTGACTGTCTTTAATGTCTGAGTGACTGTCTTTTATGTCTGAGTGACTGTCTTTAATGTCTGAGTGACTGTATTTTATGTCTGAGTGACTGTCTTTTATGTCTGAGTGACTGTCTTTAATGTCTGAGTGACTGTATTTATGTCTGAGTGACTGTCTTTAATGTCTGAGTGATTGTCTTTTATGTCTGAGTGACTGTCTTTAATGTCTGAGTGACTGTCTTTAATGTCTGAGTGACTGTATTTATGTCTGAGTGACTGTCTTTAAGGTCTGAGTGAATGTCTTTTATGTCTGAGTGACTGTCTTTAATGTCTGAGTGACTGTCTTTATGTCTGAGTGACTGTCTTTAAGGTCTGAGTGACTGTCTTTAATGTCTGAGTGACTGTCTTTAAGGTCTGAGTGACTGTCTTTAATGTCTGAGTGACTGTCTTTAATGTCTGAGTGACTGTCTTTAATGTCTGAGTGACTGTCTTTTATGTCTGAGTGACTGTCTTTAATGTCTGAGTGACTGTCTTTAATGTCTGAGTGACTGTCTTTAAGGTCTGAGTGACTGTCTTTAATGTCTGAGTGACTGTCTTTAATGTCTGAGTGACTGTCTTTTATGTCTGAGTGACTGTCTTTAATGTCTGAGTGACTGTCTTTAATGTCTGAGTGACTGTCTTTAATGTCTGAGTGACTGTCTGTTATGTCTGAGTGACTGTCTTTAATGTCAGAGTGACTGTCTCTTATGTCTGAGTGACTGTCTTTAATGTCAGAGTGACTGTCTCTTATGTCTGAGTGACTGTCTTTAATGTCTGAGTGACTGTCTTTAATGTCCGAGTGACTGTCTTTAATGTCAGAGTGACTGTCTTTAATGTCTGAGTGACTGTCTTTAATGTCTGAGTGACTGTCTTTTATGTCTGAGTGACTGTCTTTTATGTCTGAGTGACTGTCTTTAATGTCTGAGTGACTGTATTTATGTCTGAGTGACTGTCTTTAAGGTCTGAGTGACTGTCTTTAATGTCTGAGTGACTGTCTTTAATGTCTGAGTGACTGTCTGTTATGTCTGAGTGACTGTCTTTTATGTCTGAGTGACTGTCTTTAAGGTCTGAGTGACTGTCTTTAATGTCTGAGTGACTGTCTTTTATGTCTGAGTGACTGTCTTTAAGGTCTGAGTGACTGTCTCTTATGTCTGAGTGACTGTCTTTAATGTCAGAGTGACTGTCTCTTATGTCTGAGTGACTGTCTTTAATGTCTGAGTGACTGTCTTTAATGTCTGAGTGACTGCCTTTTATGTCTGAGTGACTGTCTTTAATGTCAGAGTGACTGTCTTTAATGTCTGAGTGACTGTCTTTAATGTCTGAGTGACTGTCTTTATGTCTGAGTGACTGTCTTTAATGTCTGAGTGACTGTCTTTAATGTCTGAGTGACTGTCTTTTATGTCTGAGTGACTGTCTTTAATGTCAGAGTGACTGTCTTTAATGTCTGAGTGACTGTCTTTTATGTCTGAGTGACTGTCTTTAATGTCTGAGTGACTGTCTTTTATGTCTGAGTGACTGTCTTTTATGTCTGAGTGACTGTCTTTAATGTCTGAGTGACTGTATTTATGTCTGAGTGACTGTCTTTAAGGTCTGAGTGACTGTCTTTAATGTCTGAGTGACTGTCTTTAATGTCTGAGTGACTGTCTGTTATGTCTGAGTGACTGTCTTTTATGTCTGAGTGACTGTCTTTAATGTCTGAGTGACTGTCTTTAATGTCTGAGTGACTGTCTTTATGTCTGAGTGACTGTCTTTAAGGTCTGAGTGACTGTCTTTAATGTCTGAGTGACTGTCTTTAATGTCTGAGTGACTGTCTTTATGTCTGAGTGACTGTCTTTTATGTCTGAGTGACTGTCTTTAATGTCTGAGTGACTGTCTTTATGTCTGAGTGACTGTCTTTAATGTCTGAGTGACTGTCTTTAATGTCTGAGTGACTGTCTTTAAGGTCTGAGTGACTGTCTTTAATGTCTGAGTGACTGTCTTTTATGTCTGAGTGACTGTCTTTATGTCTGAGTGACTGTCTTTAATGTCTGAGTGACTGTCTTTTATGTCTGAGTGACTGTCTTTAATGTCTGAGTGACTGTCTTTAATGTCTTAGTGACTGTCTTTAATGTCTGAGTGACTGTCTTTAATGTCTGAAGTGACTGTCTTTAATGTCTGAGTGACTGATCTTTAATGTCTGAGTGACTGTCTTTTATGTCTGAGTGACTGTCTTTAATGTCTGAGTGACTGTCTTTAATGTCTGAGTGACTGTCTCTTATGTCTGAGTGACTGTCTTTAATGTCTGAGTGACTGTCTTTAATGTCTGAGTGACTGTCTTTAATGTCTGAGTGACTGTCTGTTATGTCTGAGTGACTGTCTCTTATGTCTGAGTGACTGTCTTTAATGTCAGAGTGACTGTCTCTTATGTCTGAGTGACTGTCTTTTATGTCTGAGTGACTGTCTTTAATGTCTGAGTGACTGTCTTTTATGTCTGAGTGACTGTCTTTAATGTCTGAGTGACTGTCTTTAATGTCTGAGTGACTGTCTTTTATGTCTGAGTGACTGTCTTTAATGTCAGAGTGACTGTCTTTAATGTCTGAGTGACTGTCTTTAATGTCTGAGTGACTGTCTTTAATGTCTGAGTGACTGTCTTTAATGTCAGAGTGACTGTCTCTTATGTCTGAGTGATGTCTTTTATGTCTGAGCGACTGTCTTTAATGTCTGAGTGACTGTCTGTTATGTCTGAGTGACTGTCTTTAATGTCTGAGTGACTGTCTTTTATGTCTGAGTGACTGTCTTTGATGTCAGAGTGACTGTCTTTAATGTCAGAGTGACTGTCTCTTATGTCTGAGTGACTGTCTTTAATGTCAGAGTGACTGTCTTTAATGTCTGAGTGACTGTCTTTTATGTCTGAGTGACTGTCTTTTATGTCAGAGTGACTGTCTTTAATGTCTGAGTGACTGTCTTTAATGTCTGAGTGACTGTCTTTTATGTCTGAGTGACTGTCTTTAATGTCTGAGTGACTGTCTTTAATGTCTGAGTGACTCTCTTTTATGTCTGAGTGACTGTCTTTAATGTCAGAAGAGTGACTGTCTTTAATGTCTGAGTGACTGTCTTTAATGTCTGAGTGACTGTCTTTAATGTCTGAGTGACGGTCTTTAATGTCAGAGTGACTGTCTCTTATGTCTGAGTGATGTCTTTTATGTCTGAGCGACTGTCTTTAATGTCTGAGTGACTGTCTGTTATGTCTGAGTGACTGTCTTTAATGACTGAGTGACTGTCTTTTATGTCTGAGTGACTGTCTTTGATGTCAGAGTGACTGTCTTTTATGTCTGAGTGACTGTCTTTAATGTCTGAGTGACTGTCTTTTATGTCTGAGTGACTGTCTTTAATGTCTGAGTGACTGTCTTTTATGTCTGAGTGACTGTCTTTAATGTCTGAGTGACTGTCTTTAATGTCTGAGTGACTGTCTTTTATGTCTGAGTGACTGTCTTTAATGTCTGAGTGACTGTCTTTTATGTCAGAGTGACAGTCTTTAATGTCTGAGTGACTGTCTTTTATGTCTGAGTGACTGTCTTTTATGTCAGAGTGACTGTCTTTAATGTCAGAGTGACTGTCTTTAATGTCTGAGTGACTGTCTTTAATGTCTGAGTGACTGTCTTTAAGGTCTGAGTGACTGTCTTTAATGTCTGAGTGACTGTCTTTAATGTCTGAGTGACTGTCTTTTATTGTCTGAGTGACTGTCTTTTATGTCTGAGTGACTGTCTTTAATGTCTGAGTGACTGTCTTTTATGTCTGAGTGACTGTCTTTAAGGTCTGAGTGACTGTCTTTAATGTCTGAATGACTGTCTTTAATGTCTGAGTGACTGTCTCTTATGTCTGAGTGACTGTCTTTAATGTCTGAGTGACTGTCTTTAATGTCTGAGTGACTGTCTTTAATGTCTGAGTGACTGTCTGTTATGTCTGAGTGACTGTCTCTTATGTCTGAGTGACTGTCTTTAATGTCAGAGTGACTGTCTCTTATGTCTGAGTGACTGTCTTTTATGTCTGAGTGACTGTCTTTAATGTCTGAGTGACTGTCTTTTATGTCTGAGTGACTGTCTTTAATGTCTGAGTGACTGTCTTTAATGTCTGAGTGACTGTCTTTTATGTCTGAGTGACTGTCTTTAATGTCAGAGTGACTGTCTTTAATGTCTGAGTGACTGTCTTTAATGTCTGAGTGACTGTCTTTAATGTCTGAGTGACTGTCTTTAATGTCAGAGTGACTGTCTCTTATGTCTGAGTGATGTCTTTTATGTCTGAGCGACTGTCTTTAATGTCTGAGTGACTGTCTGTTATGTCTGAGTGACTGTCTTTTATGTCTGAGTGACTGTCTTTTATGTCTGAGTGACTGTCTTTAAGGTCTGAGTGACTGTCTTTTATGTCTGAGTGACTGTCTTTAATGTCAGAGTGACTGTCTTTAATGTCTGAGTGACTGTCTTTAATGTCTGAGTGACTGTCTTTTATGTCTGAGTGACTGTCTTTAATGTCTGAGTGACTGTCTTTAATGTCTGAGTGACTGTCTTTAAGGTCTGAGTGACTGTCTTTAATGTCTGAGTGACTGTCTTTAATGTCTGAGTGACTGTCTTTTATTGTCTGAGTGACTGTCTTTAATGTCTGAGTGACTGTCTTTAATGTCTGAGTGACTGTCTTTAATGTCTGAGTGACTGTCTTTAATGTCTGAGTGACTGTCTTTAATGTCTGAGTGACTGTCTTTAATGTCTGAGTGACTGTCTTTAATGTCTGAGTGACTGTCTTTAATGTCTGAGTGACTGTCTTTTATGTCTGAGTGACTGTCTTTAATGTCTGAGTGACTGTCTTTTATGTCTGAGTGACTGTCTTTTATGTCTGAGTGATTGTCTTTAATGTCTGAGTGACTGTCTTTTATGTCTGAGTGACTGTATTTATGTCTGAGTGACTGTCTTTAATGTCTGAGTGACTGTATTTATGTCTGAGTGACTGTCTTTAAGGTCTGAGTGACTGTCTTTAATGTCTGAGTGACTGTCTTTTATGTCTGAGTGACTGTCTTTAATGTCTGAGTGACTGTATTTTATGTCTGAGTGACTGTCTTTTATGTCTGAGTGACTGTCTTTAATGTCTGAGTGACTGTATTTATGTCTGAGTGACTGTCTTTAATGTCTGAGTGATTGTCTTTTATGTCTGAGTGACTGTCTTTAATGTCTGAGTGACTGTCTTTAATGTCTGAGTGACTGTATTTATGTCTGAGTGACTGTCTTTAAGGTCTGAGTGAATGTCTTTTATGTCTGAGTGACTGTCTTTAATGTCTGAGTGACTGTCTTTTATGTCTGAGTGACTGTCTTTAAGGTCTGAGTGACTGTCTTTAATGTCTGAGTGACTGTCTTTAAGGTCTGAGTGACTGTCTTTAATGTCTGAGTGACTGTCTTTTATGTCTGAGTGACTGTCTTTAATGTCTGAGTGACTGTCTTTTATGTCTGAGTGACTGTCTTTAATGTCTGAGTGACTGTCTTTAATGTCTGAGTGACTGTCTTTAATGTCTGAGTGACTGTCTCTTATGTCTGAGTGACTGTCTCTTATGTCTGAGTGACTGTCTTTAAAGTCAGAGTGACTGTCTCTTGTGTCTGAGTGACTGTCTTTAATGTCTGAGTGACTGTCTTTAATGTCTGAGTGACTGCCTTTTATGTCTGAGTGACTGTCTTTAATGTCTGAGTGACTGTCTTTTATGTCTGAGTGACTGTCTTTAATGTCTGAGTGACTGTCTTTTATGTCTGAGTGACTGTCTTTTATGTCTGAGTGACTGTCTTTAATGTCTGAGTGACTGTATTTATGTCTGAGTGACTGTCTTTAAGGTCTGAGTGACTGTCTTTAATGTCTGAGTGACTGTCTTTAATGTCTGAGTGACTGTCTGTTATGTCTGAGTGACTGTCTTTTATGTCTGAGTGACTGTCTTTAAGGTCTGAGTGACTGTCTTTAATGTCTGAGTGACTGTCTTTTATGTCTGAGTGACTGTCTTTAAGGTCTGAGTGACTGTCTCTTATGTCTGAGTGACTGTCTTTAATGTCAGAGTGACTGTCTCTTATGTCTGAGTGACTGTCTTTAATGTCTGAGTGACTGTCTTTAATGTCTGAGTGACTGCCTTTTATGTCTGAGTGACTGTCTTTAATGTCAGAGTGACTGTCTTTAATGTCTGAGTGACTGTCTTTAATGTCTGAGTGACTGTCTTTAATGTCTGAGTGACTGTCTTTTATGTCTGAGTGACTGTCTTTAATGTCTGAGTGACTGTCTTTAATGTCTGAGTGACTGTCTTTTATGTCTGAGTGACTGTCTTTAATGTCAGAGTGACTGTCTTTAATGTCTGAGTGACTGTCTTTTATGTCTGAGTGACTGTCTTTAATGTCTGAGTGACTGTCTTTTATGTCTGAGTGACTGTCTTTTATGTCTGAGTGACTGTCTTTAATGTCTGAGTGACTGTATTTATGTCTGAGTGACTGTCTTTAAGGTCTGAGTGACTGTCTTTAATGTCTGAGTGACTGTCTTTAATGTCTGAGTGACTGTCTGTTATGTCTGAGTGACTGTCTTTTATGTCTGAGTGACTGTCTTTAAGGTCTGAGTGACTGTCTTTAATGTCTGAGTGACTGTCTTTTATGTCTGAGTGACTGTCTTTAAGGTCTGAGTGACTGTCTTTAATGTCTGAGTGACTGTCTTTAATGTCTGAGTGACTGTCTTTAATGTCTGAGTGACTGTCTTTTATGTCTTAGTGACTGTCTTTAATGTCTGAGTGACTGTCTTTTATGTCTGAGTGACTGTCTTTAATGTCTGAGTGACTGTCTTTAATGTCTGAGTGACTGTCTTTAAGGTCTGAGTGACTGTCTTTAATGTCTGAGTGACTGTCTTTTATGTCTGAGTGACTGTCTTTTATGTCTGAGTGACTGTCTTTAATGTCTGAGTGACTGTCTTTTATGTCTGAGTGACTGTCTTTAAGGTCTGAGTGACTGTCTTTAATGTCTTAATGACTGTCTTTAATGTCTGAGTGACTGTCTTTAATGTCTGAATGACTGTCTTTAATGTCTGAGTGACTATCTTTAATGTCTGAGTGACTGTCTTTTATGTCTGAGTGACTGTCTTTAATGTCTGAGTGACTGTCTTTAATGTCTGAGTGACTGTCTCTTATGTCTGAGTGACTGTCTTTAATGTCTGAGTGACTGTCTTTAATGTCTGAGTGACTGTCTTTAATGTCTGAGTGACTGTCTGTTATGTCTGAGTGACTGTCTCTTATGTCTGAGTGACTGTCTTTAATGTCAGAGTGACTGTCTCTTATGTCTGAGTGACTGTCTTTTATGTCTGAGTGACTGTCTTTAATGTCTGAGTGACTGTCTTTTATGTCTGAGTGACTGTCTTTAATGTCTGAGTGACTGTCTTTAATGTCTGAGTGACTGTCTTTTATGTCTGAGTGACTGTCTTTAATGTCAGAGTGACTGTCTTTAATGTCTGAGTGACTGTCTTTAATGTCTGAGTGACTGTCTTTAATGTCTGAGTGACTGTCTTTAATGTCAGAGTGACTGTCTCTTATGTCTGAGTGATGTCTTTTATGTCTGAGCGACTGTCTTTAATGTCTGAGTGACTGTCTGTTATGTCTGAGTGACTGTCTTTAATGTCTGAGTGACTGTCTTTTATGTCTGAGTGACTGTCTTTGATGTCAGAGTGACTGTCTTTAATGTCAGAGTGACTGTCTCTTATGTCTGAGTGACTGTCTTTAATGTCAGAGTGACTGTCTTTAATGTCTGAGTGACTGTCTTTTATGTCTGAGTGACTGTCTTTTATGTCAGAGTGACTTTCTTTAATGTCTGAGTGACTGTCTTTAATGTCTGAGTGACTGTCTTTTATGTCTGAGTGACTGTCTTTAATGTCTGAGTGACTGTCTTTAATGTCTGAGTGACTCTCTTTTATGTCTGAGTGACTGTCTTTAATGTCAGAGTGACTGTCTTTAATGTCTGAGTGACTGTCTTTAATGTCTGAGTGACTGTCTTTAATGTCTGAGTGACGGTCTTTAATGTCAGAGTGACTGTCTCTTATGTCTGAGTGATGTCTTTTATGTCTGAGCGACTGTCTTTAATGTCTGAGTGACTGTCTTTAAGGTCTGAGTGACTGTCTTTAATGTCTGAGTGACTGTCTTTAATGTCTGAGTGACTGTCTTTAATGTCTGAGTGACTGTCTTTTATGTCTTAGTGACTGTCTTTAATGTCTGAGTGACTGTCTTTTATGTCTGAGTGACTGTCTTTAATGTCTGAGTGACTGTCTTTAATGTCTGAGTGACTGTCTTTAAGGTCTGAGTGACTGTCTTTAATGTCTGAGTGACTGTCTTTTATGTCTGAGTGACTGTCTTTTATGTCTGAGTGACTGTCTTTAATGTCTGAGTGACTGTCTTTTATGTCTGAGTGACTGTCTTTAAGGTCTGAGTGACTGTCTTTAATGTCTTAATGACTGTCTTTAATGTCTGAGTGACTGTCTTTAATGTCTGAATGACTGTCTTTAATGTCTGAGTGACTATCTTTAATGTCTGAGTGACTGTCTTTTATGTCTGAGTGACTGTCTTTAATGTCTGAGTGACTGTCTTTAATGTCTGAGTGACTGTCTCTTATGTCTGAGTGACTGTCTTTAATGTCTGAGTGACTGTCTTTAATGTCTGAGTGACTGTCTTTAATGTCTGAGTGACTGTCTGTTATGTCTGAGTGACTGTCTCTTATGTCTGAGTGACTGTCTTTAATGTCAGAGTGACTGTCTCTTATGTCTGAGTGACTGTCTTTTATGTCTGAGTGACTGTCTTTAATGTCTGAGTGACTGTCTTTTATGTCTGAGTGACTGTCTTTAATGTCTGAGTGACTGTCTTTAATGTCTGAGTGACTGTCTTTTATGTCTGAGTGACTGTCTTTAATGTCAGAGTGACTGTCTTTAATGTCTGAGTGACTGTCTTTAATGTCTGAGTGACTGTCTTTAATGTCTGAGTGACTGTCTTTAATGTCAGAGTGACTGTCTCTTATGTCTGAGTGATGTCTTTTATGTCTGAGCGACTGTCTTTAATGTCTGAGTGACTGTCTGTTATGTCTGAGTGACTGTCTTTAATGTCTGAGTGACTGTCTTTTATGTCTGAGTGACTGTCTTTGATGTCAGAGTGACTGTCTTTAATGTCAGAGTGACTGTCTCTTATGTCTGAGTGACTGTCTTTAATGTCAGAGTGACTGTCTTTAATGTCTGAGTGACTGTCTTTTATGTCTGAGTGACTGTCTTTTATGTCAGAGTGACTGTCTTTAATGTCTGAGTGACTGTCTTTAATGTCTGAGTGACTGTCTTTTATGTCTGAGTGACTGTCTTTAATGTCTGAGTGACTGTCTTTAATGTCTGAGTGACTCTCTTTTATGTCTGAGTGACTGTCTTTAATGTCAGAGTGACTGTCTTTAATGTCTGAGTGACTGTCTTTAATGTCTGAGTGACTGTCTTTAATGTCTGAGTGACGGTCTTTAATGTCAGAGTGACTGTCTCTTATGTCTGAGTGATGTCTTTTATGTCTGAGCGACTGTCTTTAATGTCTGAGCGACTGTCTGTTATGTCTGAGTGACTGTCTTTAATGACTGAGTGACTGTCTTTTATGTCTGAGTGACTGTCTTTGATGTCAGAGTGACTGTCTTTTATGTCTGAGTGACTGTCTTTAATGTCTGAGTGACTGTCTTTTATGTCTGAGTGACTGTCTTTAATGTCTGAGTGACTGTCTTTTATGTCTGAGTGACTGTCTTTAATGTCTGAGTGACTGTCTTTAATGTCTGAGTGACTGTCTTTTATGTCTGAGTGACTGTCTTTAATGTCTGAGTGACTGTCTTTTATGTCAGAGTGACTGTCTTTAATGTCTGAGTGACTGTCTTTTATGTCTGAGTGACTGTCTTTTATGTCAGAGTGACTGTCTTTAATGTCTGAGTGACTGTCTTTAATGTCTGAGTGACTGTCTTTAAGGTCTGAGTGACTGTCTTTAATGTCTGAGTGACTGTCTTTAATGTCTGAGTGACTGTCTTTTATTGTCTGAGTGACTGTCTTTTATGTCTGAGTGACTGTCTTTAATGTCTGAGTGACTGTCTTTTATGTCTGAGTGACTGTCTTTAAGGTCTGAGTGACTGTCTTTAATGTCTGAATGACTGTCTTTAATGTCTGAGTGACTGTCTTTAATGTCTGAATGACTGTCTTTAATGTCTGAGTGACTGTCTTTAATGTCTGAGTGACTGTCTTTTATGTCTGAGTGACTGTCTTTAATGTCTGAGTGACTGTCTTTAATGTCTGAGTGACTGTCTCTTATGTCTGAGTGACTGTCTTTAATGTCTGAGTGACTGTCTTTAATGTCTGAGTGACTGTCTTTAATGTCTGAGTGACTGTCTGTTATGTCTGAGTGACTGTCTCTTATGTCTGAGTGACTGTCTTTAATGTCAGAGTGACTGTCTCTTATGTCTGAGTGACTGTCTTTTATGTCTGAGTGACTGTCTTTAATGTCTGAGTGACTGTCTTTTATGTCTGAGTGACTGTCTTTAATGTCTGAGTGACTGTCTTTAATGTCTGAGTGACTGTCTTTTATGTCTGAGTGACTGTCTTTAATGTCAGAGTGACTGTCTTTAATGTCTGAGTGACTGTCTTTAATGTCTGAGTGACTGTCTTTAATGTCTGAGTGACTGTCTTTAATGTCAGAGTGACTGTCTCTTATGTCTGAGTGATGTCTTTTATGTCTGAGCGACTGTCTTTAATGTCTGAGTGACTGTCTGTTATGTCTGAGTGACTGTCTTTAATGTCTGAGTGACTGTCTCTTATGTCTGAGTGACTGTCTTTTATGTCTGAGTGACTGTCTTTAATGTCAGAGTGACTGTCTTTAATGTCTGAGTGACTGTCTTTTATGTCTGAGTGACTGTCTTTTATGTCAGAGTGACTGTCTTTAATGTCTGAGTGACTGTCTTTAATGTCTGAGTGACTGTCTTTTATGTCTGAGTGACTGTCTTTAATGTCTGAGTGACTGTCTTTAATGTCTGAGTGACTCTCTTTTATGTCTGAGTGACTGTCTTTAATGTCAGAGTGACTGTCTTTAATGTCTGAGTGACTGTCTTTAATGTCTGAGTGACTGTCTTTAATGTCAGAGTGACTGTCTCTTATGTCTGAGTGATGTCTTTTATGTCTGAGCGACTGTCTTTAATGTCTGAGTGACTGTCTGTTATGTCTGAGTGACTGTCTTTAATGACTGAGTGACTGTCTTTTATGTCTGAGTGACTGTCTTTGATGTCAGAGTGACTGTCTTTAATGTCTGAGTGACTGTCTTTAATGTCTGAGTGACTGTCTTTAATGACTGAGTGACTGTCTTTTATGTCTGAGTGACTGTCTTTGATGTCAGAGTGACTGTCTTTAATGTCTGAGTGACTGTCTTTAATGTCTGAGTGACTGTCTTTTATGTCTGAGTGACTGTCTTTTATGTCTGAGTGACTGTCTTTAATGTCTGAGTGACTGTCTTTTATGTCTGAGTGACTGTCTTTAATGTCTGAGTGACTGTCTTTAATGTCTGAGTGACTGTCTTTTATGTCTGAGTGACTGTCTTTAATGTCTGAGTGACTGTCTTTTATGTCAGAGTGACTGTCTTTAATGTCTGAGTGACTGTCTTTTATGTCTGAGTGACTGTCTTTTATGTCAGAGTGACTGTCTTTAATGTCTGAGTGACTGTCTTTAATGTCTGAGTGACTGTCTTTTATGTCTGAGTGACTGTCTTTAATGTCAGAGTGACTGTCTTTAATGTCTGAGTGACTGTCTTTAATGTCTGAGTGACTGTCTTTTATGTCTGAGTGACTGTCTTTAATGTCTGAGTGACTGTCTTTAATGTCTGAGTGACTGTCTTTTATGTCTGAGTGACTGTCTTTAATGTCAGAGTGACTGTCTTTAATGTCTGAGTGACTGTCTTTAATGTCTGAGTGACTGTCTTTAATGTCTGAGTGACTGTCTTTAATGTCAGAGTGACTGTCTCTTATGTCTGAGTGACTGTCTTTTATGTCTGAGTGACTGTCTTTAATGTCTGAGTGACTGTCTTTAATGTCTGAGTGACTGTCTTTAAGGTCTGAGTGACTGTCTTTAATGTCTGAGTGACTGTCTTTTATGTCTGAGTGACTGTCTTTTATGTCTGAGTGACTGTCTTTAATGTCTGAGTGACTGTCTTTTATGTCTGAGTGACTGTCTTTAAGGTCTGAGTGACTGTCTTTAATGTCTGAATGACTGTCTTTAATGTCTGAGTGACTGTCTTTAATGTCTGAATGACTGTCTTTAATGTCTGAGTGACTGTCTTTTATGTCTGAGTGACTGTCTTTAATGTCTGAGTGACTGTCTTTAATGTCTGAGTGACTGTCTCTTATGTCTGAGTGACTGTCTTTAATGTCTGAGTGACTGTCTTTAATGTCTGAGTGACTGTCTTTAATGTCTGAGTGACTGTCTGTTATGTCTGAGTGACTGTCTCTTATGTCTGAGTGACTGTCTTTAATGTCAGAGTGACTGTCTCTTATGTCTGAGTGACTGTCTTTTATGTCTGAGTGACTGTCTTTAATGTCTGAGTGACTGTCTTTTATGTCTGAGTGACTGTCTTTAATGTCTGAGTGACTGTCTTTAATGTCTGAGTGACTGTCTTTTATGTCTGAGTGACTGTCTTTAATGTCAGAGTGACTGTCTTTAATGTCTGAGTGACTGTCTTTAATGTCTGAGTGACTGTCTTTAATGTCAGAGTGACTGTCTCTTATGTCTGAGTGATGTCTTTTATGACTGAGCGACTGTCTTTAATGTCTGAGTGACTGTCTGTTATGTCTGAGTGACTGTCTTTAATGTCTGAGTGACTGTATTTTATGTCTGAGTGACTGTCTTTGATGTCAGAGTGACTGTCTTTAATGTCAGAGTGACTGTCTCTTATGTCTGAGTGACTGTCTTTTATGTCTGAGTGACTGTCTTTAATGTCAGAGTGACTGTCTTTAATGTCTGAGTGACTGTCTTTTATGTCTGAGTGACTGTCTTTTATGTCAGAGTGACTGTCTTTAATGTCTGAGTGACTGTCTTTAATGTCTGAGTGACTGTCTTTTATGTCTGAGTGACTGTCTTTAATGTCTGAGTGACTGTCTTTAATGTCTGAGTGACTCTCTTTTATGTCTGAGTGACTGTCTTTAATGTCAGAGTGACTGTCTTTAATGTCTGAGTGACTGTCTTTAATGTCTGAGTGACTGTCTTTAATGTCTGAGTGACTGTCTTTAATGTCAGAGTGACTGTCTCTTATGTCTGAGTGATGTCTTTTATGTCTGAGCGACTGTCTTTAATGTCTGAGTGACTGTCTGTTATGTCTGAGTGACTGTCTTTAATGACTGAGTGACTGTCTTTTATGTCTGAGTGACTGTCTTTGATGTCAGAGTGACTGTCTTTTATGTCTGAGTGACTGTCTTTTATGTCTGAGTGACTGTCTTTAATGTCTGAGTGACTGTCTTTTATGTCTGAGTGACTGTCTTTAATGTCTGAGTGACTGTCTTTTATGTCTGAGTGACTGTCTTTAATGTCTGAGTGACTGTCTTTAATGTCTGAGTGACTGTCTTTAATGTCTGAGTGACTGTCTTTTATGTCTGAGTGACTGTCTTTAATGTCTGAGTGACTGTCTTTTATGTCAGAGTGACTGTCTTTAATGTCTGAGTGACTGTCTTTTATGTCTGAGTGACTGTCTTTTATGTCAGAGTGACTGTCTTTAATGTCTGAGTGACTGTCTTTAATGTCTGAGTGACTGTCTTTTATGTCTGAGTGACTGTCTTTAATGTCAGAGTGACTGTCTTTAATGTCTGAGTGACTGTCTTTAATGTCTGAGTGACTGTCTTTTATGTCTGAGTGACTGTCTTTAATGTCTGAGTGACTGTCTTTAATGTCTGAGTGACTGTCTTTTATGTCTGAGTGACTGTCTTTAATGTCTGAGTGACTGTCTTTAATGTCTGAGTGACTGTCTTTAATGTCTGAGTGACTGTCTTTAATGTCAGAGTGACTGTCTCTTATGTCTGAGTGACTGTCTTTTATGTCTGAGTGACTGTCTTTAATGTCTGAGTGACTGTCTTTAATGTCTGAGTGACTGTCTTTAAGGTCTGAGTGACTGTCTTTAAGGTCTGAGTGACTGTCTTTAATGTCTGAGTGACTGTCTTTTATGTCTGAGTGACTGTCTTTTATGTCTGAGTGACTGTCTTTAATGTCTGAGTGACTGTCTTTTATGTCTGAGTGACTGTCTTTAAGGTCTGAGTGACTGTCTTTAATGTCTGAATGACTGTCTTTAATGTCTGAGTGACTGTCTTTAATGTCTGAGTGACTGTCTTTAATGTCTGAGTGACTGTCTTTTATGTCTGAATGACTGTCTTTAATGTCTGAGTGACTGTCTTTTATGTCTGAGTGACTGTCTTTAATGTCTGAGTGACTGTCTTTAATGTCTGAGTGACTGTCTCTTATGTCTGAGTGACTGTCTTTAATGTCTGAGTGACTGTCTTTAATGTCTGAGTGACTGTCTTTAATGTCTGAGTGACTGTCTTTAATGTCTGAGTGACTGTCTGTTATGTCTGAGTGACTGTCTCTTATGTCTGAGTGACTGTCTTTAATGTCAGAGTGACTGTCTCTTATGTCTGAGTGACTGTCTTTTATGTCTGAGTGACTGTCTTTAATGTCTGAGTGACTGTCTTTTATGTCTGAGTGACTGTCTTTAATGTCTGAGTGACTGTCTTTAATGTCTGAGTGACTGTCTTTTATGTCTGAGTGACTGTCTTTAATGTCAGAGTGACTGTCTTTAATGTCTGAGTGACTGTCTTTAATGTCTGAGTGACTGTCTTTAATGTCTGAGTGACTGTCTTTAATGTCAGAGTGACTGTCTCTTATGTCTGAGTGATGTCTTTTATGACTGAGCGACTGTCTTTAATGTCTGAGTGACTGTCTGTTATGTCTGAGTGACTGTCTTTAATGTCTGAGTGACTGTATTTTATGTCTGAGTGACTGTCTTTGATGTCAGAGTGACTGTCTTTAATGTCAGAGTGACTGTCTCTTATGTCTGAGTGACTGTCTTTTATGTCTGAGTGACTGTCTTTAATGTCAGAGTGACTGTCTTTAATGTCTGAGTGACTGTCTTTTATGTCTGAGTGACTGTCTTTTATGTCAGAGTGACTGTCTTTAATGTCTGAGTGACTGTCTTTTATGTCTGAGTGACTGTCTTTAATGTCTGAGTGACTGTCTTTTATGTCTGAGTGACTGTCTTTTATGTCTGAGTGACTGTCTTTAATGTCTGAGTGACTCTCTTTAATGTCTGAGTGACTCTCTTTTATGTCTGAGTGACTGTCTTTAATGTCAGAGTGACTGTCTTTAATGTCTGAGTGACTGTCTTTAATGTCTGAGTGACTGTCTTTAATGTCTGAGTGACTGTCTTTAATGTCAGAGTGACTGTCTCTTATGTCTGAGTGATGTCTTTTATGTCTGAGCGACTGTCTTTAATGTCTGAGTGACTGTCTGTTATGTCTGAGTGACTGTCTTTAATGACTGAGTGACTGTCTTTTATGTCTGAGTGACTGTCTTTGATGTCAGAGTGACTGTCTTTTATGTCTGAGTGACTGTCTTTAATGTCTGAGTGACTGTCTTTTATGTCTGAGTGACTGTCTTTAATGTCTGAGTGACTGTCTTTTATGTCTGAGTGACTGTCTTTAATGTCTGAGTGACTGTCTTTAATGTCTGAGTGACTGTCTTTTATGTCTGAGTGACTGTCTTTAATGTCTGAGTGACTGTCTTTTATGTCAGAGTGACTGTCTTTAATGTCTGAGTGACTGTCTTTTATGTCTGAGTGACTGTCTTTTATGTCAGAGTGACTGTCTTTAATGTCTGAGTGACTGTCTTTAATGTCTGAGTGACTGTCTTTTATGTCTGAGTGACTGTCTTTAATGTCAGAGTGACTGTCTTTAATGTCTGAGTGACTGTCTTTAATGTCTGAGTGACTGTCTTTAATGTCAGAGTGACTGTCTCTTATGTCTGAGTGATGTTTTTTATGTCTGAGCGACTGTCTTTAATGTCTGAGTGACTGTCTGTTATGTCTGAGTGACTGTCTTTAATGTCTGAGTGACTGTCTTTAATGTCAGAGTGACTGTCTCTTATGTCTGAGTGACTGTCTTTTATGTCTGAGTGACTGTCTTTAATGTCAGAGTGAATGTCTTTAATGTCTGAGTGACTGTCTTTTATGTCTGAGTGACTGTCTTTAATGTCTGAGTGAATGTCTTTTATGTCAGAGTGACTGTCTTTAATGTCTGAGTGACTGTGCGTGAACCGACTTCACGTTGTGCGACTGTGAACGGTAAAAGACAATGACAAGTTAAACCTGAGTGAACCTAAAGTAAATCACACACAACTTATACAGTCAATATTGTCTTTGTCCTTTACTCTCGTCGTTTTTTGGATTCATTTCCAGAGGCGTTGCTGGCTTCAATTTCATTTGATTGGCTCTTATTTCATCAAAAAGATCCCCTAAACCCCTCCCCTTTTTAAAGCCCCTCCCCTGTTTAAAGCCCCTCCCCTGTTTAAAGCCCCTCCCCTGTTTAAAGCCCCTCCCCTGTTTAAAGCCCACACAAATATATGTTATGATGAAAATGATTGCTGACTCGCATTTGCTTCAGACTAATGTGTTTTTGTTTCCATGACAACTTTACAATCACATGTTGGGCTTTTGACAGATACTTTGATCATCTGACCACCTAACCATCTGACCATCTGACCACCTAACCATCTGACCATCTGACCACCTAACCATCTGACCATCTGACCACCTAACCATCTGACCATCTGACCACCTAACCATCTGACCATCTGACCATCTGACCACCTGGCCATCTGACCACCTGACCACCTGACCACCTAACCATCTGACCACCTGACCACCTAACCATCTGACCACCTGACCACCTGACCATCTGGCCACCTGACCACCGGACCATCTGACCATCTGACCATCTGACCAGACAACGCTCTGTGGACCCCCTGCAATCTCCGCAATCTTATCTGACCAGCGCCTCATGAAATTGAAAAATGCTGTTCTCTGTTTCGACTTTGATGGAGAAGAACGTGGGGGTGCATCACGAGAAACGATGAGGGTCCAGTATTTGCTGGCGCGCGGCCGCAGACAGTAAATACGCTGCACGTTCACTCAGCCGTGAAAAGATGCACTTCATAGATAAACAAATGAAATAGACGGAAGAGACGAAGCGTGTTTACAGAGGAGTTAAAGGGCTCATAAACTTCCAATCCAGCAAACGAATAGCGCCGGTAGATTCGATGAAAGAAGCGTGGGTCAAGGTTGAGTCAAGGGTCGTGACGGCGACCTCGAAAGGCGCACGGTAGACGATCGGTATTGTGTTCACGGAGTGTGTCACGGTTCAGTCCTTTTTCATACCTTTGGATGCGATGTTCAGAAAGTACCAGCCGGACCGCTCACAACATGAATGACACATGCAGTTTACGACGAACGAGCAGCAGTCGAAGGTGAAGCGTTTGTGTGGCTGTGGAGGGACACAAGGAGCGATCTTTACCCCGTTAGACTTTATTTGACAGGGCAGAAGCACGCATGCAGGGAAGGGTGTGACGAGAGGGGAGAGACATTCGGCATATTGTGGAGCCAGGAATCCCTCGACGAGGGATATGGCAAGCATCAGGGTCAGTATGGGCTATTGTTTAGAATGTTAGAAGTATCATTTAAAGACATTTCATACCAAACCGAAAGAAAGCAGTTATTTTGTCTTTTGGAAAGTTCAGTTTGGTAAAGTTGGTCACAAACTGGAGGAACTGTCACACGTCAGACGCACGAGAACGAAAGTAAATGGAAGATTTGACTGTTGTTCGGTCACAAAGTCTCGATAATCGTGAATAATCGTTAAATAGTGACGTTTTTTCTCACAATAATCGTAAGACTAACATTTGACCCTGACCCTAAGAACAGGGATCCAATCACAGCTGAGCACAGGGATGTGGGCGGGGATATGGGCGGGGATGTGGGCGGGGATGTGGGACAAAGTACAGGATTACTCGGAACCTGCACAAAACCAGTCAAAATACAATGCAGGAACCGATGATGAGGAAACGCTGTGGTAACAATGTCAAAAAAACGCAAAGGGGCGTAATACGTCCCCTTTAAAAGCAGCAGCCAGGCCTCGTGGTCGTCGGTTTGATTCCCGGCACGTGACATTTCACTGAACGTCCTCCCCACTCTTACCCCCATTGCACTTTTCACTGTCCTGCCGGAAAAAAAACACTCAAAAAAGATGGTATAAAGCCGTTTATTTCTCTTACAGCAGCGATATATGAGGAGACTAACGGCGGCGGATCGGTTGACGCACGAGACGCCGGTGACGGCCCGTCGTGACATTTTCCCGCAGACCGAGATAAACTGGCGCTGGGAGAAACGGGGCCAAGCGGAGAGACTTAACCGATTGAAAGTCACTTCATCTGGAGCCCCGGAGGCGACGCGCTGACAGTGTAATCCCCGGGAATGGATGCGCCGACCGGTAATAGCGGGCTTACAATGGAGTGTTATTCCTCGTGCGCCCGCTCAGATCTTCTGCAGAGCGGGGGGAACCTGCCGCGCTGTTGTATTGAACGGTGGTTAAAGCAGATGTCAACGATGCGGTGCCCAATTTACATGTTCTCTTATTGTCATCGTGGTATTGTGACAGCGCTGCTTCATGTGATTGATTGATTTATTGAGACAGGGACAGGCACAATATACATGGACAGAAACAGGAGAGATGCTTTGTACCAGGTTGTAGCTCAATTGCTAATTTCCACCTGGATCGATGTTGTTAAGATGTGGGGGGAGGAGCCTATTGTGCATGTTTTTAGCCTTGAAATAAAGTAATAAATGAATAAAGATCCGGATTGTGTGGTCATTTATTTTAATGGTTCATATGGTCCCAAAAAATGATATTAAAATCTGTTTATTAAAGCAATGCAATATGTCTATATGAAATGCTGAAAAACTCAACTCTCTAAGATGTTTCCCTCTTCGTCTGCAGTGTTTCAACTGAAAACGACAGACATGCAATGGGTTCTGCAACTGACCCGTGGGATTTTTGTGGAAAAACTCATGTTGTTTTTAGCATGTTAGAATTTAGTGTAAAAGATCTTGAAGGCCCCAATTCAGCCCTCTGCGTTTGTCCTTTTGTTTCTAATTTTTCGATGACCTCCTCATCATTCGTAAAAAAGCCAGACTACAATTTTTCTTTATTGAACGTGACGGGGTGGAGGACCGGCCTTTATCACCCGAACCACCAGGAGCTGATGGAGCAGGAGGAGAGCAGGGTGCTGTACGTGGAAGGTGACCCCCGACTCCGTGAGTATCAGTCAGGTTGATATGGAGCCACTGGGTTCCACTGAGAGAGTGAAAGCCCTGGAGAGGAAGAGAGAGGAAGGGAGATAACGGGAAGGTGAAAGGGAGAAGAAATGGGGGAGAGAGAGAGAGAGAGGGAGTAATGCGCTGATTCCACATCACTCTCGACCTACGCAGTAATTTCGCCCGTGTATGATCAGCACCTCAATCCGCTGCCCGGAGTCCGGCCGGATCAAGCTCCTCAGATCAGAACATACCAAACAGGAACGACAACGGGAACGGCCTCTGGAAAGTCCAAAACACAGGGTTTATCTGCGTCTTGGTCGGACACTATGATGAGCTGCTCTGGACTCGAGAGGGGGCCGCGGGTGAGGGGATCCGTGGCGTCTTTCGATGGCGGGCGCAGCTGCGTGTAGTGGCATGAGTGCATAAGCAGGGGGCGAGAGCGAGCGTCTGTGGAAATAACCGGATCGAGTGTCGCGAGCTGGAACCTGTCGTGAGTCGGACTCGTGGCCAGTCCGTCCAGAAAGCATTCTTCCCAAAATGTAAAAAGACAAACTGCGTGTGTTCGGGACCTAAGACTTTCACAAAGGTCGGATTTTGGGGGGGAAAAAAAGGACGAAAAAGAAAGTGGAGAGAGGAGGGACGAACGGAGAACAAAGATGGAGGTAGAAAGTGAGTCAAGTGAGGGAGATGCTCGGACCGGCTGCCGCCACAGTCGCCCAGAGAAGAGAGCGGAGACAAAGACGGAACGAGAGAGAGAAGTGTGTGAAGGAAGATGGAGAGGAAAGGAGAAGAGGAAGAGAGACAAACAGAGAGAGAGCGAGAGAGAGAGAGAGAGAAAGGGAGAGAGAGCAGCAGGTGCCTCGTCTCAGTCTGATGTGACGATAAACCTTTTCAAGTCAGGAGAATACCCCGAGAGCTTTGTGTCCAGTAAATATGCGCCCGACATGACAAAAACAAAACATCGTGCTTGACTTGCGTTGGAAATGTTATCCAGCCTTCATTAGCAAGACCACCAGATATGCAAATAACGATGATCTAATGACGTGAGATGGACGCTGGTGATGGACGCTGGCGATCGACGCTGGTGATCGACGACGAGTCAGGGCGGGGGCTCCATCTCGGCGATCCGTCCATCCGGTTCGGGACCCCCAAGCGGCGACGGCGGCGTTCTTCTGGGTAAGAGAGGCGTGGTCCGAAGACGGCAGTGGAGGCCTCATCTAACTCCACTTGGTTTGGTCCTTTATATTTCTTCTTCATACGTACAAGACACTACTCGGAAAGGCAAATTTTATGAGTTGCAGTTTTTCTAACAACTAGGCCAGGGGTGCTTCAAGAGCCCCCGGTGGTCTGACAGCGTAAACGCCTCTTCTTCTCCGGGTTGTGTCGTAGCAGCGGCTTGCGTCCACCGCCATCTAGTGCCGTTCAAGAGCCTCCGAAATTCACCCACGCCGCACTGTCGCACTGAAAATGACTCCGTTGTTAATTATGAAATGCCGCTAATCTTGCAAGTACTAAATGCCAACACTCCCGGCAGCAAAACGAGTCAATTTCTCACCAAAATGTATACGCCGTGTTTTTATATTGCACGAGAATGGACGAAGACGCAGTGATTTGTAATTAGTATCACTGATTTACGCATGTTTTAGGCCGTTTCTCCTTCATTTTCACCGATCACATTCTTGACCTTTGTGGGGTTTAATAAAAATAGGAATGCAGGAAGTTGTTTGGGGGGGGGGGGGAAACATGGCAACGTGTCGTGGCATTAGCTTTATTTTCAGTTACAAAAATGTACTTTGACTTTTTTCCTGCACAGTTATATGATCAGCCAAAACAACAGGCTTTTCCAGTACATTTACATGGTCAGAAAGGGGGATTTTTGATACGTTTAAACATGCACAAGATAAATCTGGTGATATATTTCAGTTAATTATTATTTTTTATCATTTGTAAGACAATGTACAATAAATAGAAGCAGTCTTTAGATGTTTTGAAGCTTTTCTCTTTTATTGTTGCTGTATTCGTTTGCGTAGATCTGATCTCTGGGGTTATCTGATCATTGAAATTCCTTGGCATCTGGTGTGAGTAATCTGATTTCTGTCTGATTCTTCACATCTGTGCAGGTTTTCACAAGGTTAATTTTGCGCACGAAAAAGGTCAAACTAATGTGGCAAAGACAAAAGAAACGTGTCAAAGATTAAAGCTGCTGCTACTTGCAAACTCAACTGAGATTCTTCATCGATTTTTGGAGTTAAAAGACGATTAAAATGATGTGTAAACAGCAAAATGTCTGGTCGTCATCCCTCTGATTACTCACATCATCTTAAAGGTTCAGAAAGTAGATAACAATCTGATTTTGGAGCACACAAATCAACCAATCAAATGGTAAACGCATCCAAACACAAAGCGCTGGGCGGCTCTTTGATTCACCCGCTTTCTTCGTTTTAGAATCGATCGCGTCATTAAACCGTCCACTTGGTGAAAGCCGCCGTCTGGTCAACACTCCGACACAACCGGCGTAAACTATTGAATCCAACGCTTTTGAACTCCAGACGCATCAAAGTCTTCGAAAGCGGTGCCGAGGTTCAAAGCTTTTTTACGAGTCCGAAGAGGAGTGTCGAATGTGCCCAGACGGTTGTGTGCGATGAAGAGGGGCTTGTTACCGCGGAGAAGGATCACACTGACAGGTAAAGAGACAGGATCAAGTGCAGGGTCGCTTTTCCGTGTCGGCGGGCTGCCAGCGGCTTTCGGTTTGTGCGAATCGTGTTTTGTGCATTCTTTTCGAGCTCCATTTAAGTCTAACCCAGGCTAACGGTGTCCCGACCTTAAAGCCGCATCGCCCGGTGTTCGAGCTGCAAAAGGAGGGAAGAAGGTATAGTATTTAGAGTATTCACATGCATTCATTTTCGGGTACGTCACATTCAATGGAACAGATTCTTTCGGACCGAGAAGTGGTGAAGAGGTGAACCTGAGGAAAGTGGCAGATAACTTGGTAGAGCGCTTCATAGACTGACCATTTGTTGTCCACGAAATGAAGCGAGCAAACGGACGGACGCTTTGGTGATGGCGCTGCCCATTGTGGCGTTTGGGTTGAAACATTAATAATAATTCACTTGCAGGGACCATGCCACAACAATGGAATATGAAAGAATGTTTATTGATAATAACGACGATGGATCGACGATGGAGCGACGAGAGTTGGCTGGGTAGAGACTCATGATGGGGGCTCTGTCTCGGGTAATCAACCCAGCCCATTCAGAACCCCGCCTCCGTAGATGGTGATGTGTTAAGGTGGAGATGATAGAGACATGAGGTGTGAGGGCGGGGTCGAGAGAGCAGAGACGACAAGAGATGCTGTGAACAGGACTTATAAATAGGGCTTCTTGGTAATTAGAGGTGTGGTTAAAGAGTGGGGTGTAGTTACTGGAGGAGTAGAGGTTGAGGCGTGGTCCCGCTCCTGAGCCCACGTTGGCGATTAATAGCTCTAACCACACTAATTATAATCCACTCGATCCATACAGAGCTTATTTAGACACTCAAACATGCTTTACAGCGACATCGGCCCCTCTGACCACCAGCAATCACTCACACGCATGTTCATTCTAGGCAATGGGGATGAGGTGTCTTGCAAAAGGACACAAGGACAGTCTGCACCTCAGTCCCTGCTGCCTCGTGGCCCCGTCCGGCTTTGCTTCTGAGATCTGGAAGCCACATCTAAGCCATGTTTCCACTGGCTCGCTGTGGATTGTATCAGGACGCTCACAGTCTTAAAACTGGAGTGTTGTATTTTCAACAGTGAAACTCCTGCCACGCTAATTAGGAGCTAAGCACTGCAGCAAACTGGCACAAAGAAGATCGAAACAGAAATGAATAATCCTGACTTGATCTTGTGACAAACAGCTGTGATAATAACTTTATTTGTAGAGCCGGGATGCTTAGCAAAACAAAGCTAGCACATGTTAGCATTAGCTTATTCTGCATCGCTCGCGCATCAAGACTGAAAATAAGATAAGATAAGCCTTCATTTGTCCACACAATGGGGAAATTCAAGTGTTGCAACACAAAGTAGGTACATAAGTAAAAGAACAGATAACTTATAGAAAACTTTTTTTAGAAACTCTCTTAATAGAAAAGCTCTCATAAAAAAAACTCATAATAATAATAGTAACAAAAGTAACACTCTTATTTACAGCAGTTATATGGGCGGAGATTATTGCTCCAATTTGATTGACATTATGTCAGAGTATTGCACATGATTAAATCAGTATTGCACATGATTATTGACTTAATCATGTGCAATACTGTCATAACATTTGCGGAGCATATTTATCTGACGTTATCCAGTCTCAGTGTGTTACATGAAGAGATGTTAAAACATGACGCAGAGAAAGTAGTATGTGTCACATCCACAAACTCTGAATTTACAACGTTTTTGTTGCTATGATTAAGAAGTTGAATTCAGGTATGATTGAGATGTATTTGTTAATAAATCACGTCACGTTTGGGTCACATCAGCTGCTCATGTAACAGACTTCTGCCCAACAACGATGCGGAGCAAAGAGAACATCTTTTAACGAAGCATCTGCCGAAGACTTAGTTTTTAATATAATAAAAAGTAGTTACATCGGCCTATTCATCGTACTGTACGCGAAAAGCACTCTGCCTCGCTCTCCTTGTGTCAACGTTGCGACTTCCATCTCATCTGTCATGCGCCCCCAGGTGAAAGACATCGCATTTAAGAGCACATTTTGGCTGCTCTTCTCTGTCTGTCGGCTGTCTTATTTAAAACCCAAAGTTCACCCTTCCAAATCCTCACGGTTCCAATTTATGCTGTCAATCTCCCCTCTCTGTATTCTCCTCCCTCTGACACGTTTCTAGTTGGAATTCACCCTGACGCCCGAACAAACGGAATGGCGCCAATTTCCTTTGCGAGACCTTCCCCCGGTTCCCTTCGCCGAATACATCAAATAAAATAATAAGCGTCTGAAGCGTTGACCTCGAGACCCCTGCTTGATGCCAGTCGGACGGGGTTGATCCGATCTCCGCTTTGGCCCAGTTGCGACTCAGACTTCGAAATGAGAGCGGCTGTTATTGTGAAACGGAATCCGAACGCTGGAAGAAGGTGGAAGGATAACCGGGCCGGACGATCGCACAAGAAAAATGACACGGTGAACGCGGTAAGCTCTTTTCCGTCTGGTTACGTGATGAATTTGTGCTTCTGTGTGTAAAAAAACGCACCCTCTCTTTGTATTGGTGACGAAAGTGATGATTTATGGACTTAAAAAGAGCTCAGACGACCTCAGTTCAATCAGAACGAGGTTTTCTGCGATGCTCAGAGGGAAGAAGAAGACTTACTGAATAGAATTAATCAAACAAACGCTAATGAAGCTAAATAGTTTTCCAGAGAATATGGCTCAAAGCCCAATTTCAAAGGGGGATGGAGCCAAAAAGTGCAACTTATTTATCGTTAAAAGAGGTTTATGGCTGAAACATACCTTGAATTGGTGTTGTAGAGTTTAAAAGTCTAAGTCATGGCCAGAGTTGGGAGTTCTAGTCACTATAAAACAAGACAGAATCAAGTCTGAGTTCAATCTTTAAAGCGCAAATCCGAAATCGCCTTTTTTCAAGTCCAAACCCAAGTTATAGAATCGACGTCAGTGATCGTTGAAGTTGTGAACTTGTCTTTATAATACCGAGGTTTCCCTGCTGCCATTTACAAGTGAAATAAACATAATTAAAAGCTTGACAATAATACTTTTATTTCCTGTTGCTCTTTTTATCCATCCATCCATTGATCCTTCGTTTTACACCTGTTCACAGCTAATTTTGCCAGAGTTTGCCAGGCCACGCCCTACTTAATGGCGGTTAATTCAAACTAAAACCGAGATAATACGAATATAAAGTCTGTAACATCTTCGTATTCATTCCCGAGCCTCTCAGAATGAATAAAACCGAGCGTCTGTTTTCCCCGGCGAGCCTCCTTATCGGCTCCCGTGACCCTTTTGTCCCCTTTTTAACACGCAATTTGCTTAAAGCCTTGGCGGTTCGAGCGGGCACATTTTTATTCACGGCCTGAAGTGTTTTGTTTCACTCTGGAGGTGATAAGAGCTAATGTTTGACAAGGGATCGGCAGTTATCTGGAGTGCACAGTCGAGAGGGCCGCGTGAAGTGTTTGAGTGTTAAAAGAACGGAATGAAAACCGCGGGAATCCAAGGGTAAGCAAAAAAGCTAAACGACGCAGCGAGGAGAGAATTTGAGGAGTGACATTTTGGTGGAAGAGCGCTCTGTAGGAACCGACAGGCGGAGGAGACGTAAATTAGACAATATTCTAATACTATCGCTCCTCAGCTTTGGGGTCGGTTCCTAAAGGCGGGTTGAGGGAGATTTTGACGGTCCCCAAAACGAGACCTTTCCCTCCACGGATAAAACACATACCGTATTTTCCGTACTATAAGTCGCACCTAGTTTTGTCCGGGGTGCGACTTTTACTCCGGAGAGACTTATATGTGATATTATTTGTTGTTTTCACACTGACAACCACAAGAGGGCGCTCTAGGCTCTGAGCGACGCAGAAGAAGAATTTGCACTTCCTCTTCCTCTGGAGTTTGTGGAGTTGTTTAGAAGTGACACAGAGGAAGAAGAATTCAGTGGATTTAGTGATTTGGGGTAAAACTGATGCTTTGGTAAACTTATTAGCATGTTCTTTATGCTATAGTTATCTGAATAACTGTTCATATGTTACGTTAACATACCAGACACTTACCACAGTTCTGTCTGTGCCTCATGTAGCTGAAGGTGTTAGCGTTAGCATACGTCATGTAGCTGAAGGTGTTAGCGTTAGCATACGTCATGTAGCTGAAGGTGTTAGCGTTAGCATACGTACACCCATTCACCATGTTCTCTCATCTGTTATTATTTTAAACTGCATTTCAAGATGAAATGTTTGTTCTTGGTCTTGGATTTTATCAAACAAATGCCCCCAAAAAATGCGATTTATACATGTTTTTTCTTCTCTATTGTGCATGTTTTGGCTGGTTCGACTTATACTCCGGTGTGATTTATAGTTCGGAAAATACGGTACTTATTCCAAAACTGTTGAAGATGCGGGAAGCATTTTTTGGAGCGATGAGTCAGAGATTAAGGGTATTTATGAGTTTTGTCGGTTCGTCCCGTTGAACGTCGGTGATAAACCCGGAGAGAGAAGCGCAGCGCGGGAAACGTGTCTCCGTCACTGCCTCGCACTCGTTTCCCATCGGTTTCTCTTTGGAACGAGGCCCACCGTTTATACACACGATATATTATTAATAGTAGTAGTAGTAATAGTAGTCGTAGTAGTAGTAGTAGTAGTAGTAGTAGTAGTAGTAGTAGTAGTAGTAGTTTGTTTGAAATTGGATAGTGCACATTAATACACATTAATACACATTTCTGTAAACGAGTCAGAATTAGCTGTAGTTTAGCTCGTTTCCAACTGTAGTCCCAGGTGTAAAATGCCAGTAATAAACATATATTTACATTATATACAGTACAATTAGGACAGAAACAACAGTAACACGGATGCTTCATTAGTTAGATTTTTTAACTAATAGGACACAAAGAGTGCGAGTCAATGGAGTACTGTCTGACAAGATCTGTTCCTCCACTGGTTCTCCTCAGGGCTGTGTTCTGTCCCCTCTCCTGTTCATTCTCTACACCAACATGTGCCGCAGCAGCAGGGAAGACAGATTTATACTAAAGTATGCAGATGACTCTGTCATTGTGAGCCTGCTACAAGGGAACCAAACGAGTCATGGTCCAGTTGTCCAGGATTTCGTAGATTGGTGTGACACGTCCTTTTTACAGATGAACATCTTCAAAACCAAAGACATGAATATAGATTTTAGGAAACTCCAGAGGACTAAGGAACTTACCTGCATAAAAGGTCAGACAGTGGAGTGTGTAAATCATTATAAATATCTTGGGACTATCATCGATAACAAACTAAACTTTGAGGCAAACTGTGAAGCCGTGGACAAAAAGGGGAACCAGCGTTTGCACTGCCTGAGGAAACTGTCCTCCGTCCACATGGACAGAACAATGCTCACGATGTTCTACCGCTGCTTCATTGAATCAGTCATCTCCTTCAGCCTGGTGTCTTGGTTCAGCAACCGACCCTTAAAAAATAAGAACTCCCTTAACCAAATATGTGAGGTGGGCTAGTAGGCTGATTGGAGAGCCACAGCTGAACCCAGAATCCCTCCTCACTAGACACCTACAGAGGCTCGTTGGGTCCATCTTAGAAGAGGGATCCCATCCCCTAAATGCTGAATTGCAGCTTCTTCCATCAGGACGCAGGTACATAATGCCTCTGTCTCTGACACAGGGGCAGTTTTGTTCCATCAGCTATTAAAATACTAAATAGCAAGACTGCACAGCCCTCTTAACCTATTTATCTATTTATTCTTTTTTGTATCTATGATGGCTTTTACTCTGTATTTTATCCGCTGTATTCTGACACTATTAACTGTTTGTATACTTTTTATCCATGTCTCTATGTCTGGAGCACTAGTCGTCTCTGTTGTGTCACTGCCCGTTTTCTGTCACTGTCATTCATGTTGTTTATGTGTGTGTGAGCAGCCCACTCTTTTTACCTGACACCAAATCAACCCTCGGCTACAAATAAAGTTACCTCACCTTTAACTCAGGTTTGATTCTCATGTGACCGTGAACTCAACATATTTAGAAGTTCTGTGATATTAGGGTTGTGTATGTGTGTATTAGGGTTGTGTATGTGTGTATTAGGGTTGTGTATGTGTGTAGTAGGGTTGTGTATGTGTGTATTAGGGTTGTGTATGTGTGTATTAGGGTTGTGTATGTGTGTATTAGGGTTGTGTATGTGTGTATTAGGGTTGTGTACGTGTGTATTAGGGTTGTGTATGTGTGTATTAGGGCTGTGTACGTGTGTATTAGGGTTGTGTACGTGTGTATTAGAGTTGTGTACGTGTGTATTAGGGTTGTGTATGTGTGTATTAGAGTTGTGTATGTGTGTACTAGGATTGTGTATGTGTGTATTAGGGTTGTATATGTGTATTTGTGTATTAGGGTTGTGTACGTGTATATTAGAGTTGTGTATGTGTGTAGTAGGGTTGTGTATATGTGTATTAGGGTTGTGTATGTGTGTATTTGGGTTGTGTACGTGTGTATTAGAGTTGTGTACGTGTGTATCAGGGTTGTGTATGTGTGTATTAGAGTTGTGTACGTGTGTATTAGAGTTGTGTACGTGTGTATTAGGGTTGTGTATGTGTGTATTAGAGTTGTGTACATGTGTATTAGGGTTGTGTATGTGTGTATTTGGGTTGTGTACGTGTGTATTAGGGTTGTGTACGTGTGTATTAGGGTTGTGTATGTGTGTATTAGGGTTGTGTACGTGTGTATTAGGGTTGTGTATGTGTGTATTAGGCTTGTGTACGTGTGTATTAGGGTTGTGTACGTGTGTATTAGAGTTGTGTACGTGTGTATTAGGGTTGTGTATGTGTGTATTAGGGTTGTGTATGTGTGTATTAGAGTTGTGTATGTGTGTACTAGGGTTGTGTATGTGTGTATTAATGTTGTATATGTGTATATGTGTATTAGGGTTGTGTACGTGTGTATTAGAGTTGTGTATGTGTGTAGTAGGGTTGTGTATATGTGTATTAGGGTTGTGTATGTGTGTATTAGGGTTGTGTACGTGTGTATTAGAGTTGTGTACGTGTGTATTAGGGTTGTGTATGTGTGTATTAGAGTTGTGTACGTGTGTATTAGGGTTGTGTATGTGTGTATTAGGGTTGTGTATGTGTGTATTAGGGTTGTGTACATGTGTATTAGGGTTGTGAATGTGTGTATTAGAGTTGTGTATGTGTGTATTAGGGTTGTGAATGTGTGTATTAGAGTTGTGTATGTGTGTATTAGGGTTGTGTACATGTGTATTAGAGTTGTGTATGTGTGTAATAGGGTTGTGTATGTGTGTATTAGAGTTGTGTATGTGTGTATTAGAGTTGTGTACATGTGTATTAGGGTTGTGTATGTGTGTATTAGAGTTGTGTACATGTGTATTAGGGTTGTGTATGTGTGTATTAGAGTTGTGTACATGTGTATTAGGGTTGTGAATGTGTGTATTAGAGTTGTGTATGTGTGTATTAGGGTTGTGTACATGTGTATTAGAGTTGTGTATGTGTGTAATAGGGTTGTGTATGTGTGTATTAGAGTTGTGTATGTGTGTATTAGAGTTGTGTACATGTGTATTAGGGTTGTGTATGTGTGTATTAGAGTTGTGTACATGTGTATTAGGGTTGTGTATGTGTGTATTAGAGTTGTGTACATGTGTATTAGGGTTGTGTATGTGTGTATTAGAGTTGTGCATGTGTGTATTAGAGTATTGTATGTGTGTAAAAGAGTTTTGTATGTGTGTAGAAGGGTTGTGTACGTGTGTATTAGGGTTGTGTACATGTGTATTAGAGTTGTGTATGTGTGTACTAGGGTTGTGTATGTGTGTATTAGAGTTGTGTATGTGTGTATTAGGGTTGTGTATGTGTGTATTAGAGTTGTGTATGTGTGTATTAGGGTTGTGTACGTGTGTATTAGGGTTGTGTATGTGTGTATTAGGGTTGTGTACGTGTGTATTAGGGTTGTGTACATGTGTATTTAGGGTTGTGTATGTGTGTATTAGGGTTGTGTATGTGTGTATTAGAGTTGTGTATGTGTGTATTAGAGTTGTGTATGTGTGTAATAGAGTTGTGTACGTGTGTATTAGGGTTGTGTACGTGTGTATTAGGGTTGTGTATGTGTGTATTAGAGTTGTGTATGTGTGTATTAGAGTTGTGTATGTGTGTAATAGAGTTGTGTACGTGTGTATTAGGGTTGTGTATGTGTGTAGTAGGGTTGTGTATGTGTGTATTAGGGTTGTGTATGTGTGTATTAGGGTTGTGTATGTGTGTATTAGGGTTGTGTATGTGTGTATTAGGGTTGTGTACGTGTGTATTAGGGTTGTGTACGTGTGTATTAGGGTTGTGTATGTGTGTATTAGGGCTGTGTACGTGTGTATTAGGGTTGTGTATGTGTGTATTAGGGTTGTGTACGTGTGTATTAGGGTTGTGTACGTGTGTATTAGAGTTGTGTACGTGTGTATTAGGGTTGTGTATGTGTGTATTAGAGTTGTGTATGTGTGTACTAGGATTGTGTATGTGTGTATTAGGGTTGTGTACGTGTATATTAGAGTTGTGTATGTGTGTAGTAGGGTTGTGTATATGTGTATTAGGGTTGTGTATGTGTGTATTTGGGTTGTGTACGTGTGTATTAGAGTTGTGTACGTGTGTATTAGGGTTGTGTATGTGTGTATTAGAGTTGTGTACGTGTGTATTAGAGTTGTGTACGTGTGTATTAGGGTTGTGTACATGTGTATTAGAGTTGTGTATGTGTGTAGTAGGGTTGTGTATGTGTGTATTAGAGTTGTGTACGTGTGTATTAGAGTTGTGTATGTGTGTATTAGAGTTGTGTACATGTGTATTAGGGTTGTGTATGTGTGTATTAGGGTTGTGTACGTGTGTATTAGGGTTGTGTACGTGTGTATTAGGGTTGTGTATGTGTGTATTAGGGTTGTGTACGTGTGTATTAGGGTTGTGTATGTGTGTATTAGGCTTGTGTACGTGTGTATTAGGGTTGTGTACGTGTGTATTAGAGTTGTGTACGTGTGTATTAGGGTTGTGTATGTGTGTATTAGGGTTGTGTATGTGTGTATTAGAGTTGTGTATGTGTGTACTAGGGTTGTGTATGTGTGTATTAATGTTGTATATGTGTATATGTGTATTAGGGTTGTGTACGTGTGTATTAGAGTTGTATATGTGTGTAGTAGGGTTGTGTATATGTGTATTAGGGTTGTGTATGTGTGTATTAGGGTTGTGTACGTGTGTATTAGAGTTGTGTATGTGTGTATTAGAGTTGTGTACGTGTGTATTAGGGTTGTGTATGTGTGTATTAGAGTTGTGTACGTGTGTATTAGGGTTGTGTATGTGTGTATTAGGGTTGTGTATGTGTGTATTAGAGTTGTGTACATGTGTATTAGGGTTGTGTATGTGTGTATTAGAGTTGTGTATGTGTGTATTAGGGTTGTGTACATGTGTATTAGAGTTGTGTATGTGTGTAATAGGGTTGTGTATGTGTGTATTAGAGTTGTGTATGTGTGTATTAGAGTTGTGTACATGTGTATTAGGGTTGTGTATGTGTGTATTAGAGTTGTGTACATGTGTATTAGGGTTGTGTATGTGTGTATTAGAGTTGTGTACATGTGTATTAGGGTTGTGTATGTGTGTATTAGAGTTGTGCATGTGTGTATTAGAGTATTGTATGGGTGTAAAAGAGTTTTGTATGTGTGTAGTAGGGTTGTGTACGTGTGTATTAGGGTTGTGTACATGTGTATTAGAGTTGTGTATGTGTGTAATAGGGTTGTGTATGTGTGTATTAGAGTTGTGTATGTGTGTATTAGGGTTGTGTATGTGTGTATTAGAGTTGTGTATGTGTGTATTAGGGTTGTGTACGTGTGTATTAGGGTTGTGTATGTGTGTATTAGGGTTGTGTATGTGTGTATTAGGGTTGTGTACGTGTGTATTAGGGTTGTGTACGTGTGTATTAGAGTTGTGTATGTGTGTATTAGGGTTGTGTACGTGTGTATTAGGGTTGTGTCCGTGTGTATTAGGGTTGTGTACGTGTGTATTAGAGTTGTGTATGTGTGTATTAGGGTTGTGTATGTGTGTATTAGGGTTGTGTATGTGTGTATTAGGGATGTGTATGTGTGTATTAGAGTTGTGTATGTGTGTAGTAGGGTTGTGTATATGTGTATTAGGGTTGTGTATGTGTGTATTAGGGTTGTATATGTGTGTATTAGGGTTGTGTATGTGTGTATTAGGGTTGTGTATGTGTGTATTAGGGTTGTGTATGTGTGTATTAGAGTTGTGTATGTGTGTATTAGGGTTGTGTACGTGTTTATTAGGGTTGTGTACGTGTGTATTAGGGTTGTGTATGTGTGTATTAGAGTTGTGTACGTGTGTATTAGAGTTGTGTATGTGTGTATTAGGGTTGTGTATGTGTGTATTAGAGTTGTGTACGTGTGTATTAGGGTTGTGTATGTGTGTATTAGGGTTGTGTACGTGTGTATTAGGGTTGTGTATGTGTGTATTAGGGTTGTGTACGTGTGTATTAGGGTTGTGTATGTGTGTATTAGAGTTGTGTACGTGTGTATTAGGGTTGTGTAAGTGTATTAGAGTTGTGTACGTGTGTATTAGGGTTGTGTATGTGTGTATTAGGGTTGTGTATGTGTGTATTAGAGTTGTGTACGTCTGTATTAGGGTTGTGTATGTGTGTATTAGGGTTGTGTACGTGTGTATTAGGGTTGTGTATGTGTGTAATAGGGTTGTGTACGTGTGTATTAGAGTTGTGTATGTGTGTAATAAGGTTATGTATGTGTGTATTAGAGTTGTGTACGTGTGTATTAGGGTTGTGTATGTGTGTATTAGGGTTGTGTACGTGTGTATTAGGGTTGTGTATGTGTGTATTAGGGTTGTGTACGTGTGTATTAGGGTTGTGTATGTGTGTATTAGAGTTGTGTACGTGTGTATTAGGGTTGTGTAAGTGTGTATTAGAGTTGTGTACGTGTGTATTAGGGTTGTGTATGTGTGTATTAGGGTTGTGTATGTGTGTATTAGGGTTGTGTATGTGTGTATTAGAGTTGTGTACGTGTGTATTAGGGTTGTGTATGTGTGTATTAGGGTTGTGTACGTGTGTATTAGGGTTGTGTATGTGTGTAATAGGTTTGTGTACGTGTGTATTAGAGTTGTGTATGTGTGTAATAAGGTTGTGTATGTGTGTATTAGAGTTGTGTACGTGTGTATTAGAGTTGTGTATGTGTGTAATAAGGTTATGTATGTGTGTAATAGGGTTGTGTACGTGTGATTGTATTGTGTTCCAGAAGTGTGCTGCTCGTACTGAAAAAGCAGATTGACCGACACTTGTTTCAGGGCGACTGGATCATTGGAGCAGATCTGGTGTGTCTGCGACTCTGATACAGACGTTGGAAAGTGGTGGTGGGCCGGCCCGTGCAGGATTCTGCGGTGGGCCGGCCCGTGCAGGATTCTGCGGTGGGCCGGCCCGTGCAGGATTCTGCGGTGGGCCGGCCCGTGCAGGATTCTGCGGTGGGCCGGCCCGTGCAGGGTTCTGCCGTGGGCCGGCCCGTGCAGGATTCTGCCGTGGGCCGGCCCGTGCAGGGTTCTGCGGTGGGCCGGCCCGTGCAGGATTCTGCCGTGGGCCGGCCCGTGCAGTTTGGCGTCATGAAAACGTTTGTATTTGACCCAAAATACTGCAAGGATGATGACTAAAAGGTTTTATGAGTTTAAATCTTGTTTTTAGACAGAATGGATTGGCTTTAGTGTTGTCCTACAGCCCTGTGACCAGCTGGTGGCGCTGTAGGTTTGATGTGACATTATCATTGCATTGAAAAATAGTCTGGCAGCTTCTTGGTTTAGACTGGGCCTAATATACCTCAAGTTTACTAAATTTAGCTTTACTGTTTGGGAAACTTTCTTCACATGTTCCTTAAATGCGCAATTAGAATCCAGAATAGTCCTAAATATTTATATCGAGTCACTGTATTAATCTTCTCACCTACAACGTATACATCAGGATTTGGTGAGTTTGAGGTTCGTTTTGTGAAGAATACAGTACATTCTGGGTTTTTTTAACATTTAAATACAGACAGGAATTAAAAAGCCATTTAAAAATATGAACCATCATTTCAGAGTTTTTTTTTTTTTTTGCTGCTTCTTCCTTGTTTTTCAGCGTCATCTGCGCCGCACGTTTGCATATCACCTCCAGAACACACAGACGGCAAGTCATTGATGTACAGGCGGAATAACAGAGGCCCCAGGATCGAGCCCTGGGGCACAGCAACATTACACTCTGGACGGGATGACAGCTCATTTTTTCACTCTGACTGCTTGTGTTCTGCGTTCTAAATGTGATTTCATCCAGTTTACAGCCTTGTGTGAACTGGATGATTGGATGATCAGGTTTTTGAAGCTTCAGACGAGGACTTGACTAACCTGGTGAAGAAGTGACGTCGCCGGCATTTTTTGTACAGTTTTCATGACGTGTGCAATGGAAAATAGGCCATGTCATGTCATCCTATCCATGCTGTTTTTCTGTGTGCAGATGATAAATGTGAATATAAGAATATGTGTTACTGATACATGTGGTCCATACTCTGTATCGTGGACCTGGATCGAGGGTCAGGTCACCTCCAAAACGAGATCGCTCGAATCTTTGCACCCGTGACGGTTGTTCTCTCTCTTTTGGAGCTGATTTGATCATGATGATGACACGTGTCAGTTTATGTCACTGCCTTTAAAAGCATGTGTAGTGTCATTGTTCTGGAGGGGTCGGGACAGAAACCTTTGTCAGGGGAAGTGACTATTTACCGTGCGCGAGTGAATAAAGATCCACCTTTTGAGAAAGACAAACTCTGTTCTGCTTCATCTTTTCTTGGTGATTTTCCTCCACACGTGTGAGTCCTGGTCCTGACCCGCTTGTCACACTCTGAGTCAGTCCCGTGTCATGCGTTTTTTCACCTTTTCCTTCCACCGTCAGCACCATCTGTTTGGATATCTGCATCGCTGATTGGCTATAAACGCGCCTGTTACGTCGGGACAGGCCTGAGATGCCCCCGTTCAAACGCACAGAGCGATATATACTGTCCGTTCGCACGTTTCCAGGCAAGAAGAAACGCCCGAGCCGTCCATACGTTTGACCCCATGTTGGCGTTCGACCGCTTCACTCGCGGCGCCATCCAAAAGCTGTGCACGTGCGTAAATTTGTGATCGCGGAAGCGAGCGACGCGCCAAAGGGTCCGAGGGGGCTATCAACCAGTTTGGCTGATTTAAATATACGCTGTGCTTTTGTGGTTTGAAGAATAAGAATAAAGCAGCTTTGAATATGATGTGAGAATGCGTTTGAACGGCTCTTGGATGTGAACGGATCCCGAAGATAAGATTCGTCCGTCACTGAAAAGTTGAGTATTAGCGGGACAAAACAAATCCTGTCGCATATCTTGGTTGCGACTGCTCTTAAGATTAAAAAAAAAAAAACTCGGAGGAGACGCAGTACAGACGCAGCGCAACCAATTATAGTTCCATCTGCTGCGCCGCGTATTGATGTAGACGCGCTCGCAGTAAACAACGCTCGGAAACGGGGACAAACAATGACACAGTCTGTAACAGAAACGTGGCGCTGCAGCTCAGACGCCTCGCGCAGGAATCAATGTAATGTATAAATATATATATATATATATCGTAACAACAGCAAGGCTCGCCATCCGACAGAAATGTACTTAAAATTATGAAAATGTGTTAATTAGTCTTTTTTTGTTGTTGCCTATATTAAGCTCTTGTTTTGACAGAGCCTAATTAGTGTCAATATATGACTGAAATTATTAACGAAATTACACTAAACAAAATAAAATCAAATTTGTTTTGTTTTTCTCTTATTTTTCATGAGCTGAACAAAAAAATATGAAACTTTTTCTACACAAAACAACCACATAACTCAAACATTTTTCACAAATTCAGTAAAATCTGTTTTACTGAGCAATTCATGTCAATAATCCCTCCCCCCTCAGAGGTGTGGCATATGAAGATGACGATGAGACACATGAATATCGCACACGTGTGCCTTAGGCTGGCCACAATTACAATCCACTCTGAAATGTTTGTTTTTGCTTTAATGGGAGGCTCCACGAGCATTTAGAGTTGGAAAAAACACAGCAACAGGTTAAACTGGACACGACGGACTGAATGAAGCAGAAGACCTGAGAATGTGAACAAAACACAAGCAAAGTTGCTAGCGTTAGCCGCTAACCTTAGCTCGAGTCACCTTCACAGGCAAAATGTTGAATTTTCCAGTCTGTTTTCTTGTTCTATGTGAGATCTGAGGCTTGTACGCTCCATAAATATGTGCCTGTCAGACGGATTATAACAATATGTATTTCTGAAATCTATTTTTCTGAGTTTTTCTGACTGTTTTTCACTCGCTCTGTGATTGAGTGCACTATAAAGTCTGCTAAATAGAGCGGGACAGTGGAGTGAAGGAGGGGTCAGGGGACGAGTGTGGACATTGGGACGCAGCCGGACTGATTGTGGGGTTTGGAACTGACTGAAATATTCATGCGTCTCATCAGCAGCTTCATATGCAACACCTGTGAGCTGGGATGCATTATTAATATTAATATGAATCGCTCGGTGAGACAGATTTTGACAGAAAACAATATTTTGGAGAAATAGGTCTTTTGTGTTTATAGAAAAGTTTAATTTCTTTTGAGTTCAGCTCAAGGAAAATAAAAGTGTTTTCTTCCCGTGTTTACGGCAAAACATCTGAAAGATATATATATATATATATATATATATATATATATATATATATATATATATATATATATATATATATATATATATATATATATATTGCAGTAATTAACAGGACGTTGCAATATTTTCCGATACATGAATAAAAGATTTTTGGATGTCACACTACAAGACAAATGGAGAATTTAAAGTAGCACAGCTCAAATTCCCCCAGCGCAAATGTGAACGAGCCAAACCAGTCTAAACCAATCTAAACCAGTCTAAACCAGTCTAAACCAGTATGAACCAGTCTAAACCAGTATAAACCAGTATGAACCAGTATAAACCAGTCTAAACCAGTCTAAACCAGTATAAACCAGTATAAACCAGTCTAAACCAGTATATTCAACTGGAAATGAGCTCTAAGGTTCTGGTGGAGGGTCCGCCACCTTTTATTGCTTTGCATCATCTCTCACATTATGGCATTAAACTAGTACATCTCCATGCAAACGAGTTACAGGTCAGATCTGTGAAGAGGTGCATGTGTATTTGCTCATGACCTCATGAGTAAAGTGAAGGGTGTATTGACAGTTGTCCTCTTTGAGGGTCTATGAGGGTCTGGGCTGTTCTGCTCTGTTCGGTTGCGGAGCCTCTTGTGGCTGATGAGTCTGTGACAGTAGCGTGCGGTCACTTTTATGGATGGGCAGCAGACTCGTGGTGTTCATCAACATTTGTGGATAACATTTGGGGATAAAAAGTACATGATAAAGCTAGCCTGAAACCCCGGTCTCCCATGTGCAGGGCGACCACCTAGACTTCTAAGCTAAACTTCCTGAACTACTACAACTGCCGGATGGATTGAACAGTCTCGCACAGGTTTATTCAGCGTGGTTTGTCCTCAGAGCACATGTGCAGAGCTCTAACACAAGCAGCTGTCCGCTCTGGTTCTAAACGCTCATGTTAGAGGGCGGAGCATGAACGGGCCTCTGAACACGACCACAGACTGAGCAGCTGCAGGAGAAGAAGAACCAAGCTTCCTGCAGTACTGCTCAGCGGCCTGTAGAGGCTTCAGCAGCAGGAGTGAGGGGGAAACAGGCTTATTTATATATTTATTTATATTTCTGAACAATTTAAATCTATTTGTGACAATTTTCGATGTTATTGGTCAAACACACCAGACAGGTCAGAGATGAAGGTGTGGAGAGGTTTAAAGCAGAGTTATGTTATAAAAAAGCTTTCAACGTCTCAGAGCACTGGAAAGAGTTCACCTTAGAGCGAGAGGAATCATGTTCAGAGTCTGTCCGGCCAACACCTGTTTGCCACCAGCTCCCTGTGTGCCTGCTTCTAATTTGACCCAACTCAAAATGTAGATAGTAATTGGAACATGTCTGATTTAGAGCCGGGAAATAGAGACAAGCGGGAAACCAAAACATAGATCCAGGGTTTTAAATAAATCTCTCAGACTGACGTGTCGTGGCGCGTTCTGCTCCGCGTTTCTCTTGTTTGTGCAGCGCTCTATCTTCAGCAGCGATCAATACGAACGCAACGGCACAAACAATGAGGCTTTGTAACTCGCAGTGAGGAAAAAGCACCTCGGAGTCCATTTTAGAAATATAAACTCCACGTACATTCATTCTCGGCGTCGGCGTGTAATACCACGTTTGTAGACAACAGCGATGACACAACGGACTTTTTTTCTTCTACAATTCATTCTCACGACCATGAAGTTTATTCTCTATTCTCTAACTATTGTGAAAGTAGCACAGTGCAGTGAGGTCGGACCAGCGCAACATCTGCAAGTAAATATCAGGCGTTTTATTGATCGCGAGTGACCTTTGTTATGTGAAAAGCTGTGAAAAGCTGTGCACGCGGCGGAGAGAACGCTCGTGATATGGCAAAGGTTCAGTAAAAGCCGTGTTTAACAGTGTCTTCTGGTTTAAAATGCAGGAGCCCTGGATTTAATGACGGTGAGATTTCTGGCACAAATAAAACTCGCTGACGTCTTTAAAGGGACTGCACCAGATCCAGTGCAGATACAGTCAGAGCAGCTCAGACTTCACGCAGAGTCGCTGTGAGTAAGAACATCAGATCTCCACTGAGGGAGGAACTGGAACATTATGTGCACATAAGCAGAGTATATGTTTGTGAAGCGACTCCAGATTCTTGCACGTTTTCACAAATGTCACACTTGAAAACTGAACAAAAATATAAATTATACATTTACGTTCCCGTTTTTCATGATCTGAACTCAAAGATATGAAACACCAAAGACTCATATCTTATGTTGTGCAAGATCTGACATATTGCTTGCTCCGGTTCCAGTTCCTGCCAATATCCATGACTAAATGGCTTCAAAGTCTAGCATAAAACAGGAAAATTCAAGTCCAAAAGACTTAAGTCCATTACTTCACTTCGAACACTAACTTCTGTTCAACGGTTTCTTTTATTTCATTCACTCGCGTTTTTCTCAGCTCACACTTCACGCAGAGTCGCTGTGAGTAAGAACATCAGATCTCCACTGATGGAGGAACTAGAACTTTAAGTGCACATAAGCGGAGTATATATTTGTGAAGCGACTCCAGATTCTTGCACGTTTGTCACACTTACACTGAACAAAGATGTAAATGCGACTCTTTAGTTTTTAAAAGCCACAAACGAGTGACGCTACAAAGGTGTTTCTGTGTTTCAGTTGGGTTTTGGATCTACGCGATCCAAACCCTTAAAAATCACACTCGGACCAGGTGAAGGTCACTAATGCTTGATCTGGTTCGTCTTTAAGATGAATTATTATTTATAGCTTAATTTAATTACAAAGATAAACTCCGAAAGCAATATTCAGGGCCGTTGCCGTTCATTGCAACTGTTTCTACCCTTCCGTTACGGCGTCCTCAACAAATGTAGCGCTATTCTGTCTTATACTCTACAGTCAGGCTGTTACGGTCTGAGGCAGGTGTGGCTCTGCAGTGATGACTAAATGGCTTAAAAGACTTGCATAAAACAGGGAAATTAAAGTTCTACAAGACTTAAGTCCATCCAGTAACTTCACCGTCGAACACTAACTTCTGTTCAACGAGTTTCTTTTATTTCATTCCGCGTCAAATACAAACAAGTCAGTCTCTAATGAAACAAACGTCTGCGCGAGTCTGATACGGCCCGAGGCATCTTCTGTACACGTCTGCAACAACTAAAACAATGAAGCGACTTTGCCAAACGAGATCGGGAACAAAGACGTCGCGACTAAGAGCGTTGAAGAGCGTTTGCGTCGGACGCCTTTGCGCGCTGCAGTATTGTGTCTGGTGCAGTTAGATAATCCCAAAAGTAACTGCGCGGCGGCGTCGGGAGGAGCGCTCCGTGCGGCGCCGAGCTGGAGTCGATTATCATTCACTGTCAGTAGTTTGTGCTGCTGGTCTAATCTCCCCCTGTCTCTGATCCTCGTCCTCCTGCTGCCGTGAGAAATAGTCCCATTAGAGAAGGCAGAAGAGACGAGACGTGTGTGATGTTGAAAGTGGGACTTTTTTTAAGCGCCGGAACAAAAGGATCTTGAACAACACTTTTTGGATACTTTATAGAATAGACTTTTTACCGTGTGTAATTGAAAGTGGACATATTTTGTTCCCTCATCATTAGCTCAGATCGGGCCAATCAAACTGACCAAAGCTTGATCAGTGTTGCCAGATCCTCAAAACCCTATTATCGTAAAGATGACCCAAATGCATCGAATTTTGACCCAAATTATCAACTCAAATCACACATGAAGACAAGGTTTGGGAGTGTGAGAGGGGCATCAGAGACACGGCTCAGTCTGCCCTGTGGGGCACCTGCCCTCTGCCGTGTGGGGCCCTCTGCCCTGTGGGGCCCTTGCCCTCTGCCCCGTTTGGCCCCTGCCCTGAACAACAGCCACCTGTAGCACTGAGCTCACACTGTTGTTCCCCAGGGCAGCTGTGGCTACACTAATGTATACAGTGATACAATGTATATATCTACACTATATCTACTAGTACTAAAGATATATATTTATTTATTTTATTTTATTTATTGATTTTATTGATTTTATTGATTTTATTTATTCTATTTATTTTTATATACACATTGAGGATTTGTGTATTCATGAATACAAAAGGTGGATGTTCTTTTTTTCTCAGCTGGATCTAACAAAGGTAAACAAATATTCTGTCCTGATTTGAGCCCTTTTAGCCCCAGAACAAAGCCTCAAACTGCCTCTGTGACGCGTGGAGCCGCACAGCTGCATGTTCCGTGTGCTGAGGGCCTCGCTCATGTGTACTCAGGAGCAGTGTCAGCTCTAATACAGCGCCTCCCGGTGGAAGACTTGTTTATCTCATCACCAGAGTCCAGGTAACTGCTCCTGACCTCCGTGCATTTGTTTTGTGTCACCGCTACACAAGATGGATCACCCGCGCTCGCACATCTGCTTTACAACTAACCACTTTTTTCTGTTCCCCGTTTTATTGAAAAGGAGAAACATCTTGGGCCCTTAAACTATGTAGAGCGCATTTTACCGGTTTGAAAAGGGATGGATAATCTGTGTGACGGATCGTTAAAAATGTGCTTTAATTATGACACCATCTGTGAAACGTCCAAGGTCTCGTTATAATAAACACTAACATAACACCAGGAAGTAGTGTTGCCAACATCCTGATTTCACCAGCAACGACCACGCCACAACAATGGAGCGACGATGGAGCGACGATGGAGCGACGATGGAGCGACGATGGAGCAACGATGGATTGTCAATGGAGCGACGATGGATCGACGATGGAGCAACGATGGATTGTCGATGGATTGTCGATGGAGCGACGATGGAACGACGATGGGGCGACGATGGGGCGACGATGGGGCGACGATGGAGCGACGATGGAGCGCCGATGGAGTGACGATGGGGCGACGATGGGGCGACGATGGATCGACGATGGATGGACGATGGACCGACGATGGACCGACGATGGACTGCAATGGACCGACGATGGAGGATCGGGGCTCCGTCTCGGGTAATCAGCCCAGTCGATTCAGAACCCCGCCTCCGTAGATGGTGATGTGTTAAGGTGGAGATGATAGAGACATGAGGTGAGAGGGCGGGGTCGAGCATGAGGTGAGAGGGCGGGGTCGAGAGAGCAGGGACCACAAGAGATGCTGTGAATAGGCCTTATAAATAGGGCTTCTGGGTAATTAGAGGTGTGGTTAAAGAGTGGGGCGTGTTTACTGGAGGAGTAGAGGTTGAGGCGTGGTCCCGCTCCTGAACCCACGTTGACATCTCCAACCACACTCAGGCGGGATGTCCAGATATTTGGCTGTTTTGGCGTTTAAATCAGAGACTCTATTGTTGCTGGAACGATCGTGGAATCAACTAAATATTGGCCCGTGGGTGTCGTGCTTTGGGGAGAGTTTGCCGGTGAGTTGTGATTTCAACGAATCGGAAGTGTACGTGGTGTTTGGGGGAAGAAAGGGGAGACAAGGCGCTAAGGCTAAAACACTTTTGAAGTTTAGTTTAGAGAGTGCTGGGGGAGTTTTGGGGGGAAAATGTGTGTCTGTATGTCAAAGGAGGAATCTCTGGTTGCCGGGCGACACAGCGCTACCATGTTTTCTGAGACTGTCCTGTTGGGCGGAGGCTAACAAAGCGATGCAGTCCGTTTTCGCCGTCCCACTTGAGTCCAGAACAGCATGTGGGCCTCTGAACTCCTGTAAGGGACGAAACTGATGGATACCTCTGGAAACCTCACCATCAAAGACTGGACAGACACTAGAATCGACATGTAAAACGTTTGAAAATGGCCAAATCATACAGACAAATGGACTGGATACGCCGGACCGCTGGTGGAGTATAATCCATCTCCTGTATAATCATATTCAAACAACTCTAGAATACACACGTACAATCCAAACACATCAAATAACTAGCAGCGACTGTATGAGCTGTATCTGAAGTCCTCTCTTGATCAGTGAAAACATCTGCGCTTCGATCGGCGGTAATCATTATGGAAGAAAGTCCCAGTGCATCTTGGGAAGGACATGTAGATGTGACTCGTGTCTTGTGAAGGAGATCGTTTGTAAGACGGCAGAGCGCTTCGCAGGCGCTGTTGCCATAGGGACGAGAAAGTAGTCTTCGGCATCGGCGCATTCTTGCGTTCACGTGACCGTAGACGTACGGTGGGGGGTATCGCGGTCGCTATGGGGAACGGGAAGGCGTCGTCGCCTCCGGTTCTCAGTTCGCCCGGTGTAAGACCTACGGCGATGTGAGGATGCTAAACTTTAACGTTGACGCTTGATAATCCTCGACGGAGGTTCAGGAGGTGGACCACGCCTCAACCTCCCGCGACCACGCCTCCACTCTTTAACCACGCCTCAACCTCTCTCGACCACGCCTCCACTCTTTAACCACGCCTCAACCTCCCACGACCACGCCTCCACTCCTTAACCACGCCTCAACCTCCCGCGACCACGCCTCCACTCTTTAACCATCCTCAACCTCCCGCGACCACGCCTCCACTCTTTAACCACGCCTCAACCTCCCGCGACCACGCCTCCACTCTTTAACCACGCCTCAACCTCTCTCGACCACGCCTCCTCTCTTTAACCACGCCTCAACCTCCCGCGACCACGCCTCCACTCTTTAACCACGCCTCAACCTCTCGCGACCGCGCCTCCACTCTTTAACCACGCCTCAACCTCCCGCGACGACGCCTCCACTCTTTAACCACGCCTCAACCTCCCGCGACCACGCCTCCACTCTTTAACCACGCCTCAACCTCCCGCGACCACGCCTCCACTCTTTAACCACGCCTCAACCTCCCGCGACCACGCCTCAACCTCCCGCGACCGCGCCTCCATTCTTTAACCATGCCTCAACCTCCCGCGACCACGCCTCCACTCTTTAACCACGCCTCAACCTCCCGCGACCGCGCCTCCACTCTTTAACCACGCCTCAACCTCCCGCGACCGCGCCTCCACTCTTTAACCACGCCTCAACCTCCCGCGACCGCGCCTCCACTCTTTAACCACGCCTCAACCTCCTGCGACCACGCCTCCACTCTTTAACCACACCTCAACCTCCCGCGACCACGCCTCCACTCTTTAACCACGCCTCAACCTCCTGCGACCACGCCTCCACTCTTTAACCACGCCTCAACCTCCCGCGACCGCGCCTCCACTCTTTAACCATGCCTCAACCTCCCGCGACCACGCCTCCACTCTTAACCACGCCTCAACCTCCCGCGACCGCGCCTCCACTCTTTAACCACGCCTCAACCTCCCGCGACCGCGCCTCCACTCTTTAACCACGCCTCAACCTCTCTCGACCACGCCTCCTCTCTTTAACCACGCATCAACCTCCCGCGACCACGCCTCCACTCTTTAACCACGCCTCAACCTCCCGCGACCGCGCCTCCACTCTTTAACCACGCCTCAACCTCCCGCGACCGCGCCTCCACTCTTTAACCACGCCTCAACCTCCCGCGACCGCGCCTCCACTCTTTAACCACGCCTCAACCTCCCGCGACCACGCCTCCACTCTTTAACCACACCTCAACCTCCCGCGACCACGCCTCCACTCTTTAACCACGCCTCAACCTCCCGCGACCACGCCTCCACTCTTTAACCACGCCTCAACCTCCCGCGACCGCGCCTCCACTCTTTAACCATGCCTCAACCTCCCGCGACCACGCCTCCACTCTTAACCACGCCTCAACCTCCCGCGACCGCGCCTCCACTCTTTAACCACGCCTCAACCTCCCGCGACCGCGCCTCCACTCTTTAACCACGCCTCAACCTCTCTCGACCACGCCTCCTCTCTTTAACCACGCATCAACCTCCCGCGACCACGCCTCCACTCTTTAACCACGCCTCAACCTCCCGCGACCACGCCTCCATTCTTTAACCACGCCTCAACCTCCCGCGACCACGCCTCCACTCTTCAACCACGCCTCAACCTCCCGCGACCACGCCTCCACTCTTTAACCACGCCTCAACCTCCCGCGACCACGCCTCCATTCTTTCATTCTTTGACCACGCCTCCACTCTTCAACCATGCCTCAACCTCCCGCGACCGCGCCTCCACTCTTTAACCACACCTCAACCTCTCGCGACCACGCCTCCACTCTTTAACCACGCCTCAACCTCTCGCGACCACGCCTCCACTCTTTAACCACGCCTCAACCTCCCGCAACCACGCCTCCACTCTTTAACCACGCCTCAACCTCCCGCGACCACGCCTCCACTCTTTAACCACGCCTCAACCTCCGGTAACCACTCCTCCACTCTTTAACCACGCCTCAACCTCCTGCGACCACGCCTCCACTCTTTAACCACGCCTCAACCTCCCGCGACCGCGCCTCCACTCTTTAAACACGCCTCAACCTCCCGCGACCGCGCCTCCACTCTTTAACCACGCCTCAACCTCCTGCGACCACACCTCCTCTCTTTAACCACGCCTCAACCTCCTGCGACCACGCCTCCTCTATTTAACCACGCCTCAACCTCCTGCAACCATGCCTCCTCTCTTTAACTACGCCTCAACCTTCCGCGACCACGCCTCCTCTCTTTAACCACGCCTCTACCTGCCGCGACCACGCCTCCACTCTTTAACCACGCCTCAACCTCCCGCAACCACGCCTCCACTCTTTAACCACGCCTCAACCTCCGGTAACAACTCCTCGTCTCTTTAACCACGCCTCAACCTCCGGTAACCACTCCTCCACTCTTTAACCACGCCTCAACCTCCCGCGACCACGCCTCCACTCTTTAACCACGCCCCAACCTCCCGCGACCGCTCCTCCACTCTTTAACCACGCCTCAACCTCCCGCGACCGCGCCTCCACTCTTTAACCACGCCTCAACCTCCCGCGACCGCGCCTCCACTCTTTAACCACGCCTCAACCTCCCGCGACCGCGCCTCCACTCTTTAACCACGCCTCAACCTCCCGCGACCGCGCCTCCACTCTTTAACCACGCCTCAACCTCCTGCGACCACACCTCCTCTCTTTAACCACGCCTCAACCTCCTGCGACCACGCCTCCTCTATTTAACCACGCCTCAACCTCCTGCAACCATGCCTCCTCTCTTTAACTACGCCTCAACCTTCCGCGACCACACCTCCTCTCTTTAACCACGCCTCTACCTGCCGCGACCACGCCTCCACTCTTTAACCACGCCTCAACCTCCCGCGACCACGCCTCCACTCTTTAACCACGCCTCAACCTCCGGTAACAACTCCTCGTCTCTTTAACCACGCCTCAACCTCCGGTAACCACTCCTCCAGTCTTTAACCACGCCTCAACCTCCCGCGACCACGCCTCCACTCTTTAACCACGCCTCAACCTCCCGCGACCACGCCTCCACTCTTTAACCACGCCTCAACCTCCTGCGACCACGCCTCCACTCTTTAACCACACCTCAACCTCCCGCGACCACGCCTCCACTCTTTAACCACGCCTCAACCTCCGGTAACCACTCCTCCACTCTTTAACCACGCCTCAACCTCCCGCGACCACGCCTCCACTCTTTAACCACGCCCCAACCTCCCGCGACCGCTCCTCCACTCTTTAACCACGCCTCAACCTCCCGCGACCGCGCCTCCACTCTTTAACCACGCCTCAACCTCCCGCGACCGCGCCTCCACTCTTTAACCACGCCTCAACCTCCCGCGACCACGCCTCCACTCTTTAACCAAGCCTCAACCTCCCGCGACCACGCCTCCACTCTTTAACCACGCCTCAACCTCCCGCGACCACGCCTCCACTCTTTAACCACGCCTCAACCTCCCGCGACCACGCCTCCACTCTTTAACCACGCCTCAACCTCCCGCGACCACGCCTCCACTCTTTAACCACGCCTCAACCTCCCGCGACCGCGCCTCCACTCTTTAACCACGCCTCAACCTCCCGCGACCACGCCTCCACTCTTTAACCACGCCTCAACCTCCCGCGACCACGCCTCCACTCTTTAACCACGCCTCAACCTCCCGCGACCACTCCTCCGCTTTTTAACCATGCCTTTAAATACCCAGAAGCCCTATTTCTACAGGCCTGTCCCAGCGTCTCTGGTTGTCTTTGATCTCTCGACCTCGCCCGCCCCATGTCTCGATCACCTGAACAAAGGAAGGGGCGGGGCCGATCACCTGAGACGCAGCCCCCGCCCTGAATCTCTCCCCAGCCAACTCTAACCCACCCATCGTCGTCATCATCGCCCTCATCATGTTCAGTCGCCGTGGCGTGGTCCTTGCCAGTGAAACGTATGCTTGGCCGAGCAGCTTGTTGCCGTGGCGCCGTGTACTTTTGTCGTGGTTAATGCCTCACTACGGATGTTTCGCAGCTACGACACAACCCGAGCTCCACACGCTCACCGGAATCACCCAAAAGACGATATACTCCACCTCTGCTGCCGGCTAATCGTCATCTGGAGCTCGGTATCTCGGACTTTCGTATTGCAATTTTTTATTAAACAGTTTTTTTTAAAGTAAGTGTAGTCAAAAGCATGAAAATACTATAATAATAATAATATGATGTCACAGAATGTATAGATATTTTTTTCCGACTTAATTAGTTTTTATAATGAAAAACAAACGTAGCTTTTAATTATGAGATATGTGAACGTGGAATGCTCTTCGATTTGACGCACACTCATGCACACACACACACAGACACACACACACACAGAGACACACACAGACACACACAGACAGACACACACACACACACACACACACATAGACACACAGACACAGACAGACACACACACACACACATAGACACACACGCACGCACATAGACACACACGCACGCACGCACACACACACACAGACAGACAGACACACACACACGCACGCACACACACACACACAGACACGCACACAAACACACAGTCACACACACACGCACGCACACACGCACGCACACACGCACACACACACACACACAGACACACATACACAGACACGCACACACACGCAAACACACACAGACACGCACACAGACACGCACACACACACAGACACGCACACAAACACACACAGACACACACACAGACACACACACACAAACATACACACTCATGCACACACACACACACACAGACACACACACACACACACTCATGCACACACACAGACACACACACACACACAGACACACACACAGACACACGCACCTACACACACTCATACACACACACACACAAACACACCCACACACAGACACACACACAGACACACACACACACACACAGACACACACACAGACAGACAGACACACACACAGACACACACACTTACACAGACACACACACAGACACACACACACACACACACAGACACACACACACACACACACACACACACACACAGACACACACACAGACACACACACACACACAGACACACACACAGACACACACACACACACACACACACAGACACACACACAGACACACACACACACAGACACACACACAGACACACACACATACACAGACACACACACAGACACACACACACACACAGACACACACACAGACACACACACACACAGACACACACACAGACACACACACACACACACAGACACACACACAGACACAGACACAGACACACACACACACACACAGACACAGACACACACACACACACACACAGACACACACACAGACACACACACACACACAGACACACACACACAGACACACACGTCCGCGTCGCTAGTGCTGCGTTAGCTTCTCCCTGCCTCACCGTTAGCATACAACCGCTGCTATTCATTAATAATAATGATAATAAGTCATGTTCCATGTGGTCAGTCCAAGAGAACTTTTCTGCTTTACCATAGTATTTCCTCAGCCATCGATAAACCGTATTTTCTGGACTATAAGTCGCATCTTTTTTCATTGTTTTCATCGGTGCGACTTATACTTATATTTATATACTTATACTCCGGAGCAACTTATATGATATAATTTGAAATTTTCACACTTGCAACCACATTTCATACTCCAGTGCAACTTATATGTGGGTTTTTTTCTCTACTATGCATTTTTTTGGCTGGTGCGACTTATAGTCCAGAAAATAATGTAACTTTCATGACACTAAATGCAACTTTGCGCATGTGTAGGCGATGTCTCTCTTCACGTTAACAGAAAATTCATTCTTGGATGTATGTACAGAGAGTTTGGAGTCTAAATTTTAAATTTTGATATAAATAAATAAATGATTCTTAATAAAATCTTATAAATAAAATGTATTGTCTGAGGGAGCAACAGGAGCAGAAGTGGAAGAACCATGTTTAAGTTTAACACGTTACTGACGGCATTATTCTTATCAGTAATTCAACATTATTAAACATTTATAAATGCTTTGTGGATACGCCTAATTGTCAATGATCAGTTCACTTTTGTTTATGATTAGTAAATAATAATTAGTAAATGGCGCCGTTTAACCTCTTTATTGTGAATACTTACAGCTCTCAGAACACATTAGGTAAGTGGACAATACATTTGGACGGTCGCAAAGAATTTTAAATGAACTAGATCTGTTTTTCAAGTTTTTTCCAGACAGTAAATGTACAGCACCTTTAACCTGCCGCGGAGGCGTGTGCTGCATTTCACCAACACGACGGAGCGCGCGGAACTTTCCAGGGCAACGCTATAAAACCTCGGCAACCGCGAGCAGATGGCGCGCCCTCCGTCCCGAAAAGGAACACGTCGCACCTCCGTCAACAGCGGCTACGTGTCTTTCACAAAAGTCTGGGGGAAAAAGCAAAGGAAGAGGCACGATTCCCGCGTTTCGAATCCGGCTGCAACGGAGGGCAAGGCCGGCCGCGGCGCAGAGGGAGGCTAATGAGGCAGCAGAAGGTAAACTGCAGCCGTAATGAGTTTGTGATAAGAAACAAATCCAGCCGAAGACGAGCAGGCGGCGGCACGGAACAGAGCGAGGACGGCGCCCGGAGCAGGTGTGGATGGTGATTACGGACAGAAGGGCCTGAATATAGAGTTATGGTCAGTGCGCGAGCGAAAACACAGAGCGTAACTGGTCATCATAACACCGACAATACTGTACGGATAGCAGTGTAGTAAGTAGTACTGTCAAATAAATATGATTGATGTGAGTATTTAAAGACCATGTTTTGAGCTTTTTACCACGTTATAAAACTGTTCCCTCATCAGCTGGAGGTACATTTAACTGAATTTACACTTGCTTAATGAATTTAGTAAGTACTTTCACCTCTGAGCCTCACAAAAAAAGCATAATTACCCAGTTTTTTACGTACCATGTTAGGGACAAACTAGATTTCCCTTTGCAATTCCCTCTGCAGCCTCTAGAGGGAGTGCTAGAAGCTAATTTCTAACATGGGAAATGCCAGTCATGTGGGCATTTTATTTTATTTTCTCTTTTTTAATGCTTTTTTAATTTGATTGGAGTGAGAGGAGGTATAGACAGTCAGCAATACATATATTATTTTAAAGAACATGTTAAATATATTCAACTTTTTTTTAGCTTTTAGGCACGTTCTTACTCTGTTCCCTCATCAAAAACATAGCCGGAGTTACATTTATATTCATTCACACTTGATAAACTCAGTAAGTACTTTCACCTCTGAGTCTAACAAAAAAGCTGAATTACCCAGTTTTTTCCGTCATTTGTGGAGTAATATGTTGGGGACAGGCTAGATTTCCCGCTGCAATTCCTTCACAGCCTCTAGAGGGAGTTCTGGTCATGTGGGCTTTTCTTTTTTTTTTAAATGCTTTTTTAATTTGATCGGACATTATAACACTGTTCCCTCATTGAAAACATACCTGCAGTTGTATTGTGGAGTCTTTTGCTGAATCCTGGTCAGAAAGCCCTCTCCCCTCCGAGCGTCAGAAACACTGTTCTGAATTTCCCAGGTTCATGACATCACGCGTTCGTTTGTCTTTTTAAGTCCATAAATCAGAGCTTTTCAATTATATTTTCCATGGGGCATTTGTCTGGAGGCCAAACTGCACCACATGTTTATTATTTATATCCAATATCCACAAAGAAGTCGCACCAGTGCTGCTGTTTCACCAAAGTAAATAAAACATGAAACAAGGTTTCTCTGTCACATAAAACAGGACTAAAGACCACGGAACCTGAACCAGGACCAGACCACAGACTCTGAACCAGGACCAGACCACAGACTCTGAACCAGGACTAGACCGCAGACTCTGGACCAGGACTAGACCGCAGACTCTGAACCAGGACTAGACCACAGACTCTGAACCAGGACTAGACCACAGACTCTGAACCAGGACTAGACCACAGACTCTGAACCAGGACTAGACCACAGACTCTGAACCAAGACTAGACCGCAGACTCTGAACCAGGACTAGACCGCAGACTCTGGACCAGGACTGGACCGCAGACTCTGAACCAGGACCAGACCACAGACTCTGAACCAGGACCAGACCACAGACTCTGAACCAGGACTAGACCACAGACTCTGAACCAGGACTAGACCACAGACTCTGAACCAGGACTAGACCACAGACTCTGAACCAGGACTAGACCACAGACTCTGAACCAAGACTAGACCGCAGACTCTGAACCAGGACTAGACCGCAGACTCTGGACCAGGACTGGACCGCAGACTCTGAACCAGGACCAGACCACAGACTCTGAACCAGGACCAGACCACAGACTCTGGACCAGGACTAGACCACAGACTCTGGACCAGGACTAGACCACAGACTCTGGACCAGGACTAGACCACAGACTCTGAACCAGGACCAGACCACAGACTCTGAACCAGGACCAGACAACAGACTCTGGACCAGGACTAGACCGCAGACTCTGAACCAGGACCAGACCACAGACTCTGAACCAGGACCAGACCACAGACTCTGAACCAGGACTAGACCACAGACTCTGAACCAGGACCAGACCACAGACTCTGAACCAGGACCAGACCACAGACTCTGAACCAGGACTAGACCACAGACTCTGGACCAGGACTAGAGCACAGACTCTGAACCAGGACTAGAGCACAGACTCTGAACCAGGACTAGACCACAGACTCTGAACCAGGACTAGACCACAGACTCTGGACCAGGACTAGACCACAGACTCTGAACCAGGACTAGACCACAGACTCTGGACCAGGACTAGACCACAGACTCTGAACCAGGACTAGACCACAGACTCTGAACCAGGACTAGACCACAGACTCTGAACCAGGACTAGACCACAGACTCTGAACCAGGACTAGACCACAGACTCTGAACCAGGACTAGACCACAGACTCTGAACCAAGACTAGACCGCAGACTCTGAACCAGGACTAGACCGCAGACTCTGGACCAGGACTGGACCGCAGACTCTGAACCAGGACCAGACCACAGACTCTGAACCAGGACTAGACCACAGACTCTGAACCAGGACTAGACCACAGACTCTGAACCAGGACTAGACCACAGACTCTGGACCAGGACTAGACCACAGACTCTGAACCAGGACCAGACCACAGACTCTGGACCAGGACTAGACCACAGACTCTGGACCAGGACTAGACCACAGACTCTGGACCAGGACTAGACCACAGACTCTGAACCAGGACTAGACCACAGACTCTGAACCAGGACCAGACCACAGACTCTGAACCAGGACTAGACCACAGACTCTGAACCAGGACTAGACCACAGACTCTGAACCAGGACTAGACCACAGACTCTGGACCAGGACTATACCACAGACTCTGAACCAGGACTAGACCACAGACTCTGAACCAGGACTAGACCACAGACTCTGAACCAGGACGTTAAGATCGTTAATATAATTGGCATAAGAACGTCTGATTCGATGTAGGTTAAAAACACAGTACATCGGGTCTGAATAACAGAGCTAACATAGAGCAATGAGGATAAAAGCAGCTCGGTGCTAACTGTGGCATCTCTGCTGCTTTCTGCTGCCAATTTCACTGTGATGGGCCGGACCATATCGCTTAGTGGGCCGTATTTCCCCCGCGGGCCACCAATTGAATAACCCGGTCATAAATCATCGCCGGACTCATTTTGAGCATTTGCATCAAACCACGATCTTTACAACTCCCTGCACGAGCATGTTAGTTACCAACGTGGCTCTATTGAAGTAACTAACCTGATAGTGCATTGTTTGTCAGCCGTTGTCGCTAGTGACCAGTCCAGCAAAAACAATCCTCTCCGGTCCAGAAACAAACATTTATTCAACTGACGGGAACCGACTTTCACAGAGATCAGATTTTTGGCCTATTTCCAGGTCATGAAACTTTTTCCTGGTTCAAAATACTTCAGTAAAAACATATTTTAACCTTTAGCTTCGGCTCACTCTGCTTCTTGGGATCAGGAAGTAAGATAAGATAAGATATGCCTTTATTTGTCCACACATGGGGAAATTTCAGTGCTGCAACACAACACAACAAGTAGATACAGAAGAAAGGAACAGATAGAAAACTCTTAATAGAAAAAAAAAAACCTCCCATGTACAGAACCTCTCATATTCTTAATAGGGAATAGACTTTTTTTTTTAATTAAAATGGAAAAATAATAAAAAATAAATCAAATAGAAAAATAAAAAGATAAAAATAAGCTAACATAGGACAAAATAATACTAATCATAGCGGTAAAGTAAACACTCTTATTTACAGCAGTTCTATGCACATGAATATGACATTATTGCACATTTACATAGAGTTTTCAAGAGCCAATGCAGTGGACGGCCCAGAGTCATTCTGAATCAAGCCACGATTATTTTCTGCTGGATTTGTCATGGTGAGTCGTGGCTTCCAAAGTGCACAGCGATAAGGTAAAACTGACGGCTGTTATATTCATTCAATCGTTCCTATTCTCTCTGTGTTGTCAAGTCACACGATTTCACCACAAAAACTGAGTATGACTGAATTTACAGCAATAATCTAAACAATTGCTTTTTGTGCGAGAAAGCTTATTCATAATGTTCTACCACACGACACGATGCAGACGAGGGACGGCCGCTTTGTCAGCCTAATTCGACTCGGCTAATATAGACTTATGAGTATATAAGTATATAGTGATGTGGTGTATGCGGAAGCCAGTCCTTTTGTTTAATCAGGTGATCCAGCCATTTCCAGGGCAGTAAAAGCAAAGATTAATATTCCCTTGTTTAACGCAGCACAATAGAAAGGTACGACCTTTTTTACGGGGCCATTTATAAAGGACGGTCATTATAAAGACGCACGCGGGGATTAGCTGGAGGATTAGCGCGCCGAGCGTGATTCAGGATGACGGGGAAAGACCGGAGACGCAACAACGACACAAAGACCGCAAACGACTCACATTGTCTGGGACTGAAACCTGGAGGAGGAACGAGTGACCCTCAGAATGATGCATGAACAAAAGAACGTGTGGGACATGTTTATTTCAGAACGTACAGTGTCATTTCATGTAATAAACACAGATCAGCACAAATATATCGTAAAAATAGGGTGAAAATCGGATCACTGTGAGCCCTGTGCGTTTATTTATGAAGTATTTTTTAGTGGCCGCCAACCAGGAAGTGAAGCTGGTGTGTCGTTAGCATGCTAGTTGTTTTTGGCACGCTAGTTGTTGTTAGCATGGCGGCCAAACTTCGCTGTGGCCACTGAACGATGTTACACGCGCTTTATAAAACTCATCATTAGGACGGTGGGAACTATTTCAAATGAGCTAATTATGTTTGTGTCATTATCTGTGTCCAACGTGTGTTTTTGACAAGGCTAAACATCAGAAATAGCAGTTTTAGAGACACTTGTAGACGTTAGCTTGCACAAAACACTCACCAAATCCTCCGTGTTCAAAGATCTTCAAGTCCTCTGAGTCGTGGCACGTGGTTGATCTCAGATTTCATCCGTTTTGGAGCTGAAATATGTCTTTGCCCTGACATCTCTTTCTCATGCTTCCAGAGCCACGCCGCTGTACAAAAGGTGTGGAAGGCAGATCTACACTCCAAAACTAACACTTTGACAACTCACCCAAGGTCTGCCAGAGAGTTATCAGCACCTGTTTTCAACACCGACATTCTCCAGCTCCCACAGTCTGGAGGCGACAGATTCTTATGCATTTGTAAATTCCAAGGCAGAGATGAAATGAAGTGAATTCAGAGCGTTGGATGTGCCTCAATAGAGACCGCTTCTCCAGGGACTCGAGGAGCATCTGGGTCACAGGTCATCTATGAGCCTGTCCCACTCCCAGCGGGGAAGTGAGAGAAGAAGAAGAAATGAACAGTTTGCAAGTGAAATTAAATAAAGTAGTCAGAAGCAGAGGAAGAGCTCTGTTTGGATGACATGGTACTATAGCATCTTTGAGGTCAGTGACACCCTGCTAGACTCTGCACACCAGGACATGGACGGACTGGTCGCTCTGGTCGCTCTGGTTGCTCTGGTTGCTCTGGTCGCTCTGGTCGCTCTGGTCACTCTGGTCGCTCTCTGGTCGCTCTGGTCGCTCTGGTCGCTCTGGTCCTCGCTCTGGTCGCTCTGGTCGCTCTTGTCCTCGCTCTGGTCGCTCTGGTTGCTCTCTGGTCGCTCTCTGGTTGCTCTGGTCGCTCTGGTCGCTCTGGTCCTCGCTCTGGTCCTCGCTCTGGTCGCTCTGGTCGCTCTCTGGTCGCTCTGGTCGCTCTGGTCGCTCTCTGGTCGCTCTGGTCGCGCTCTGGTCGCTCTCTGGTCGCTCTGGTCCTCGCTCTGGTCGCTCTCTGGTCGCTCTCTGGTTGCTCTCTGGTCGCGCTCTGGTCGCTCTCTGGTCGCTCTGGTCCTCGCTCTGGTCGCTCTGGTCGCTCTGGTCGCTCTCTGGTCACTCTGGTTGCTCTGGTTGCTCTCTGGTCGCTCTGGTCCTCGCTCTGGTCCTCGCTCTGGTCGCTCTGGTTGCTCTCTGGTCGCTCTGGTCGCTCTGGTCCTCGCTCTGGTCCTCGCTCTGGTCGCTCTGGTCGCTCTGGTCGCTCTGGTCGCTCTGGTCGCTCTGGTCTCTCCGGTCCCTCCGGTCCCTCTGGTCGCTCGACTCTCCGCTGTGCACGAACTGTCAATGCCATGGAACGTTTGCTCCAGTGTTTTTACATTTCCCTCACAGGCTTTTCTTCTTTCTTTTTATCTCTTCTGTCTCCTTGAAAAAACTAAAACGGCACAAGGCAAACACATCTTCCATTTGAGAGTATTCCAGTGCGGCCCAGTCACCGTTTAAATGTCTCTGATGATGCCTTTTTGGCGGCCTTTTTTCAGTGTTTAACTCCTCTGCGATGACAGGATAACAAGCCACGATCATCCATTCACTTCCAAAAAGTATGGAGCACAAACTTCGTCCAATCTGTCTTTTTTATGTGCACAAAAAGAACAGTGAAACTAAATTGCACATCTTCATCGATAAAATGATTCGTTTGTGTGCCCTATGCTCCAAATCGCGTTTACAACTACAAATGCGTAAAGTGACGATCAATCTAAACGTCCCGGTGTATTTTCCTTCACTCAGAGGTCGCCCACGAAGCCATTCTTTTCATTTCAATCCATCAAACTTGCGCAGCATTATGCGAACGCTTCCAATTTTCTGAAAGTTTACAGTGTGCGACGTGCTCGGTGTTCACTGGCAGCGCCGACCAACAGCCGGGCGCTAAAGCCTCGGCCCGTCTGCTGTTTGTGCGCCGTGTTTGCCCGAGACGTCCGGTCCGTCGCGACGTGGCGCCGACCAGTGCGCGCCGACTTCAAGCAACAGGAGTGCTTAGAAAACAGGTGGTCTTTGTTTTGGGGAGTAAAATAAGATTAGAAAGAGAGACAAGTCCGTTGACTTCCTGTCCAAGACTGGAACAAACAAGCAGTGTCTTTTCAGCTACACGCTTCTAGCTTTGAAAAGAGGCTACGGGACATTTCTATTTTCTTTCTTTATTCAACCAAACCATCTTTCTAGTTTATAAATGGTCAAAGTTGTTTCAGTCCAGTCCTCCAGAGTCTCTTTGTTGCTGCTCGCTAACTTTCCCTCCATCGATTTCCTGTCTGGAGTTTTACATCTGAGAGACATGGTTTTAAATTCAAATGGAATGTCGTGTTGAATTCAGTCGTCTACGTGACGTTTTAGAACTCCACACGAGCCACTTAGAGTTCAAACAATCACAGCTAAGTACAGGGATGTGGGCGGGGATAGGGGGTAGGTGAAAACAGGGCTTTTCTGAGCACTCGAGCCTCAGTAGGAGGACGGTACAGGATTAAAGTAAAAGGTTAAAAGTGACTCCAAGTTAATCCAGGTTAATATGTCTCCTTTTAAATTGTGACATTTTGTTTGAGGATTATTTTTTGAGATTGTGAGACTTTTTCAACTTCCTCTGAAGGTTCCTCTGGCCTGTTTTAAATATATATAACCTCGTGCAAAGTTTGGACAGAAGCGGCTGTCAGCGGCTGAGAAAAGGCAGATGTAAGAGTTATAATTTAGCGACAGTTTGACAGTTTGTGGTCTGTAGCTGGTGCTGGAGGTGAAATGACTGTATTCAGCTGTACATTTAGATTTGTCATGTAAGAACCGTGAGGCTGTGTGCGACCACTTAAAGTAGAAATACAAAACACTATTACAAGTTTTTCTGTCGTCAGGTGTCGAGAAAAAGTTGCGGGAAAGGCCACTCCACCTGCTCAGCTCAAAGGACAACAGTAATGTACGGAGCGGATTTGATTGGCCGCAGAGTTTGATGTGCTCAGTCGTGGCTCCTCCCTCAGAAGTCAGTCTGCTGTCGCCCGGGTCAGAAGTTATTTAACTCAAATAACAATTCTCTAATGGTTTTCCACAGGGACGCTGCCTCGGCCCTTTAATATACAGTACTAAACCTTTACATAAATCTACCCGTGCCGAGGGTAGATTTATGTGGAGGTGGAGGTGGTGGTGTGATCTCAAACTAACAATGCATTTCACAACATATTTACTCAAGACAAGATTTGAACGTCTTATTTTATATATTACACACCATTTCAAGGACTTTTGTGGCCGTTTCCTTGTTTTGTTTAATGATCTTAAACAGCTTAATCATGGTAATCATGGTAAAACTGCACGACTGATTAGCCCCGCCTCTTCAGAGTGCTCGTTCACCCATGACCAGCAGCAGATTGTCCTTCACGTGGTTTTACTGTTGAACGTTTTGTCACTTGGAGTCTTAATTTCTCAAATGATCACAACCAAGTACAGGGATGTGGGCGGGGTTAGGGGGTAGTGGAAAACAGACATTTTCTGAGCGCTCGAGCCTCAATTGCAGGACAATAAATGATGATTCAAACACGTAAGAATCAATCAAAATAAGATAATCCTTTAATGTCCACACAAGGGGAAATGTGGTTGTTACAAGCGTTAGTGAACTAATGATGAGGAATGACTGTTGCAGAAGGTTAAAAGCACGACACGTCCCCTTTAAAACCACAGTTAGTCATGTCAGATTTGTTCTTTTAAATGTTTTATTAAATGTTTATGTTAATATGTAAGTGACAATCACAAGTGCACAGGGAATAATTAGGTTCTGCTGCTACAAAACATTTAAAAATAAACTAATTCTTCTTCAAAAGTGCATTTATAAACAGTCAATTCCTTAAGAGGTCATTGGTTTGGAAGGATAAAGAACACAGGCTCTGACCTGAGTCCAGGCTCTGACCCGAGTCCAGGCTCTGACCTGAGTCCAGGCTGTGACCTGAGTCCAGGCTGTGACCTGAGTCCAGGCTGTGACCTGAGTCCAGGCTGTGACCTGAGTCCAGGCTGTGACCTGAGTCCAGGCTGTGACTTGAGTCCAGGCTCTGACCTGAGTCCAGGCTGTGACCTGAGTCCAGGCTGTGACCTGAGTCCAGGCTGTGACCTGAGTCCAGGCTCTGACCTGAGTCCAGGCTCTGACCTGAGTCCAGGCTGTGACCTGAGTCCAGGCTGTGACCTGAGTCCAGGCTCTGACCTGAGTCCAGGCTCTGACCTGAGTCCAGGCTGTGACCTGAGTCCAGGCTGTGACCTGAGTCCAGGCTCTGACCTGAGTCCAGGCTGTGACCTGAGTCCAGGCTCTGACCAGAGTCCAGGCTCTGACCTGAGTCCAGGCTGTGACCTGAGTCCAGGCTGTGACCTGAGTCCAGGCTGTGACCTGAGTCCAGGCTGTGACCTGAGTCCAGGCTGTGACCTGAGTCCAGGCTGTGACCTGAGTCCAGGCTCTGACCAGAGTCCAGGCTCTGACCTGAGTCCAGGCTGTGACCTGAGTCCAGGCTGTGACCTGAGTCCAGGCTGTGACCTGAGTCCAGGCTGTGACCTGAGTCCAGGCTGTGACCTGAGTCCAGGCTCTGACCAGAGTCCAGGCTCTGACCTGAGTCCAGGCTGTGAGCTGAGTCCAGGCTGTGACCTGAGTCCAGGCTGTGACCTGAGTCCAGGCTGTGACCTGAGTCCAGGCTCTGACCTGAGTCCAGGCTGTGACCTGAGTCCAGGCTCTGACCTGAGTCCAGGCTGTGACCTGAGTCCAGGCTGTGACCTGAGTCCAGGCTCTGACCTGAGTCCAGGCTGTGACCTGAGTCCAGGCTGTGACCACAGTCCAGGCTGTGACCTGAGTCCAGGCTCTGACCTGAGTCCAGGCTGTGACCTGAGTCCAGGCTGTGACCTGAGTCCAGGTTGTGACCTGAGTCCAGGCTCTGACCTGAGTCCAGGCTGTGACCTGAGTCCAGGCTTTGACCAGAGTCCAGGCTCTGACCTGAGTCCAGGCTGTGACCTGAGTCCAGGCTCTGACCTGAGTCCAGGCTGTGACCTGAGTCCAGGCTGTGACCTGAGTCCAGGCTCTGACCTGAGTCCAGGCTGTGACCTGAGTCCAGGCTGTGACCTGAGTCCAGGCTGTGACCAGAGTCCAGGCTGTGACCTGAGTCCAGGCTCTGACCTGAGTCCAGGCTGTGACCTGAGTCCAGGCTGTGACCTGAGTCCAGGCTCTGACCTGAGTCCAGACTCTGCTGTTAAGGAGCTCTGAGCAGCAGATGGAGGTGAAGTGAATCCGCTCTCTTCTGAGGGAAATCTCATCTAATAAAGTCATCATCTCTGCACACAAACACAGACACTGACACAGACACACACACACACACACACACACACACACACACACACAGACACAGACACTGACACTGACACAGACACACACACACACACACACACACAGACACAGACACAGACACTGACACTGACACTGACACTGACACAGACACACACACACACACACACACACACACACAGACACAGACACAGACACTGACACTGACACTGACACAGACACACACACACACACACACACAGACACAGACACAGACACTGACACTGACACTGACACTGACACAGACGCCTCTGGAATTCAGATTTTTTCAAACAATTAAACTTGAAATCTTCTTCTTGAAAAAACAAATTCCACAGGGCAAGATATTTGAAACATAATTAATGTTAAATACATGTTCTATATTTTAGGATTAATTGTGCATGTGCATATTATGACTAAACATAGTATATATATATATATATATATATATATATATATATATATATATATATATATATATATATATATATATATATATATACCATACACATATACTATACACATATACTATACATATGTAATATACATATATACTATACATATGTAATATACATATATACTATACATATATAATATAGAAATATTCTATACAAAAACATTAGCTCATTATTATCACCATGACTGGTCCTGTCTCCTTTATTCCTTCATGTCCTTCACATGTGTCTTTGTTTGGGACATGAACGATCAGCTGAGGACATTTCAAAATCACAGGATCACGTGACAAATGGCACGAGACCAATAAGGACAAATCAATATTTATACATAGAATATATAGAAAACATGCTGAATGTTCCACAGTGAATCATACAAGGCAGTGGCCTCTGTAGATTTATACTTTCATTTATACTTTGCAACGAGCCCTAACATTTTGATCATCATCTATTTCAAGTTTGTTCAGCACTTTAAAAAAATCAGGCCAACGTCGCCCATCGTCCACCAACAACTAACAATTATAGCTTTGATTTGTTGTTTCTGTATCATTTATTAAATGTAAAGATAGTCTATGTTGTGAATAAATCCTGTTTGATCAATGAGAATTAAAGCAGTTATCATAATATCATTAAAACAGTTATCATAATATAATTAAAACAGTTATCATAATATCATTAAAACAGTTATCATAATATCATTAAAGCAGTTATCATAATATAATTAAAACAGTTATCATAATATCATTAAAGCAGTTATCATAATATCATTAAAACAGTTATCATAATATCATTAAAGCAGTTATCATAATATAATTAAAACAGTTATCATAATATCATTAAAGCAGTTATCATAATATCATTAAAACAGTTATCATAATATCATTAAAGCAGTTATCATAATATCATTAAAGCAGTTATTATAATATCATTAAAGCAGTTATCATAATATCATTAAAGCAGTTATCACAATATCATTAAAGCAGTTATCATAATATCATTAAAGCAGTTATCATAATATCATTAAAACAGTTATCATAATATCATTAAAACAGTTATCATAATATCATTAAAGCAGTTATCATAATATCATTAAAGCAGTTATCATAATATCATTAAAGCAGTTATCATAATATCATTAAAGCAGTTATCATAATATCATTAAAACAGTTATCATAATATCATTAAAGCAGTTATCATAATATCATTAAAACAGTTATCATAATATCATTAAAGCAGTTATCATAATATCATTAAAGCAGTTATTATAATATCATTAAAGCAGTTATCATAATATCATTAAAGCAGTTATCATAATATCATTAAAGCAGTTATCATAATATCATTAAAGCAGTTATCATAATATCATTAAAGCAGTTATCATAATATCATTAAAGCAGTTATCATAATATCATTAAAGCAGTTATCATAATATCATTAAAACAGTTATCATAATATCATTAAAACAGTTATCATAATATCATTAAAACAGTTATTATAATACCATTAAAGCAGTTATCATAATATCATTAAAACAGTTATCATAATATCATTAAAGCAGTTATCATAATATCATTAAAGCAGTTATCATAATATCATTAAAACAGTTATCATAATATCACTAAAACAGTTATCATAATATCATTAAAACAGTTATCATAATATCATTAAAGCAGTTATCATAATATCATTAAAACAGTTATCATAATATCATTAAAGCAGTTATCATAATATCATTAAAGCAGTTATCATAATATCATTAAAGCAGTTATCATAATATCATTAAAACAGTTATCATAATATCATTAAAGCAGTTATCATAATATCATTAAAGCAGTTATCATAATATCATTAAAGCAGTTATCATAATATCATTAAAGCAGTTATCATAATATCATTAAAGCAGTTATCATAATATCATTAAAACAGTTATCATAATATCATTAAAACAGTTATCATAATATAATTAAAGCAGTCATCATAATATCATTAAAACAGTTATCATAATATCATTAAAGCAGTTATCATAATATCATTAAAACAGTTATCATAATATAATTAATACAGTTATCATAATATCACTAAAACAGTTATCATAATATCATTAAAACAGTTATCATAATATCATTAAAGCAGTTATCATAATATCATTAAAACAGTTATCATAATATCATTAAAGCAGTTATCATAATATCATTAAAGCAGTTATCATAATATCATTAAAGCAGTTATCATAATATCATTAAAACAGTTATCATAATATCATTAAAGCAGTTATCATAATATCATTAAAGCAGTTATCATAATATCATTAAAGCAGTTATCATAATATCATTAAAGCAGTTATCATAATATCATTAAAGCAGTTATCATAATATCATTAAAACAGTTATCATAATATCATTAAAACAGTTATCATAATATCATTAAAACAGTTATCATAATATCATTAAAGCAGTTATCATAATATCATTAAAACAGTTATCATAATATAATTAAAGCAGTCATCATAATATCATTAAAACAGTTATCATAATATCATTAAAGCAGTTATCATAATATCATTAAAACAGTTATCATAATATAATTAATACAGTTATCATAATATCATTACAGCAGTTATCATAATATCATTAAAGCAGTTATCATAATATCATTAAAGCAGTTATCATAATATCATTAAAGCAGTTATCATAATATCATTAAAGCAGTTATCATAATATCATTAAAACAGTTATCATAATATCATTAAAACAGTTATCATAATATCATTAAAACAGTTATTATAATACCATTAAAGCAGTCATCATAATATCATTAAAACAGTTATCATAATATCATTAAAACAGTTATCATAATATCATTAAAACAGTTATCATAATATCATTAAAGCAGTTATCATAATATCATTAAAACAGTTATCATAATATCATTAAAACAGTTATTATAATATCATTAAAGCAGTTATCATAATATCATTAAAACAGTTATCATAATATCATTAAAGCAGTTATCATAATATCATTAAAGCAGTTATCATAATATCATTAAAGCAGTTATCATAATATCATTAAAACAGTTATCATAATATCATTAAAGCAGTTATCATAATATCATTAAAGCAGTTATCATAATATCATTAAAACAGTTATCATAATATAATTAAAGCAGTTATCATAATATCATTAAAACAGTTATCATAATATCATTAAAGCAGTTATCATAATATCATTAAAACAGTTATTATAATATCATTAAAGCAGTTATCATAATATCATTAAAGCAGTTATCATAATATCATTAAAACAGTTATCATAATATCATTAAAGCAGTTATCATAATATCATTAAAGCAGTTATCATAATATCATTAAAGCAGTTATCATAATATCATTAAAGCAGTTATCATAATATCATTAAAACAGTTATCATAATATCATTAAAGCAGTTATCATAATATCATTAAAACAGTTATTATAATACCATTAAAGCAGTTATCATAATATCATTAAAGCAGTTATCATAATATCATTAAAGCAGTTATCATAATATCATTAAAGCAGTTATTATAATATCATTAAAGCAGTTATCATAATATCATTAAAACAGTTATCATAATATCATTAAAGCAGTTATTATAATATAATTAAAACAGTTATCATAATATCATTAAAGCAGTTATCATAATATCATTAAAACAGTTATCATAATATAATTAAAACAGTTATCATAATATCATTACAGCAGTTATCATAATATCATTAAAACAGTTATCATAATATCATTAAAGCAGTTATCATAATATCATTAAAGCAGTTATCATAATATCATTAAAACAGTTATCATAATATCATTAAAGCAGTTATCATAATATCATTAAAACAGTTATTATAATATCATTAAAGCAGTTATCATAATATCATTAAAGCAGTTATCATAATATCATTAAAACAGTTATCATAATATCATTAAAACAGTTATTATAATATCATTAAAGCAGTTATCATAATATCATTAAAGCAGTTATCATAATATCATTAAAGCAGTTATCATAATATAATTAAAACAGTTATCATAATATCATTAAAGCAGTTATCATAATATCATTAAAGCAGTTATCATAATATCATTAAAGCAGTTATCATAATATCATTAAAGCAGTTATCATAATATCATTAAAACAGTTATCATAATATCATTAAAGCAGTTATCATAATATCATTAAAACAGTTATTATAATATCATTAAAGCAGTTATCATAATATCATTAAAGCAGTTATCATAATATCATTAAAGCAGTTATCATAATATAATTAAAACAGTTATCATAATATCATTAAAGCAGTTATCATAATATCATTAAAACAGTTATTATAATATCATTAAAGCAGTTATCATAATATCATTAAAACAGTTATCATAATATCATTAAAGCAGTTATCATAATATCATTAAAGCAGTTATCATAATATCATTAAAACAGTTATTATAATATCATTAAAGCAGTTATCATAATATCATTAAAGCAGTTATCATAATATCATTAAAGCAGTTATCATAATATCATTAAAGCAGTTATCATAATATCATTAAAGCAGTTATTATAATATCATTAAAGCAGTTATCATAATATCATTAAAACAGTTATCATAATATCATTAAAGCAGTTATCATAATATCATTAAAACAGTTATCATAATATCATTAAAACAGTTATCATAATATCATTAAAACAGTTATTATAATACCATTAAAGCAGTTATCATAATATCATTAAAACAGTTATCATAATATCATTAAAGCAGTTATCATAATATCATTAAAGCAGTTATCATAATATCATTAAAACAGTTATCATAATATCATTAAAACAGTTATCATAATATCACTAAAACAGTTATCATAATATCATTAAAACAGTTATCATAATATCATTAAAGCAGTTATCATAATATCATTAAAGCAGTTATCATAATATCATTAAAGCAGTTATCATAATATCATTAAAGCAGTTATCATAATATCATTAAAGCAGTTATCATAATATCATTAAAGCAGTTATCATAATATCATTAAAACAGTTATCATAATATCATTAAAACAGTTATCATAATATCATTAAAGCAGTTATCATAATATCATTAAAACAGTTATCATAATATAATTAAAGCAGTCATCATAATATCATTAAAACAGTTATCATAATATCATTAAAGCAGTTATCATAATATCATTAAAACAGTTATCATAATATCATTAAAGCAGTTATCATAATATCATTAAAACAGTTATCATAATATCATTACAGCAGTTATCATAATATCATTAAAACAGTTATCATAATATAATTAAAACAGTTATCATAATATCATTACAGCAGTTATCATAATATCATTAAAACAGTTATCATAATATAATTAATACAGTTATCATAATATCATTACAGCAGTTATCATAATATCATTAAAGCAGTTATCATAATATCATTAAAACAGTTATCATAATATAATTAATACAGTTATCATAATATCATTACAGCAGTTATCATAATATCATTAAAACAGTTATCATAATATCATTAAAACAGTTATCATAATATCATTAAAACAGTTATTATAATATCATTAAAACAGTTATCATAATATCATTAAAACAGTTATCATAATATCATTAAAACAGTTATTATAATACCATTAAAGCAGTTATCATAATATCATTAAAGCAGTTATCATAATACCATTAAAGCAGTTATCATAATATCATTAAAGCAGTTATCATAATATCATTAAAGCAGTTATCATAATATCATTAAAGCAGTTATTATAATATCATTAAAACAGTTATTATAATATCATTAAAGCAGTTATCATAATATCATTAAAGCAGTTATCATAATATCATTAAAGCAGTTATCATAATATCATTAAAACATTTATCATAATATCATTAAAACAGTTATTCTTTAGTGTCATTATAGAAAATTAAAACATCTCATCGTGTCAATGGCTTGAGTCCACATGCCCCACACCTGACCCCTGATCCCTGACCCCTGACCCCTGACCCCTGACCTTTCCTCTTTGTATTTGAGCTCTTCTGTGTTTTTACCTTTGTACGACACCAACACTGCAGCTGTGAAAGTGATTCCATGTCACAGTTTTCTTCTTTGACCTGTTGTTCTCTGTCAGATCCGAGCTTCTCACATCTTCTCTTTCTGGTGGATCCTTCCTTGACTTTTTGCCGCCGGTAAAATCTGTGATTCAAAAACCTCATGATCAGGATCTCGTGACTCTGCATTTCTTCTGTTTTGTGGCCGTCCCGGTGTGAATTGAGGGACAGTGACTTGAGATACATTTTTGGATGAAAACTTATTTGAGCCTCGGGATCGTCCACGTTCCTTCTCAGAGCTCTCACTTTGGCTCTGGTCTTATCTTGGGCCATGTTCCGCCTTCATCTGAGCTCTTAGTGATACTCACTGCCATTACATGTCCTAGTGTTATGTCCCTCTGCTCGTCTTCTTCTCGTCTTCTTCTCGTCTTCTCGTCTTCTGCTCGTCTTCTGCTCGTCTTCTGCTCGTCTTCTGCTCGTCTTCTTCTCGTCTTCTGCTCGTCTTCTTCTCGTCTTCTTCTCGTCTTCTTCTCGTCTTCTTCTCGTCTTCTGCTCGTCTTCTGCTCGTCTTCTTCTCGTCTTCTGCTCGTCTTCTTCTCGTCTTCTTCTCGTCTTCTGCTCGTCTTCTGCTCGTCTTCTTCTCGTCTTCTTCTCGTCTTCTGCTCGTCTTCTTCTCGTCTTCTGCTCGTCTTCTGCTCGTCTTCTTCTCGTCTTCTTCTCGTCTTCTTCTCGTCTTCTGCTCGTCTTCTTCTCGTCCTCTTCTCGTCCTCTTCTCGTCTTCTGCTCGTCTTCTTCTCGTCCTCTTCTCGTCCTCTTCTCGTCCTCTGCTCGTCTTCTGCTCGTCTTCTGCTTCTGCTCGTCTTCTGCTCGTCTTCTTCTCGTTTTCTTCTCGTCTTCTGCTCGTCTTCTTCCCGTCTTCTGCTTCTGCTCGTCTTCTTCTCGTCTTCTTCTCGTCTTCTTCTCGTCTTCTTCTCGTCTTCTGCTCGTCTTCTTCTCGTCTTCTTCTCGTCTTCTTCCCGTCTTCTTCCCGTCTTCTTCTCGTCCTCTTCTCGTCCTTTTCTCGTCCTCTTCTCGTCCTCTTCTCGTCCTCTTCTCGTCTTCTGCTCGTCTTCTTCTCGTCTTCTTCCCGTCTTCTTCCCGTCTTCTGCTCGTCTTCTGCTCGTCTTCTGCTCGTCCTCTGCTCGTCCTCTGCTCGTCCTCTGCTCGTCCTCTGCTCGTCTTCTGCTTCTGCTCGTCTTCTGCTCGTCTTCTTCTCGTTTTCTTCTCGTCTTCTGCTCGTCTTCTGCTCGTCTTCTGCTTCTGCTCGTCTTCTTCTCGTCTTCTTCTCGTCTTCTTCTCGTCTTCTTCTCGTCTTCTGCTCGTCTTCTTCTCGTCTTCTTCTCGTCTTCTTCCCGTCTTCTTCCCGTCTTCTTCTCGTCCTCTTCTCGTCCTCTTCTCGTCCTCTTCTCGTCCTCTGCTCGTCTTCTGCTCGTCTTCTGCTTCTGCTCGTCTTCTGCTCGTCCTCTTCTCGTCCTCTTCTCGTCCTCTTCTCGTCCTCTGCTCGTCTTCTGCTCGTCTTCTGCTTCTGCTCGTGTTCTTCTCGTCTTCTTCTCGTCTTCTTCTCGTCTTCTGCTCGTCTTCTTCTCGTCTTCTTCTCGTCTTCTTCCCGTCTTCTTCCCGTCTTCTTCCCGTCCTCTTCTCGTCCTCTTCTCGTCCTCTTCTCGTCCTCTTCTCGTCCTCTTCTCGTCTTCTGCTCGTCTTCTGCTCGTCTTCTTCTAGTCTTCTTCTCGTCTTCTTCTCGTCTTCTTCCCGTCTTCTTCCCGTCTTCTTCCCGTCTTCTGCTCGTCTTCTGCTCGTCTTCTGCTCGTCTTCTGCTCGTCTTCTGCTCGTCTTCTTCTAGTCTTCTTCTCGTCTTCTTCCCGTCTTCTTCCCGTCTTCTTCCCGTCTTCTGCTCGTCTTCTGCTCGTCTTCTGCTCGTCCTCTGCTAGTCTTCTTCTCGTACTCTGCTCGTCTTCTGCTCGTCTTCAGCTCGTCTTCTGCTCGTCTTCTGCTCGTCTTCTGCTCGTCTTCTTCTCGTCTTCTGCTCGTCTTCTGCTCGTCTTCTTCTCGTCCTCTTCTCGTCCTCTGCTCGTCCTCTTCTCGTCTTCTTCTCGTCTTCTTCTAGTCTTCTTCTCGTCTTCTTCTCGTCTTCTGCTCGTCTTCTTCTCGTCTTCTTCTCGTCCTCTTCTCGTCTTCTTCTCGTCCTCTTCTCGTCCTCTTCTCGTCCTCTTCTCGTCCTCTTCTCCTTCTCGTCTTCTGATAGTCTTCTGCTCGTTTTCTTCTCGTCTTCTGCTCGTCTTCTTCTCGTCTTCTGCTCGTCTTCTTCTCGTCTTCTTCTCGTCTTCTGCTCGTCTTCTGCTCGTCTTCTTCTCGTCTTCTTCTCGTCTTCTGCTCGTCTTCTTCTCGTCTTCTGCTCGTCTTCTGCTCGTCTTCTGCTCGTCTTCTGCTCGTCTTCTTCTCGTCTTCTTCTCGTCTTCTTCTCGTCTTCTGCTCGTCTTCTTCTCGTCCTCTTCTCGTCCTCTTCTCGTCTTCTGCTCGTCTTCTTCTCGTCCTCTTCTCGTCCTCTTCTCGTCCTCTGCTCGTCTTCTGCTCGTCTTCTGCTTCTGCTCGTCTTCTTCTCGTTTTCTTCTCGTCTTCTGCTCGTCTTCTGCTCGTCTTCTGCTTCTGCTCGTCTTCTTCTCGTCTTCTTCTCGTCTTCTTCTCGTCTTCTTCTCGTCTTCTGCTCGTCTTCTTCTCGTCTTCTTCTCGTCTTCTTCCCGTCTTCTTCCCGTCTTCTTCTCGTCCTCTTCTCGTCCTCTTCTCGTCCTCTTCTCGTCCTCTTCTCGTCCTCTTCTCGTCTTCTGCTCGTCTTCTTCTCGTCTTCTTCCCGTCTTCTTCCCGTCTTCTGCTCGTCTTCTGCTCGTCCTCTGCTCGTCCTCTGCTCGTCCTCTGCTCGTCCTCTGCTCGTCTTCTGCTTCTGCTCGTCTTCTGCTCGTCTTCTTCTCGTTTTCTTCTCGTCTTCTGCTCGTCTTCTGCTCGTCTTCTGCTTCTGCTCGTCTTCTTCTCGTCTTCTTCTCGTCTTCTTCTCGTCTTCTTCTCGTCTTCTGCTCGTCTTCTTCTCGTCTTCTTCTCGTCTTCTTCCCGTCTTCTTCCCGTCTTCTTCTCGTCCTCTTCTCGTCCTCTTCTCGTCCTCTTCTCGTCCTCTGCTCGTCTTCTGCTCGTCTTCTGCTTCTGCTCGTCTTCTGCTCGTCCTCTTCTCGTCCTCTTCTCGTCCTCTTCTCGTCCTCTGCTCGTCTTCTGCTCGTCTTCTGCTTCTGCTCGTGTTCTTCTCGTCTTCTTCTCGTCTTCTTCTCGTCTTCTGCTCGTCTTCTTCTCGTCTTCTTCTCGTCTTCTTCCCGTCTTCTTCCCGTCTTCTTCCCGTCCTCTTCTCGTCCTCTTCTCGTCCTCTTCTCGTCCTCTTCTCGTCCTCTTCTCGTCTTCTGCTCGTCTTCTGCTCGTCTTCTTCTCGTCTTCTTCTCGTCTTCTTCTCGTCTTCTTCCCGTCTTCTTCCCGTCTTCTTCCCGTCTTCTGCTCGTCTTCTGCTCGTCTTCTGCTCGTCTTCTGCTCGTCTTCTGCTCGTCTTCTTCTAGTCTTCTTCTCGTCTTCTTCCCGTCTTCTTCCCGTCTTCTTCCCGTCTTCTGCTCGTCTTCTGCTCGTCTTCTGCTCGTCCTCTGCTAGTCTTCTTCTCGTACTCTGCTCGTCTTCTGCTCGTCTTCAGCTCGTCTTCTGCTCGTCTTCTGCTCGTCTTCTGCTCGTCTTCTTCTCGTCTTCTGCTCGTCTTCTGCTCGTCTTCTTCTCGTCCTCTTCTCGTCCTCTGCTCGTCCTCTTCTCGTCTTCTTCTCGTCTTCTTCTAGTCTTCTTCTCGTCTTCTTCTCGTCTTCTGCTCGTCTTCTTCTCGTCTTCTTCTCGTCTTCTGCTCGTCTTCTTCTCGTCTTCTTCTCGTCCTCTTCTCGTCTTCTTCTCGTCCTCTTCTCGTCCTCTTCTCGTCCTCTTCTCGTCCTCTTCTCCTTCTCGTCTTCTGATAGTCTTCTCAAATCAAATCAAATCAATTTATTTTTGTAAGGCCCAAAATCACAACAACAGTTGCCTCTGAGGGCCACAGGGAGAAATGAATCAACAATGTCTGTGGTGGCGATGAAGTCAGACAATGTCTGTGGTGGCGATGGAGTCAGACAATGTCTGTGGTGGCGATGGAGTCAGACAATGTCTGTGGTGGCGAGGGACGATGTCCCAGGGTCCTCTGTCCTTAGACTCTCCTTCTCGGCCAGGAAAAACTACAAAAAAAACCTCTTTGGGAAAAAAGCGTAGAAACCTGGAGGAGTTCCAGTGAAGGAGAGATCCGACTCTCACAGACGGACAGACGGACACGAGGAGACTGGAGCTGGACCCACTCTTCAGGCAGATGAGGGACCGTCGGAGTCCAGCAGGACCCACTCTTCAGGCAGATGAGGGACCGTCGGAGGCGAACTGGACCCACTCTTCAGGTAGATGAGGCACCGTCGGAGGCGAGCTGGACCCACTCTTCAGGCAGATGAGGGACCGACTGAGGCGAACTGGAGCCACTCTTCAGGCAGATGAGGGACCGTCCACATGGGGCAGGGACCACTTCACCAGGAGAGGGACATCTGGGTCCACAGGTCCTCAGGAGTGAGAGAAAGAAAAAGAAGGCGGTGAACAGTTTGCAAGTGGAATTAAAAAATAAATATTGTTTGATAGCATAAGTAGTCAGAAGAAGAGGATAGTGCTCAAGCTGTCATACTTCCCCCAGCACAGTTACTCCTAGGGCAGCGTAGCTGAAGCTGTGGGTTTATGTTTCTGTTCCTAACTACTCTGACCATAAGCGATTTCAAAGAGGAACGTTTTAAGCCTGGACTTAAATGAAGAGACTGTGTCAGCATATTTAACATGGGTCGGGAGCTGATTCCATAACACAGGGGCTTGGTAGCTAAACGCTCTACCTCCTACAGTACTTTTAGAGACTCTTGGCACCACCAGAAGGCCGGCATTCTGAGAGCGAAGAGCTCTGTTTGGATGATATGGTTCTATAGCATCTTTGAGGTAGGATGGGGCCATGTCATTTATGGCTTTGTAGGTCAAGAGTAGAATTTTGAATTTGATTCTGGACTCGACGGGGAGCCAGTGAAGAGACTTCAGCACTGGCGTAATGTGCTCTCTTCTTTTTGTTCCTGTTAGTAATCTTGCTGCTGCATTTTGAACCAGTTGAAAGCTTTTTATGGAGCTTTTAGGACACGCTGCAAGCAGGGAGTTACAGTAGTAGGTTCGGCGTTTAGCGCCTTGTCCCCTCCGAACTGTCACAAAATGGTCCCTATTCTGTTCCTGGTCTAGTCCCGGCTGCACGGGAGACGCTGAGGGGCTGAGCTCGGCCTTACTGCTACTGCTAATGCTAATGCTACGCCCTGCAGCGCGGTCCGGTAGCCCTCGCGCTAAAACCGAACTATAACTGGACTTAAGCTCCTCTAAACAGCAGATCCGCGCTTCTAACTCCGTAACCCTGGCCTCCAAAACTACCACTACACTGCACTTCACGCACCTATCATCAGAGAAGGAGCCAGGGTTCTGACTCGACATATGACAGCTCAAACAGGTAGTCTTCTGCTCGTCTTCTTCTCGTTTTCTTCTCGTTTTCTTCTCGTCCTCTTCTCGTCTTCTGCTCGTCTTCTTCTCGTCCTCTTCTCGTCCTCTTCTCGTCTTCTGCTTGTCTTCTGCTCGTCTTCTGCTTCTGCTCGTCTTCTGCTCGTCTTCCTCTCGTCTTCTTCTCGTCTTCTTCTCGTCTTCTGCTCGTCTTCTGCTTCTGCTCGTCTTCTGCTCGTCTTCCTCTCGTCTTCTTCTCGTCTTCTTCTCGTCTTCTGCTCGTCTTCTGCTTCTGCTCGTCTTCTGCTCGTCTTCTTCTCGTTTTCTTCTCGTCTTCTTCTCGTCTTCTTCTCGTCTTCTTCTCGTTTTCTTCCCGTCTTCTTCCCGTCTTCTTCTCGTCTTCTTCCCGTCTTCTACCCGTCTTTTTCTCGTCTTCTACCCGTCTTCTTCCCGTCTTCTTCTCGTCCTCTTCTCGTCCTCTTCTCGTCCTCTTCTCGTCTTCTGCTCGTCCTCTTCTCGTCCTCTTCTCGTCTTCTGCTCGTCTTCTGCTTCTGCTCGTCTTCTGCTCGTTTTCTTCTCGTCTTCTGCTCGTCTTCTGCTCGTCTTCTGCTCGTCTTCTGCTCGTCTTCTTCTCGTCCTCTTCTCGTCTTCTGCTCGTCTTCTTCTCGTCCTCTTCTCGTCCTCTTCTCGTCTTCTGCTTGTCTTCTGCTCGTCTTCTGCTTCTGCTCGTCTTCTGCTCGTCTTCCTCTCGTCTTCTTCTCGTCTTCTTCTCGTCTTCTGCTCGTCTTCTGCTTCTGCTCGTCTTCTGCTCGTCTTCTTCTCGTTTTCTTCTCGTCTTCTTCTCGTCTTCTTCTCGTCTTCTTCTCGTTTTCTTCCCGTCTTCTTCCCGTCTTCTTCTCGTCTTCTTCCCGTCTTCTACCCGTCTTTTTCTCGTCTTCTACCCGTCTTCTTCCCGTCTTCTTCTCGTCCTCTTCTCGTCCTCTTCTCGTCCTCTTCTCGTCTTCTGCTCGTCCTCTTCTCGTCCTCTTCTCGTCTTCTGCTCGTCTTCTGCTTCTGCTCGTCTTCTGCTCGTCTTCTTCTCGTCTTCTTCTCGTCTTCTTCTCGTCTTCTGCTCGTCTTCTGCTTCTGCTCGTCTTCTGCTCGTCTTCTTCTCGTCTTCTTCTCGTCTTCTTCTCGTCTTCTTCTCGTCTTCTTCCCGTCTTCTTCCCGTCTTCTTCTCGTCTTCTTCCCGTCTTCTTCCCGTCTTCTTCTCGTCTTCTTCCCGTCTTCTTCCCGTCTTCTTCCCGTCTTCTTCCCGTCTTCTTCCCGTCCTCTTCTCGTCCTCTTCTCGTCCTCTTCTCGTCCTCTTCTCGTCCTCTTCTCGTCTTCTGCTCGTCTTCTGCTCGTCTTCTTCTAGTCTTCTTCTCGTCTTCTTCCCGTCTTCTTCCCGTCTTCTTCCCGTCTTCTGCTCGTCTTCTGCTCGTCTTCTGCTCGTCCTCTGCTAGTCTTCTGCTCGTCTTCTGCTCGTCTTCTGCTCGTCTTCTGCTCGTCTTCTGCTCGTCTTCTGCTCGTCTTCTTCTCGTCTTCTGCTCGTCTTCTGCTCGTCTTCTTCTCGTCCTCTTCTCGTCCTCTGCTCGTTCTCTTCTCGTCTTCTTCTCGTCTTCTTCTCGTCCTCTTCTCGTCTTCTTCTCGTCCTCTTCTCGTCCTCTTCTCGTCCTCTTCTCCTTCTCGTCTTCTGATAGTCTTCTGCTCGTTTTCTTCTCGTCTTCTGCTCGTCTTCTGCTCGTCTTCTGCTCGTCTTCTGCTCGTCTTCTTCTCGTTTTCTTCTCGTTTTCTTCTCGTTTTCTTCTCGTCCTCTTCTCGTCCTCTTCTCGTCCTCTTCTCGTCCTCTTCTCGTCCTCTTCTCGTCCTCTTCTCGTCCTCTGCTCGTCTTCTGCTCGTCTTCTGCTCGTCTTCTTCTCGTCTTCTTCTCGTCTTCTTCTCGTCTTCTGCTCGTCTTCTGCTCGTCTTCTTCTCGTTTTCTTCTCGTCTTCTTCTCGTCTTCTTCTCGTTTTCTTCCCGTCTTCTTCCCGTCTTCTTCTCGTCTTCTTCCCGTCTTCTACCCGTCTTTTTCTCGTCTTCTACCCGTCTTCTTCCCGTCTTCTTCTCGTCCTGTTCTCGTCCTCTTCTCGTCCTCTTCTCGTCTTCTGCTCGTCTTCTGCTTCTGCTCGTCTTCTTCTCGTCCTCTTCTCGTCTTCTTCTCTTCTTCTTCTCGTCCTCTTCTCGTCCTCTTCTCGTCCTCTTCTCGTCTTCTGCTCGTCTTCTGCTCGTCTTCTTCTCGTCTTCTGCTTCTGCTCGTCTTCTTCTCGTCCTCTTCTCGTTTTCTTCTCGTCCTCTTCTCGTCCTCTTCTCGTCTTATTCTCGTCCTCTTCTCGTCCTCTTCTCGTCCTCTTCTCGTCTTCTTCTCGTCTTCTTCCCGTCTTCTTCTCGTCTTATTCTCGTCTTCTTCTCGTCTTCTACCCGTCCTCTTCCCGTCCTCTTCCCGTCCTCTTCCCGTCCTCTTCTCGTCTTCTTCTCGTCTTCTTCCCGTCTTCTTCTCGTCTTCTTCTCGTCTTCTACCCGTCTTCTTCCCGTCCTCTTCCCGTCCTCTTCTCGTCCTCTTCTCGTCTTCTGCTCGTCTTCTGCTCGTCTTCTTCTCGTCCTCTTCTCGTCCTCTTCTCGTCCTCTTCTCGTCTTCTGCTCGTCTTCTGCTTCTGCTCGTCTTCTTCTTGTCTTCTTCTTGTCCTCTTCTCGTCTTCTTCTCTTCTTCTTCTCTCCCTCTTCTCGTCCTCTTCTCGTCCTCTTCTCGTCCTCTTCTCGTCTTCTGCTCGTCTTCTTCTCGTCTTCTGCTCGTCTTCTTCTCGTCTTCTGCTTCTGCTCGTCTTCTTCTCGTCCTCTTCTCGTCCTCTTCTCGTCCTCTTCTCGTCCTCTGCTCGTCCTCTGCTCGTCTTCTGCTCGTCTTCTTCCCGTCTTCTTCCCGTCTTCTGCTCGTCTTCTTCTTGTCTTCTTCTCGTCCTCTTCTCGTCCTCTGCTCGTCTTCTTCTCGTCTTCTGCTCGTCTTCTGCTCGTCTTCTGCTCGTCTTCTGCTCGTCTTCTGCTCGTCTTCAGCTCGTCTTCTGCTTGTCTTCTGCTTGTCTTCTTCTTGTCTTCTGCTAGTCTTCTTCTCGTCCTCTTCTCGTCCTCTGCTCGTCTTCTGCTCGTCTTCTGCTCGTCTTCTGCTCGTCTTCTGCTCGTCTTCTTCTCGTCTTCTGCTCCTCTTCTGCTCGTCTTCTTCTCGTTTTCTTCTCGTCTTCTGCTCGTCTTCTGCTCGTCTTCTGCTCGTCTTCTGCTCGTCTTCCTCTCGTCTTCTTCTCGTCTTCTTCTCTGCCTGCTGTGCTGTGTGGACTCACTCTGGAGCGTCTGAGCTAACTTTAGCTCAAGGTGTTATCGTCTCTCGTAGGTGGCCGTCCATCAACTTCTCCTGACTGGACGTCGATGCATTCTTTCCCTTCATTGCTTTTTACGGCTGTGACGTCCCTCAATGAGTTTTTGTGGACTCAGTGCTGAAAATAGCAGCGAGGATATTACTCCTCACAGAACGGCCTGGGCCACCCGGGAATTGATCCCAGGACCTCTTTTCTGTGAAGCGAGAGCGCTAACCTCCACCGCGCTGTCTTGCATGAAATGCTTTGAGTCGACGGCTCACTAGAGAATATTTAGCCAAATTTTGAGCCTAATTTGACTTTCCACGAGTTTTTCACACAGTGACACGAGTAGCACTTTTCATGAGTAATTATTTGTAGTGGGACTCCTTGTGTCTGTGGGTGCAATTCTGTTACCATAGTTACCACGAGCTCCAACACTGCAACTTTAAGAATCCAACTTACTTCATATCGGCTGCTTCGAAGTGACAACAGATTAAACAATATTCATAGGGACTTGGTAATGTCCCAGCATCCCGTGTCCTTAGACAAATGTCCCAGCATCCCGTGTCCTTAGACAAATGTCCCAGCATCCCGTGTCCTTAGACAAATGTCCCAGCATCCCATGTCCTTAGACAAATGTCCCAGCATCCTGTGTCCTTAGACAAATGTCCCAGCATCCCATGTCCTTAGACAAATGTCCCAGCATCCTGTGTCCTTAGACAAATGTCCCAGCATCCCGTGTCCTTAGACAAATGTCCCAGCATCCCATGTCCTTAGACAAATGTCCCAGCATCCTGTGTCCTTAGACAAATGTCCCAGCATCCTGTGTCCTTAGACAAATGTCCCAGCATCCCGTGTCCTTAGACAAATGTCCCAGCATCCCGTGTTCTTAGACAAATGTCCCAGCATCCCATGTCCTTAGACAAATGTCCCAGCATCCCGTGTCCTTAGACAAATGTCCCAGCATCCCGTGTCCTTGGACAAATGTCCCAGCATCCCGTGTCCTTGGACAAATGTCCCAGCATCCCGTGTCCTTAGACACATGTCCCAGCATCCCGTGTCTTTAGACAAATGTCCCAGCATCCCGTGTCCTTAGACAAATGTCCCAGCATCCCGTGTCCTTAGACAAATGTCCCAGCATCCTGTGTCCTTAGACAAATGTCCCAGCATCCCTTGTCCTTAGACAAATGTCCCTGCATCCCGTGTCCTTAGACAAATGTCCCAGCATCCCGTGTCCTTAGACAAATGTCCCAGCATCCCTTGTCCTTAGACAAATGTCCCTGCATCCCGTGTCCTTAGACAAATGTCCCAGCATCCTGTGTCCTTAGACAAATGTCCCAGCATCCCTTGTCCTTAGACAAATGTCCCTGCATCCCGTGTCCTTAGACAAATGTCCCAGCATCCCGTGTCCTTAGACCCTCCTTCTCGGCCAGGAAAAACTACAAAACCTCTTAGAAATTAGAAACCTGGAGGAGTTCCACTTGAAGGAGAGATCTGACTCTCTCAGACGGACAGGAGGACGCTCTTCAGTTTGCAGGGAGTGGAAGAAGAAGAAGAAGAAGAAGAAGAAAAAGAAAAAGATGCAAACCTCAATCAAGACTACAATGAAATGAAATATGAAATATTGTTGATAGGAATTCAAAAGCAGAGGATTGCAGAGCATTATGTTTACAATTGTCACTTGCAATCCACATTTCCACAGACGACCAGAAGAGCCGGCACTTGATATGGTAAAGGCTCTTAAACTGTAGATCATCATCATCATCATCGCTACAGCGACCGTATCCGACTCCACCAGAGGGGAAAAAGTGAGATATGTACAAATGTAATGTCTAGATAAAATATGAAGGAGCGCTGCAAAGGTGAGGACAAATCGTATATGGGGCGAAAGTAAGAATAAATGCTACAAATACACAACGGTCTGTGGTAAAGACAGACTTCTTGCAGATTCGTCCTCGCACCAGGACCAGAGTCAGTCAGTCTGCACCTGCCGTTAGCATTTTGCTCTGGGCGCACTGTCAGTTGTGTTCAGAAGTAAAAGCATATTCAAATACGTCAAAGATCAATACTGCCTGCCCTTACTTCAAAGGACGCTCTGATGTCACAGGTGGTCCGTGTCGGTGCAAAGTCTTGTGGGAAATGTATTTCTCTTAGTTCTGCCTGGAGCTGCCATATGCCAGAGCCGAGCGTGCAGAGGGACATTCTTTATCGAGGGGCTCTCCATCCGTCTGCGGCTCAGCGAGGTCTGAACAGAAGGAAGCGTCTCGCTGTGTGAACTCAGAACAGATGTGCCGTGTGTTTAAGCTGTGGCGAGTGCCAAAGAGCGCGCGTGTTTGCAGAGATCCCGGCGCATCAACTTACAAACTCCATCAAACTCCAGGGACACTACAGACGAAACACCATGGCAAGTCAGACATGAGAATTTTGCAAAATTGAAGTGAAAATAATGAATTTCTGTCATTCATCAATTTAGTTTAGTCCTAAAACCTTTTTTTTATATATATATATATATATATATATATATATATATATATATATTAAGAGCTGCTTTTACAGAATTATGTACTGGGCAAAACCAGTTGAAGTCTCCTGCATGAAAAAATAGGCTAAAGGGTCTGGACCAAGACCAACTCTTCAGGGGGGAGTATTTGGTCCGGAACAAACACAGAAAACATGCACTGCAGGACCGGGGTGTGGCTCTGTTCATTCAGGGTGTGGCTCTGTTCATTCAGGGTGTGGCTCTGTTCATTCAGGGTGTGGCTCTGTTCATTCAGGGTGCGGCTCTGTTCATTCAGGGTGTGGATCTGTTCAGTCTCGACCTACCCTGCTGGTGTTAGAGTCCGGACTAAACATGGACCGGCCTCCTGCTGATGCCCAGAGTCAGGACTAAACATGGGTCAGCCTCCTGCTGGTGCCAGAGTCAGGACTAAACATGTGATTGTGATTTTAATGCATTTTTCCTTTTGTGTGAAGAACGTTGAATTGCCTTGTGCATGAATTGTGCTCCACAAATAAACTTGCCTGGCCTTGTTAGTACCGTAGTACAATCTCTAGGTCACAAACACACACTGTTTTGTCGTCCTCAGAAGACGTGAGCCCCTCAGGAGGCCCCATGAGCAGGTTGTTGGCCTGTGGCCCCCTCAGTCTCTCACACTCCCCTTCAGTGGACTGTGTATGAGCTTCAGTGTGGCTCTCATAAGTGAAATCTTTGTACTGCTCTTGTTCAACACCACTCTGATGTTCTGGCCCCGGGGCTTAGCAGCGTACAAGAGTTTGTTCACAAGCCCGCTGCCCTCCCCGCGCTCCTCGTGTACCTGTCCTGTTTACTAAAAGCACAGGAATGCGTTTGGAAAAGTCGATTCTTTCGGCGAGTTCAGCCGCGTCCGTGTACGAGCTACAGTGTCACGGATTCTGCCCTCATAGAGTATAAAGCCACCTGAGGACATGGTAACACAGCCCTATTCGGACGGGATCAGCCCTCTTTTTCGATTTTCAGAGCTTATAACCCCAGATGTACGATCACGTTGTCATGGCAACCAAGGATCACTTTGGAAAGGTTTGAATTAAGAGGCTATGGATGTCGTTCTGATCACAACAACATAAAAAAACGACTTTTGGTGCTACAAAACAGGAACAAAATGCTAACTTACCTAAATTGTTGAAAATAGAAGAAATGCTAGCAATATGGATGAATGAAAAGATGAATTTAGTCTTAAGATCATTTCAATATTACAATGAACAAATCCCACATGAATAGGCCTAAAATTGCTCCAAAACACCTTGGAATTAGAGCAGATTATGATAATTAAGGTGTAATTATAAGCAATTAGATTACTATCCAGTTATTGATCTTTATTTATAGCTATATATTTAATGTTCTGTTAAAACAATAGCAATATCCAAGGAGCGAGAAATGGAAATTCGGAAAAATGCATGAATCCTCAGGTTGAAGCGACTGAACGGTGATGCGAGCGAGAGCGTTCCAGACCCTGAGGATCGTCCCTGCTCCCGGCTCCACGCTGCTGTCTGATTCCACTCGGTTTGAATCAGTGCCATGAAACCAAACATCATTCTGAGTTTCTCCAGACGGCTCAGGACTTGGGTAGAAAGTGCTGCGCTCACAGTAACCTATAATACATCTATGATACACCTATAATACACCTATAATACATCTATGATACACCTATGATACACCTATAATACACCTATGATACACCTATAATACACCTATAATACATCTATGATACACCTATGATACACCTATAATACACCTATGATACACCTATGATACACCTATAATACACCTATGATACACCTATGATACACCTATGATACACCTATAATACACCTATAATACATCTATGATACACCTATGATACACCTATAATACACCTATGATACACCTATGATACACCTATAATACACCTATGATACACCTATGATACACCTATAATACACCTATAATACATCTATGATACACCTATGATACACCTATAATACACCTATGATACACCTATGATACACCTATAATACACTTATGATACAGCTATGATACAGCTATGATACACCTATAATACACCTATGATACATCTATGATACACCTATGATACACCTATAATACACCTATGATACACCTATGATACACCTATAATACACTTATGATACAGCTATGATACAGCTATGATACACCTATAATACACCTATGATACACCTATGATACACCTATGATACACCTATAATACACCTATGATACACCTATGATACACCTATAATACACTTATGATACAGCTATGATACAGCTATGATACACCTATAATACACCTATGATACACCTATGATACACCTATAATACACCTATGATACACCTATAATACACCTATGATACACCTATGATACACCTATAATACACTTATGATACAGCTATGATACAGCTATGATACACCTATAATACACCTATGATACACCTATGATACAGCTATGATACAGCTATGATACACCTATGATACACCTATAATACACTTATGATACAGCTATGATACAGCTATGATACACCTATAATACACCTATGATACACCTATGATACACCTATAATACACTTATGATACAGCTATGATACACCTATAATACACCTATGATACAGCTATGATACAGCTATGATACACCTATAATACACCTATGATACAGCTATAATACACTTATGATACAGCTATGATACAGCTATGATACATCTATGAAACACCTATGATACAGCTATGATACACCTATGATACACCTATGATACAGCTATAATACACCTATGATACAGCTATGATACATCTATAATACACCTATAATACACCTATGATACACCTATGATACAACATTGTAGCGCTTTACTATTTACCACTTTAAAGGTGTGTCATTGTTTGGTGGAGCTGTGCCTCTCTCTTTTACACAAAATGTTCCACGGTGTCATTTTGCCAGAATCTCCACGGAAACAGCTTCATTTGCTTCATCTTTACAAACATCTCTCCACCATATGGAATCTCTCTGACCATAAAACCTGCCTGTGTGTTAGCCAAGCACACTGTGAATACCTACTTATGTTGTTGTTGTTGTTGTTGTTGTTGTTGTTTTATGGCGGTTGGCATCCGAGTGTTGCATTACCGCCAGACTTTATTCCCCAGACTTTGTCGTAGTCCTAAAAGTTGTTCTTCCAGTGCTTTGATCTCCAGTGCTTTGACAAAGCCCAAGAGGTCATGAGATGCCTTTGTCATTGTCTGAGGACTACGAAAAGTCTGAGGAATAAAGTCTGGCGGTAATGCAACAATTGGATGCCAACCGCCATAAAACAACAACAACAACAACATTGTATCCTATAGAAGTTCTTCCTCCCCTCAGACTTTGTCGTAGTCCTTAGAAATTCTTATTCCATTGCTTTGGAAGTACAAAGCCCATGAGGTCATGGGACGTCTTTGTCGTTTTATCCTTTAGAAGTCCTTCTTCCATCACTTTGGCGTTTCTAGGCCCATGAAGTCCAAGCGCGTTAGAACATCCTCTTGCTCCTCATCCTCGGCTCAGTCTCCAACACCCCCCACCTCTATAAACGTTTACCCAGCCCTGTGCTACATAAGTAAGCAACCACAGCCTGACACAAACCCTGTGACTGGATCGCCAGAACGTTCCGCAGATTGAACTCCCGCCCATTATTCCGAAACCACAAGGCCAACCCGGCCCTTTCCCTATCATAAGCCTCACAGCAAATCAGCACATGCTCGACAGTCTCTGGCACCCGACAGTGACCACACAGACCGGTCGGATGTTTGCCTATCCTACTCAGTGACCAATTGAGTCCAGTATGGCCAATCCTCATGCGGGCGAAGGCCCTTTCCTCCCACGCGTTCCTGCCCATAGACCCGCAAGGACCCACACTACCCTGTATGTGATAGAGATGCCGTCCAGTAACACAGTGGCTCTAAAATTCCTGCCAAAGGCCGACCACATGACTCTTGATAACAGGCTTGATTTCAGATTTGCTTAACTCAACCGCCACATCAATTGATGGCCGCCTAAGGGAACGTTTAGCCAGTGTATCAGCCATTTCGTTACCATCCACCCCCACATGCGCAGGGACCCAAATGAAGGAAACCCTCACATCCTTCCTGGACAGGGAGAGCATCAGACAGAAGATGCCATTCAACACATCCTGTCTGCAATCCGATTTCCCAGATTTAATGTTTTGCAATGCAGAAAGGCTGTCAGAGGCCACCACAATGCCGCAACACTGCAAAGCAGATTCCGCCCATTCCAATGCCAACCGTATAGCTATGAGTTCCGAAGTGAAAACAGAAAGGCGATCTGTCAACCTCTTCTTGACCGCCAGCCCCAGGTCAGGCACAAAATAAGCGGCGCCAGTACGCCCACTCTCAGGATCCCTAGACCCGTCGGTATAAATAAACACATCACCTGAGTGCTTATCGATGAGCGCTTGAACGGCAAACTGCGGTGCCCTCCCAGCGACTCCTCTAAGCTTGCCATGCAAGCTAACATCAACAGTTATCGAAAACCAGGTCCATTTTACAACCCTTTATGACTCTAAACAACCCTTTCTGACTCTAAACAACCCTTTATGACTCTAAACAACCCTTTATGCTCTGACTCTAAAACAATATTGCGTTACCTTTAATGCGCGTCTCTCCCTATGGAACAATGTGAATTGTTTTACTGGAGACGGGCCCCAGAGCGCTGCCGTCGCACGCTAATCCTCAGGACAAAGTGCCATTTGTTGACGGTCCCTAAGAGAAAGGCGATCTCCTGACATAAGTATTGTCGGCAAAGCATTTTACCGTTTTTAATCGGTCTTTATTGATTTATTTGACAGGGACGATGTAAATGTGCCTGGATTACAACTACAAAGGCAGATGAAAAAAACAGAACGACATCAGGACAACGTGTTGCGTTGCTCAAAGGTCTGACCACCACGAGAAACTAACTAACGGTATCGGGGGTCTATTGCCCTCTACTGGCAGTCGGTGGAAGCGGACCAGGCGTAAACAGCTGTAGCAACATGGCGTTAACAGTTAGACACGTATCATTTTACTGCTAAATAAAGACTAGAACTGAGACATCAGTTTAACATACAAGACTTTTCAGAGCTGCGTTTTCCCCGGGTCGACGCCCGGAGTGCTCCGAGGTTGGTGTAAGACCCTAAAGGGCCCTCGTACTTTCTAAACCCATGGTAACCTGCCCTTTTATTGCTGTGATGCGATTCTCCTCGTGTCTTTTGTCTTGTTTAACACACTAAACGCAGACTGTGCGCAGGCCTTTCCTAGTTTATAATGCAGAACAGAAATATATGAATAAAAAGATACGTTTCATAACGTCTAGAGCCATTTGGGCACGATATGATGATGAGTTTGATGCTTTTAATTTAGTTCTGGGTCTGGTCTGGGTCTGGGTTCGGGTCTGGGTTTGGGTCTGGGTTCGAGTCTGGGTTTGGGTCTGGGTTCGGGTCTGGGTTCGAGTCTGGGTTTGGGTCTGGGTTCGGGCCTGGGTCTGGTTTTGGGTTCGGGTCTGGGTTCGGGCCTGGGTCTGGTTTTGGGTTCGGGCCTGGGTTTGGGCCTGAGTTCGGGCCTGGGTCTGGTTTTGGGTTCGGGTCTGGGTTCGGGTCTGGGTTCGGGTCTGGGTTCGGGTTCGGGTCTGGGTTCGGGTTCGGGTCTGCGACCACAGCCCTGGCAAAGCTCACGCGTGCTCCTCATAATGAAACTCCAAACTGGAACATTGTAACTAAACTCAGGATAAAAAGGATAAAAAGTCGCTCTGGTTTAATATGAACACAAAGATTGTCTAGTGAAACCAGAGCTTGGATTTGCTTATTGATTCTTTCTCCGCGATAACACTTTAGCGTTAGCATCGTTCAGCTCGTCGCTGCGTGAACAGAACCCGACAGTTTGTAAAATTAAAAAATCAGGAGGTGCATTAGACGCACAAAGAGAGAAATGGCTTTTATCCTCCGACAGAAGCAGGTGCAGATTAAGCTCGACCCGAGAACAGTTTATGTGCAAATGAGGACTAATAAAAGACACAAAACACACACTGTAAAACACACACTGTAAAACACACACTGTAAAACACACACTGTAAAACACACACTGTAAAACACACACTGTAATACACACACTGTAAAACACACACTGTAAAACACACACTGTAATACACACACTGTAAAACACACACTGTGAAACACACACTGTAAAACACACACTGTAATACACACACTGTAAAACACACACTGTGAAACACACACTGTAAAACACACACTGTAAAACACACACTGTAATACACACACTGTAATACACACACTGTAAAACACACACTGTAAAACACACACTGTAATACACACACTGTAATACACACACTGTAAAACACACACTGTAATACACACACTGTAAAACACACACTGTAATACACACACTGTAAAACACACACTGTAATACACACACTGTAAAACACACACTGTGAAACACACACTGTAAAACACACACTGTAATACACACACTGTAAAACACAAACTGTGAAACACACACTGTAAAACACACACTGTAAAACACACACTGTAATACACACACTGTAATACACACACTGTAATACACACACTGTAAAACACACACTGTAAAACACACACTGTAATACACACACTGTAATACACACACTGTAAAACACACACTGTAATACACACACTGTAATACACACACTGTAAAACACACACTGTAAAACACACACTGTAAAACACACACTGTAATACACACACTGTAAAACACACACTGTAATACACACACTGTAATACACACACTGTAAAACACACACTGTAAAACACACACTGTAATACACACACTGTAATACACCCACTCTAATACACACACTTTAATACACACACTGTAATACACACACTGTAAAACACACAGTGTAATACACACACTGTAATACACACACTGTAAAACACACACTGTAATACACACACTGTAATACACACACTGTAAAACACACACTGTAATACACACACTGTAATACACACACTGTAAAACACACACTGTAATACACACACTGTAATACACACACTGTAATACACACACTGTAATACACACACTGTAATACACACACTGTAATACACACACTGTAAAACACACACTGTAAAACACACACTGTAAAACACACACTGTAAAACACACACTGTAATACACACACTGTAAAACACACACTGTAATACACACACTGTAAAACACACACTGTGAAACACACACTGTAATACACACACTGTAATACACACACTGTAATACACACACTGTAAAACACACACTGTAATACACACACTGTAATACACACACTGTAAAACACACACTGTAATACACACACTGTAATACACACACTGTAAAACACACAGTGTAATACACACACTGTAATACACACACTGTAAAACACACACTGTAAAACACACAGTGTAAAACACACACTGTAATACACACACTGTAATACACACACTGTAAAACACACACTGTAATACACACACTGTAAAACACACACTGTAATACACACACTGTAATACACACACTGTAAAACACACACTGTAATACACACACTGTAATACACACACTGTAAAACACACAGTGTAATACACACACTGTAATACACACACTGTAAAACACACACTGTAAAACACACACTGTAAAACACACACTGTAAAACACACACTGTAAAACACACACTGTAAAACACACACCGTGACGTCGGGCTGTGCGTCCATTGTGCCCCGAGTCTTGGGTGTAATGAAAAGCGTTATATTTATCGGTGGTTTATCTCCGTAACGTACGAGGAAGAGTCGGGTTTAACGTTTAAAAAGCATGAAGCGCTTGAGGTGTAAAAAGAGACTTCGTGACACTGAACGCCGCCAGGACACGACACTTGGAGAAAGTGTGGCACCAGGAGGCATTACTGCAGGAGAAAGTGTGGCACCAGGAGGCATTACTGCAGGAGAAAGTGTGGCACCAGGAGGCATTACTGCAGGGGAAAGTGTGGCACCAGGAGGCATTACTGCAGGAGAAAGTGTGGCACCAGGAGGCATTACTGCAGGAGAAAGTGTGGCACCAGGAGGCATTACTGCAGGGGAAAGTGTGGCACCAGGAGGCATTACTGCAGGAGAAAGTGTGGCACCAGGAGGCATTACTGCAGGGGAAAGTGTGGCACCAGGAGGCATTACTGCAGGAGAAAGTGTGGCACCAGGAGGCATTACTGCAGGAGAAAGTGTGGCACCAGGAGGCATTACTGCAGGGGAAAGTGTGGCACCAGGAGGCATTACTGTTGGAGAAAGTGTGGCACCAGGAGGCATTACTGCAGGAGAAAGTGTGGCACCAGGAGGCATTACTGCAGGAGAAAGTGTGGCACCAGGAGGCATTACTGCAGGAGAAAGTGTGGCACCAGGAGGCATTACTGCAGGGGAAAGTGTGGCACCAGGAGGCATTACTGCAGGAGAAAGTGTGGCACCAGGAGGCATTACTGCAGGAGAAAGTGTGGCACCAGGAGGCATTACTGCAGGGGAAAGTGTGGCACCAGGAGGCATTACTGCAGGAGAAAGTGTGGCACCAGGAGGCATTACTGCAGGGGAAAGTGTGGCACCAGGAGGCATTACTGCAGGAGAAAGTGTGGCACCAGGAGGCATTACTGCAGGAGAAAGTGTGGCACCAGGAGGCATTACTGCAGGGGAAAGTGTGGCACCAGGAGGCATTACTGTTGGAGAAAGTGTGGCACCAGGAGGCATTACTGCAGGAGAAAGTGTGGCACCAGGAGGCATTACTGCAGGAGAAAGTGTGGCACCAGGAGGCATTACTGCAGGAGAAAGTGTGGCACCAGGAGGCATTACTGCAGGGGAAAGTGTGGCACCAGGAGGCATTACTGCAGGGGAAAGTGTGGCACCAGGAGGCATTACTGCAGGAGAAAGTGTGGCACCAGGAGGCATTACTGCAGGGGAAAGTGTGGCACCAGGAGGCATTACTGCAGGAGAAAGTGTGGCACCAGGAGGCATTACTGCAGGGGAAAGTGTGGCACCAGGAGGCATTACTGCAGGAGAAAGTGTGGCACCAGGAGGCATTACTGCAGGAGAAAGTGTGGCACCAGGAGGCATTACTGCAGGGGAAAGTGTGGCACCAGGAGGCATTACTGTTGGAGAAAGTGTGGCACCAGGAGGCATTACTGCAGGAGAAAGTGTGGCACCAGGAGGCATTACTGCAGGAGAAAGTGTGGCACCAGGAGGCATTACTGCAGGAGAAAGTGTGGCACCAGGAGGCATTACTGCAGGGGAAAGTGTGGCACCAGGAGGCATTACTGCAGGGGAAAGTGTGGCACCAGGAGGCATTACTGCAAGGGAAAGTGTGGCACCAGGAGGCGTTACTGTTGGGGAAAGTGTGGCACCAGGAGGCATTACTGCAGGGGAAAGTGTGGCACCAGGAGGCATTACTGCAGGAGAAAGTGTGGCACCAGGAGGCATTACTGCAGGGGAAAGTGTGGCACCAGGAGGCATTACTGCAGGGGAAAGTGTGGCACCAGGAGGCATTACTGTTGGAGAAAGTGTGGCACCAGGAGGCATTACTGCAGGAGAAAGTGTGGCACCAGGAGGCATTACTGCAGGAGAAAGTGTGGCACCAGGAGGCATTACTGCAGGAGAAAGTGTGGCACCAGGAGGCATTACTGCAGGGGAAAGTGTGGCACCAGGAGGCATTACTGCAGGGGAAAGTGTGGCACCAGGAGGCATTACTGCAAGGGAAAGTGTGGCACCAGGAGGCGTTACTGTTGGGGAAAGTGTGGCACCAGGAGGCATTACTGCAGGGGAAAGTGTGGCACCAGGAGGCATTACTGCAGGAGAAAGTGTGGCACCAGGAGGCATTACTGCAGGGGAAAGTGTGGCACCAGGAGGCGTTACTGTTGGGGAAAGTGTGGCACCAGGAGGCATTACTGTTGGAGAAAGTGTGGCACCAGGAGGCATTACTGTTGGGGAAAGTGTGGCACCAGGAGGCGTTACTGTTGGGGAAAGTGTGGCACCAGGAGGCATTACTGTTGGGGAAAGTGTGGCACGAGGAGGCATTACTGCAGGGGAAAGTGTGGCACCAGGAGGCATTCCTGTTGGGGAAAGTGTGGCACCAGGAGGCATTACTGCAGGAGAAAGTGTGGCACCAGGAGGCATTACTGCAGGAGAAAGTGTGGCACCAGGAGGCATTACTGCAGGGGAAAGTGTGGCACCAGGAGGCGTTACTGTTGGGGAAAGTGTGGCACCAGGAGGCATTACTGTTGGGGAAAGTGTGGCACCAGGAGGCATTACTGTTGGGGAAAGTGTGGCACCAGGAGGCATTACTACAGGGGAAAGTGTGGCACCAGGAGGCATTACTGCAGGGGAAAGTGTGGCACCAGGAGGCATTACTGCAGGGGAAAGTGTGGCACCAGGAGGCATTACTGCAGGGGAAAGTGTGGCACCAGGAGGCATTACTGCAGGGGAAAGTGTGGTACCAGGAGGCATTACTGCAGGAGAAAGTGTGGCACCAGGAGGCATTACTGCAGGGGAAAGTGTGGCACCAGGAGGCATTACTGCAGGAGAAAGTGTGGCACCAGGAGGCATTACTGCAGGGGAAAGTGTGGCACCAGGAGGCATTACTGCAGGAGAAAGTGTGGCACCAGGAGGCATTACTGCAGGAGAAAGTGTGGCACCAGGAGGCATTACTGCAGGGGAAAGTGTGGCACCAGGAGGCATTACTGTTGGAGAAAGTGTGGCACCAGGAGGCATTACTGCAGGAGAAAGTGTGGCACCAGGAGGCATTACTGCAGGAGAAAGTGTGGCACCAGGAGGCATTACTGCAGGGGAAAGTGTGGCACCAGGAGGCATTACTGCAGGGGAAAGTGTGGCACCAGGAGGCATTACTGCAGGAGAAAGTGTGGCACCAGGAGGCATTACTGCAGGGGAAAGTGTGGCACCAGGAGGCGTTACTGTTGGGGAAAGTGTGGCACCAGGAGGCATTACTGTTGGAGAAAGTGTGGCACCAGGAGGCATTACTGTTGGGGAAAGTGTGGCACCAGGAGGCGTTACTGTTGGGGAAAGTGTGGCACCAGGAGGCATTACTGTTGGGGAAAGTGTGGCACCAGGAGGCATTACTGTTGGGGAAAGTGTGGCACGAGGAGGCATTACTGCAGGGGAAAGTGTGGCACCAGGAGGCATTACTGTTGGGGAAAGTGTGGCACCAGGAGGCATTACTGCAGGAGAAAGTGTGGCACCAGGAGGCATTACTGTTGGGGAAAGTGTGGCACCAGGAGGCATTACTGCAGGGGAAAGTGTGGCACCAGGAGGCATTACTGCAGGGGAAAGTGTTGCACCAGGAGGCATTACTGTTGGGGAAAGTGTGGCACCAGGAGGCATTACTGTTGGGGAAAGTGTGGCACCAGGAGGCATTACTGTTGGGGAAAGTGTGGCACCAGGAGGCATTACTGTTGGGGAAAGTGTGGCACCAGGAGGCATTACTGCAGGAGAAAGTGTGGCACCAGGAGGCATTACTGCAGGGGAAAGTGTGGCACCAGGAGGCATTACTGCAGGGGGAAAGTGTGGCACCAGGAGGCATTACTGCAGGGGAAAGTGTGGCACCAGGAGGCATTACTGTTGGGGAAAGTGTGGCACCAGGAGGCATTACTGTTGGGGAAAGTGTGGCACCAGGAGGCATTACTGCAGGGGAAAGTGTGGCACCAGGAGGCATTACTGCAGGGGAAAGTGTGGCACCAGGAGGCATTACTGCAGGGGAAAGTGTGGCACCAGGAGGCATTACTGCAGGGGAAAGTGTGGCACCAGGAGGCATTACTGCAGGGGAAAGTGTGGCACAAGGAGGCATTACTGCAGGGGAAAGTGTGGCACCAGGAGGCATTACTGCAGGAGAAAGTGTGGCACCAGGAGGCATTACTGCAGGGGAAAGTGTGGCACCAGGAGGCATTACTGCAGGAGAAAGTGTGGCACCAGGAGGCATTACTGCAGGGGAAAGTGTGGCACCAGGAGGCATTACTGCAGGGGAAAGTGTGGCACCAGGAGGCATTACTGCAGGAGAAAGTGTGGCACCAGGATGCATTACTGCAGGGGAAAGTGTGGCACCAGGAGGCATTACTGTTGGAGAAAGTGTGGCACCAGGAGGCATTACTGCAGGAGAAAGTGTGGCACCAGGAGGCATTACTGCAGGAGAAAGTGTGGCACCAGGAGGCATTACTGCAGGAGAAAGTGTGGCACCAGGAGGCATTACTGCAGGGGAAAGTGTGGCACCAGGAGGCATTACTGCAGGGGAAAGTGTGGCACCAGGAGGCATTACTGCAGGAGAAAGTGTGGCACCAGGAGGCATTACTGCAGGGGGAAAGTGTGGCACCAGGAGGCATTACTGCAGGGGAAAGTGTGGCACCAGGAGGCATTACTGCAGGGGAAAGTGTGGCACCAGGAGGCGTTACTGTTGGGGAAAGTGTGGCACCAGGAGGCATTACTGCAGGGGAAAGTGTGGCACCAGGAGGCATTACTGCCGGAGAAAGTGTGGCACCAGGAGGCATTACTGCAGGGGAAAGTGTGGCACCAGGAGGCGTTACTGTTGGGGAAAGTGTGGCACCAGGAGGCGTTACTGTTGGGGAAAGTGTGGCACCAGGAGGCATTACTGTTGGGGAAAGTGTGGCACCAGGAGGCATTACTGCAGGAGAAAGTGTGGCACCAGGAGGAATTACTGCAGGGGAAAGTGTGGCACCAGGAGGCATTACTGCAGGGGAAAGTGTGGCACCAGGAGGCATTACTGTTGGAGAAAGTGTGGCACCAGGAGGCATTACTGCAGGAGAACGTGTGGCACCAGGAGGCATTACTGCAGCGGAAAGTGTGGCACCAGGAGGCATTACTGCAGGGGAAAGTGTGGCACCAGGAGGCATTACTGCAGGAGAAAGTGTGGCACCAGGAGGCATTACTGCAGGAGAAAGTGTGGCACCAGGAGGCATTACTGTTGGGGAAAGTGTGGCACCAGGAGGCATTACTGCAGGGGAAAGTGTGGCACCAGGAGGCATTACTGCAGGGGAAAGTGTGGCACCAGGAGGCATTACTGCAGGGGAAAGTGTGGCACCAGGAGGCATTACTGCAGGGGAAAGTGTGGCACCAGGAGGCATTACTGCAGGGGAAAGTGTGGCACCAGGAGGCATTACTGCAGGGGAAAGTGTGGCACCAGGAGGCGTTACTGTTGGGGAAAGTGTGGCACCAGGAGGCATTACTGCAGGGGAAAGTGTGGCACCAGGAGGCATTACTGCAGGGGAAAGTGTGGCACCAGGAGGCATTACTGCAGGGGAAAGTGTGGCACCAGGAGGCGTTACTGTTGGGGAAAGTGTGGCACCAGGAGGCATTACTGTGGGGGAAAGTGTGGCACCAGGAGGCATTACTGCAGGAGAAAGTGTGGCACCAGGAGGCATTACTGCAGGGGAAAGTGTGGCACCAGGAGGCGTTACTGTTGGGGAAAGTGTGGCACCAGGAGGCATTACTGTTGGAGAAAGTGTGGCATAAGGAGGCATTACTGTTGGGGAAAGTGTGGCACCAGGAGGCGTTACTGTTGGGGAAAGTGTGGCACCAGGAGGCATTACTGTTGGGGAAAGTGTGGCACCAGGAGGCATTACTGTTGGGGAAAGTGTGGCACGAGGAGGCATTACTGCAGGGGAAAGTGTGGCACCAGGAGGCATTCCTGTTGGGGAAAGTGTGGCACCAGGAGGCATTACTGCAGGAGAAAGTGTGGCACCAGGAGGCATTACTGCAGGAGAAAGTGTGGCACCAGGAGGCATTACTGCAGGGGAAAGTGTGGCACCAGGAGGCGTTACTGTTGGGGAAAGTGTGGCACCAGGAGGCGTTACTGTTGGGGAAAGTGTGGCACCAGGAGGCATTACTGTTGGGGAAAGTGTGGCACCAGGAGGCATTACTGCAGGAGAAAGTGTGGCACCAGGAGGCATTACTGCAGGGGAAAGTGTGGCACCAGGAGGCGTTACTGTTGGGGAAAGTGTGGCACCAGGAGGCGTTACTGTTGGGTAAAGTGTGGCACCAGGAGGCATTACTGTTGGGGAAAGTGTGGCACCAGGAGGCATTACTGTTGGGGAAAGTGTGGCACGAGGAGGCATTACTGCAGGGGAAAGTGTGGCACCAGGAGGCATTACTGTTGGGGAAAGTGTGGCACCAGGAGGCATTACTGCAGGAGAAGGTGTGGCACCAGGAGGCATTACTGCAGGGGAAAGTGTGGCACCAGGAGGCATTACTGCAGGGGAAAGTGTGGCACCAGGAGGCATTACTGTTGGAGAAAGTGTGGCACCAGGAGGCATTACTGCAGGAGAACGTGTGGCACCAGGAGGCATTACTGCAGCGGAAAGTGTGGCACCAGGAGGCATTACTGCAGGGGAAAGTGTGGCACCAGGAGGCATTACTGCAGGAGAAAGTGTGGCACCAGGAGGCATTACTGCAGGAGAAAGTGTGGCACCAGGAGGCATTACTGCAGGGGAAAGTGTGGCACCAGGAGGCATTACTGCAGGAGAACGTGTGGCACCAGGAGGCATTACTGCAGCGGAAAGTGTGGCACCAGGAGGCATTACTGCAGGGGAAAGTGTGGCACCAGGAGGCATTACTGCAGGGGAAAGTGTTGCACCAGGAGGCATTACTGTTGGGGAAAGTGTGGCACCAGGAGGCATTACTGTTGGGGAAAGTGTGGCACCAGGAGGCATTACTGTTGGGGAAAGTGTGGCACCAGGAGGCATTACTGTTGGGGAAAGTGTGGCACCAGGAGGCATTACTGCAGGAGAAAGTGTGGCACCAGGAGGCATTACTGCAGGGGAAAGTGTGGCACCAGGAGGCATTACTGCAGGGGGAAAGTGTGGCACCAGGAGGCATTACTGCAGGGGAAAGTGTGGCACCAGGAGGCATTACTGTTGGGGAAAGTGTGGCACCAGGAGGCATTACTGTTGGGGAAAGTGTGGCACCAGGAGGCATTACTGCAGGGGAAAGTGTGGCACCAGGAGGCATTACTGCAGGGGAAAGTGTGGCACCAGGAGGCATTACTGCAGGGGAAAGTGTGGCACCAGGAGGCATTACTGCAGGGGAAAGTGTGGCACCAGGAGGCATTACTGCAGGGGAAAGTGTGGCACAAGGAGGCATTACTGCAGGGGAAAGTGTGGCACCAGGAGGCATTACTGCAGGAGAAAGTGTGGCACCAGGAGGCATTACTGCAGGGGAAAGTGTGGCACCAGGAGGCATTACTGCAGGAGAAAGTGTGGCACCAGGAGGCATTACTGCAGGGGAAAGTGTGGCACCAGGAGGCATTACTGCAGGGGAAAGTGTGGCACCAGGAGGCATTACTGCAGGAGAAAGTGTGGCACCAGGATGCATTACTGCAGGGGAAAGTGTGGCACCAGGAGGCATTACTGTTGGAGAAAGTGTGGCACCAGGAGGCATTACTGCAGGAGAAAGTGTGGCACCAGGAGGCATTACTGCAGGAGAAAGTGTGGCACCAGGAGGCATTACTGCAGGAGAAAGTGTGGCACCAGGAGGCATTACTGCAGGGGAAAGTGTGGCACCAGGAGGCATTACTGCAGGGGAAAGTGTGGCACCAGGAGGCATTACTGCAGGAGAAAGTGTGGCACCAGGAGGCATTACTGCAGGGGGAAAGTGTGGCACCAGGAGGCATTACTGCAGGGGAAAGTGTGGCACCAGGAGGCATTACTGCAGGGGAAAGTGTGGCACCAGGAGGCGTTACTGTTGGGGAAAGTGTGGCACCAGGAGGCATTACTGCAGGGGAAAGTGTGGCACCAGGAGGCATTACTGCCGGAGAAAGTGTGGCACCAGGAGGCATTACTGCAGGGGAAAGTGTGGCACCAGGAGGCGTTACTGTTGGGGAAAGTGTGGCACCAGGAGGCGTTACTGTTGGGGAAAGTGTGGCACCAGGAGGCATTACTGTTGGGGAAAGTGTGGCACCAGGAGGCATTACTGCAGGAGAAAGTGTGGCACCAGGAGGAATTACTGCAGGGGAAAGTGTGGCACCAGGAGGCATTACTGCAGGGGAAAGTGTGGCACCAGGAGGCATTACTGTTGGAGAAAGTGTGGCACCAGGAGGCATTACTGCAGGAGAACGTGTGGCACCAGGAGGCATTACTGCAGCGGAAAGTGTGGCACCAGGAGGCATTACTGCAGGGGAAAGTGTGGCACCAGGAGGCATTACTGCAGGAGAAAGTGTGGCACCAGGAGGCATTACTGCAGGAGAAAGTGTGGCACCAGGAGGCATTACTGTTGGGGAAAGTGTGGCACCAGGAGGCATTACTGCAGGGGAAAGTGTGGCACCAGGAGGCATTACTGCAGGGGAAAGTGTGGCACCAGGAGGCATTACTGCAGGGGAAAGTGTGGCACCAGGAGGCATTACTGCAGGGGAAAGTGTGGCACCAGGAGGCATTACTGCAGGGGAAAGTGTGGCACCAGGAGGCATTACTGCAGGGGAAAGTGTGGCACCAGGAGGCGTTACTGTTGGGGAAAGTGTGGCACCAGGAGGCATTACTGCAGGGGAAAGTGTGGCACCAGGAGGCATTACTGCAGGGGAAAGTGTGGCACCAGGAGGCATTACTGCAGGGGAAAGTGTGGCACCAGGAGGCGTTACTGTTGGGGAAAGTGTGGCACCAGTAGGCATTACTGCAGGGGAAAGTGTGGCACCAGGAGGCATTACTGCAGGAGAAAGTGTGGCACCAGGAGGCATTACTGCAGGGGAAAGTGTGGCACCAGGAGGCGTTACTGTTGGGGAAAGTGTGGCACCAGGAGGCATTACTGTTGGAGAAAGTGTGGCATAAGGAGGCATTACTGTTGGGGAAAGTGTGGCACCAGGAGGCGTTACTGTTGGGGAAAGTGTGGCACCAGGAGGCATTACTGTTGGGGAAAGTGTGGCACCAGGAGGCATTACTGTTGGGGAAAGTGTGGCACGAGGAGGCATTACTGCAGGGGAAAGTGTGGCACCAGGAGGCATTCCTGTTGGGGAAAGTGTGGCACCAGGAGGCATTACTGCAGGAGAAAGTGTGGCACCAGGAGGCATTACTGCAGGAGAAAGTGTGGCACCAGGAGGCATTACTGCAGGGGAAAGTGTGGCACCAGGAGGCGTTACTGTTGGGGAAAGTGTGGCACCAGGAGGCGTTACTGTTGGGGAAAGTGTGGCACCAGGAGGCATTACTGTTGGGGAAAGTGTGGCACCAGGAGGCATTACTGCAGGAGAAAGTGTGGCACCAGGAGGCATTACTGCAGGGGAAAGTGTGGCACCAGGAGGCGTTACTGTTGGGGAAAGTGTGGCACCAGGAGGCGTTACTGTTGGGTAAAGTGTGGCACCAGGAGGCATTACTGTTGGGGAAAGTGTGGCACCAGGAGGCATTACTGTTGGGGAAAGTGTGGCACGAGGAGGCATTACTGCAGGGGAAAGTGTGGCACCAGGAGGCATTACTGTTGGGGAAAGTGTGGCACCAGGAGGCATTACTGCAGGAGAAGGTGTGGCACCAGGAGGCATTACTGCAGGGGAAAGTGTGGCACCAGGAGGCATTACTGCAGGGGAAAGTGTGGCACCAGGAGGCATTACTGTTGGAGAAAGTGTGGCACCAGGAGGCATTACTGCAGGAGAACGTGTGGCACCAGGAGGCATTACTGCAGCGGAAAGTGTGGCACCAGGAGGCATTACTGCAGGGGAAAGTGTGGCACCAGGAGGCATTACTGCAGGAGAAAGTGTGGCACCAGGAGGCATTACTGCAGGAGAAAGTGTGGCACCAGGAGGCATTACTGCAGGGGAAAGTGTGGCACCAGGAGGCATTACTGCAGGGGAAAGTGTGGCACCAGGAGGCATTACTGCAGGGGAAAGTGTGGCACCAGGAGGCGTTACTGTTGGGGAAAGTGTGGCACCAGGAGGCGTTACTGTTGGGGAAAGTGTGGCACCAGGAGGCATTACTGTTGGGGAAAGTGTGGCACCAGGAGGCATTACTGCAGGAGAAAGTGTGGCACCAGGAGGCATTACTGCAGGGGAAAGTGTGGCACCAGGAGGCGTTACTGTTGGGGAAAGTGTGGCACCAGGAGGCGTTACTGTTGGGGAAAGTGTGGCACCAGGAGGCATTACTGTTGGGGAAATTGTGGCACCAGGAGGCATTACTGTTGGGGAAAGTGTGGCACGAGGAGGCATTACTGCAGGGGAAAGTGTGGCACCAGGAGGCATTACTGTTGGGGAAAGTGTGGCACCAGGAGGCATTACTGCAGGAGAAAGTGTGGCACCAGGAGGCGTTACTGTTGGGGAAAGTGTGGCACCAGGAGGCATTACTGTTGGGGAAAGTGTGGCACCAGGAGGCATTACTGCAGGGGAAAGTGTGGCACCAGGAGGCATTACTGCAGGGGAAAGTGTGGCACCAGGAGGCGTTACTGTTGGGGAAAGTGTGGCACCAGGAGGCATTACTGCAGGGGAAAGTGTGGCACCAGGAGGCATTACTGCCGGAGAAAGTGTGGCACCAGGAGGCATTACTGCAGGGGAAAGTGTGGCACCAGGAGGCGTTACTGTTGGGGAAAGTGTGGCACCAGGAGGCGTTACTGTTGGGGAAAGTGTGGCACCAGGAGGCATTACTGTTGGGGAAAGTGTGGCACCAGGAGGCATTACTGCAGGAGAAAGTGTGGCACCAGGAGGCATTACTGCAGGGGAAAGTGTGGCACCAGGAGGCGTTACTGTTGGGGAAAGTGTGGCACCAGGAGGCGTTACTGTTGGGGAAAGTGTGGCACCAGGAGGCATTACTGTTGGGGAAAGTGTGGCACCAGGAGGCATTACTGTTGGGGAAAGTGTGGCACCAGGAGGCATTACTGCAGGAGAAAGTGTGGCACCAGGAGGAATTACTGCAGGGGAAAGTGTGGCACCAGGAGGCATTACTGCAGGGGAAAGTGTGGCACCAGGAGGCATTACTGTTGGAGAAAGTGTGGCACCAGGAGGCATTACTGCAGGAGAACGTGTGGCACCAGGAGGCATTACTGCAGCGGAAAGTGTGGCACCAGGAGGCATTACTGCAGGGGAAAGTGTGGCACCAGGAGGCATTACTGCAGGAGAAAGTGTGGCACCAGGAGGCATTACTGCAGGAGAAAGTGTGGCACCAGGAGGCATTACTGTTGGGGAAAGTGTGGCACCAGGAGGCATTACTGCAGGGGAAAGTGTGGCACCAGGAGGCATTACTGCAGGGGAAAGTGTGGCACCAGGAGGCATTACTGCAGGGGAAAGTGTGGCACCAGGAGGCATTACTGCAGGGGAAAGTGTGGCACCAGGACGCATTACTGCAGGGGAAAGTGTGGCACCAGGAGGCATTACTGCAGGGGAAAGTGTGGCACCAGGAGGCGTTACTGTTGGGGAAAGTGTGGCACCAGGAGGCATTACTGCAGGGGAAAGTGTGGCACCAGGAGGCATCACTGCAGGGGAAAGTGTGGCACCAGGAGGCATTACTGCAGGGGAAAGTGTGGCACCAGGAGGCGTTACTGTTGGGGAAAGTGTGGCACCAGGAGGCATTACTGCAGGGGAAAGTGTGGCACCAGGAGGCATTACTGCAGGAGAAAGTGTGGCACCAGGAGGCATTACTGCAGGGGAAAGTGTGGCACCAGGAGGCGTTACTGTTGGGGAAAGTGTGGCACCAGGAGGCATTACTGTTGGAGAAAGTGTGGCACCAGGAGGCATTACTGTTGGGGAAAGTGTGGCACCAG